>NC_040903.2:115269278-115595066 GCF_004126475.2 Phyllostomus discolor | reverse complement strand
TACTCTCTCTCTAAAATCAATCAATATATTAAAAAACACCATCAGAAGACAAGCAAAACACTGGGAGAAAGTATTCACAATGTATTTAACAAATAAAGGATTAGTATCTAGACTATATGAAGATATAAATCAATAACAAAAAGACAATTGAAATGGGCAAAGGATATGAACAGGCAATTCTATAACAGGAAAACAAAATGAGCAATGAGCATATGAGAGATACTTAATTTTATTGTTGGTCAAGGAAATGGATATCAAAACAATAATGAGACTTAAGTTACTGGCAAAAATTAAAATCAGAAAACATCAATATTGAAGGGAATGTGGAAAATGATAGCAATAACATAAATTAACCACAACTACATGGGAAAAGAACTTGGCAATGTCTAATGAAATTGGAGATCCAACTCAACAATTCTACTTTTAGGTTTACACCCTAGAGAGCAACTCACACATGGTCACATGGAAACATATGGAAGAATAAAGTGAGACTTTTTTTGTAATCGTAATAAATCTGGGAACCTTTTATGTAAGAGCCTAGATTTCCCCAAAAGCAGAGGCCAAGATAAGGTCTTGCATGCAAGTAGTTTATTTTGGGAAGTGATCTTAGGAAATAGAGGGTGAGGGACAGGGGAAGGCAAAAGAAAGAAAGAGGAAAAACCACTTCAATGATGTGTATCTATCTGGTCACTACCTTAGGCAACTCTAGTGGGCTCCATCCTACTAGAGATTTCTTTAGGGACTACATAGGAAGCACCATAGAGTTATTTGTCCCAGGGATAGAAGGTATGCACATTTATCCACAGCTTCCCAGCTTCCACTGGTCAAGGACTGTACCATGGTTTAATGCTGTAGCATCTCCAGGTTGTACATGTGCCAGAATGGCTAAATAGGGTCCTACTGAAACTCTCAGACTGCTCTTACCTTTTGTTTCATATGCTGTCTCTTTGACCTTTTCTCCTACTTTCTGGGAGGGTTCCTCAACTTTATTTCCAACTCTGATTTTCTTTTGTATTTGTCCAACATATCTTTTATTCTCTGAGAGTATTCTCTTTTCTCTACTTGCTGTTTTTTTTTTTTTTTTTTTTAAGCAAGCTGTTCTTGTATTATAGACACAACAGCTTTTCATGTTTCTCTTAAGGTTATAGTCATATTTTTTCTTATCCTTTCTATGTTACTTTGTTCTCCAGGGGCATTTATCCTTTCTTATAGTTTCTTTATTATGGCGGAGATCTTTCTCAAGTCTAATAGTATTAATTGTTGGAGAGGTACTAAAAAGCCTACTGGAGCTATATAACGGATTTGGCTTTAGAACTGGTGAACTTGCTTTAGGTTATCAAATATGAAGTTCGTTTCTACTGTAACCCCCAAATGCCAGATAAGTAGGAGTTATTCAGTATCTTCCCTCTGCCTGGGATGAGATGTCCCGTGGTTAGGTGTTATATGTTCAAGTTTTAAGAAGGTATTCCATCCACTGACTTTCAATTAATCCATCTGTTTTAACCCCCACATCTTATTTCTGCCTTCTGGGAGCACATGACATCTCTGCTGGTTTGTTGGCTTTCTTACAGACTATATATCATCCTGCCAGTTTGTTCTGGGCTGCAGCTTTCCTTGCTCTATCAGTTACCCTTTCTCATGAAATTTTCCCTTTGGAAACTTATTGAAATCTCTCTTCCACCTTGCTTTGTGATCGTACGTAGTCTTTTTTTGTTTTGGTGAATTGATATCTACATATATTAATACATTTGGTCTCCTCAGTTATCCTTTGTTTTTAATACTTTTTGACATTTTACTATATTGATATTTCAATTTATAATCTGTGACTTCTTTTCTGGTGTGTGTGTATGCTACATGTGTGATGTGTTCATCTATTAATTTGAATGTTTTTAGGTATAGTGTTCCTGTCGTTGATAGCTTTATAACTCTAATTTTATATGACATAGTAAATTCTAGCATATAGCTAGTTTAAAAAAATCCAGTCTAGGACTTCCGGCAAGATGGAGGAATAGGTGGACGCACCGTGCCTCCTCGCACAACCAAGATTAGAAAACCAATAATTTACAACAATAATTTACTATCAGAATAACACCCAGATCCGGCAGAGGATTTATCTGAATGGAAGTCAGGCAGCCAAGAAGTTGAAGTAGACGCGTTCATCCGGACTGGTAGGAGAAGACGAGCCCGGCGGGCGCGGGGCTGGCGGCGCGCGGAGGTCGGGGGAAGGTTTGACACGAAATCGGCGCAAAAGCCATCCGGGGGCGCAAGAAGGCAGCGGTGATCCCTGAGTACGCAAGCTGCGGCCGGCAGACCCAGAGGGGCAGCGATTGTGGACCAGGGCAGAACTCGCGGCCCAGAAGCCCAGACAAGGGTCTGAGTCCAGGGGAACGGAACTACCGCCATTGTTTTCTCCCGCCCCGCTCCCCCGCCCACCCCGCCCCCACAGATAACGTCACAATCTAGCGACTGGGGTGCCCAGCCCCGGTGAGCACCTAAGGCTCTGCCCCCCACCGTAACAAGAGCAACCAGACCGGAAAAAAAAAAGGAGAGACGGAGAAAAAAAAAAAAAAAAAACAACAACTATGTTTTCAACAGAGCAGATCAGTCCCCCAGGACTCATCCTTTTGAGCAACCAAGAACTAGCCAATCTATCAGATGCGCAGTTCAAAACACTGGTGATCAGAAAGCTCACAGAACTGGTTGATTTTGGACGAAATCTAGATGAAAGAATGCAGATTACCATAAAACAGATGCAGGAAGACACGCGGAGGAGAGCCAATAGTGAAAGGAAGGAATATGAGTCTCAAAACAATACAGTGGACCAGAAGGAAGATAGAATCAACCAAGCAGGAAAGCATGATGAAATAAGAATTCAAAAAATTGAGGAAAAGATTAAGAGCATCCAAGACACCTTTAAACGTTCCAATATCCGAATTATAGGGGTACCAGAACCGGAAGGGGAAAAGCAACAGATTGAGCATGTATTTGAACAAATAATAAAGGAGAACTTCCCCAATCTGGCAAAGGGAACAGTCTTCCAAGAAATCCAAGAAGCTCAGAGAGCCCCAAAGAAGTTGGACCCAAGAAGAAACACACCAAGGCACATCATAATTACATTAGCCAAGGTAAAAACGAAGGAGAGAATCCTAGAAGCAGCAAGAGGTAAGGGGACAGTAACCTACAAAGGAGTTCCCATCAGACTGTCAGCTGATTTCTCCAAAGAGACCTTACAGGCAAGAAGGGGCTGGAAAGAAATATTCCAAGTCATGAAAGACAAGGACCTACAACCCAGATTGCTCTATCCAGCAAAGCTCTCATTTAGAATGGAAGGGCAGATAAAGTGCTTCTCAGATAAGGTCAAGTTAAAGGAGTTCATCATCACCAAGCCCTTATTTTATGAAATGCTAAAGGGACTTATCTAAGAAAAGAAGATAAAGAAAAGACATGTATAGTAAAAGGACAGCAAACTCACAAATATTAACAACCACACCTAAAGCAAAACCAAAAGAAACTAAGTAAACAATTAGAACAGGAACAGAACCACAGAAATGGAGGGCACATGGAGGGTTAGCAACAGGGGAGTGGGAGGAGGAGAGAGAGGGAAAAGGTATAGAGAATAAGTAGCATAGAATGTAGGTTGAAAATAGATAGGGGGAGGGCAAGAATAGTATGGGGAATGTAGAAACTAAAGAACTCATAAGTATGACACATGGACATGAACTAAAGGGGGAAATGTGGGTGGGAGGGGGGTACAGGGTGGAGGGGAGAGAAGGGGGGAAATGGGACAACTGTAATAGCATAATCAATAAAATATATTAAAAAAAAAAATCCAGTCTAATAATTTGTTTTCAATAGGTGAGTATAATTTATTTACATTTTTGAAAATGTATATAGTTGAAATTTTAGTACCAGCTGATACATTATTTCTGTTTACCATTTTTCTTTATTCTTTTTTTCTGCTGATATACTTTTATTTATCCCAATCCTCTTTTATCAGTCTACTCATTTGGAAGGTATAGATTGTACTTCCATTTATTAGTACTTTCTTTAAGTTTTTCAATACATGCATACTTCACTCCTCCCTTTTCCAACAAAACTGTAGTAAATATTTCAATCCTACACCAGACATTTTTCATAATTTTACTCCTTTTTGAACACTCCTCACTCATCTTCCATCTTATTACACTTCTTCAGAGTTTCTGTTTTATATTTTTAACACAAATAGTATTTTTTTACTGTCCATTGTTAAACTTTTCTACATTTTACACAAATTTCTGTGCTACATTATATATACACACACACACATATATTTGTGTGTATATATATCCTGTAGTAATTATTTTAGTGAGTGTCTGGGAGCATAAACTCTTATTGTAATATATCAAAAATTTACTTACTGTTTCAATTGAGCATTGAATTACTAAATGCTGAACTATTTCCTTGGGGAAAAACAGGGCTGTGCTCCTACAAGTTTCTGGTTACATTTACATCAACCAATAAATATGTAGCCTTGTCTTATGTATGTTTCTGTTTAAAGATATTTTAATTTATATTGTTGATTCATTAACATAGAACTCACAGTCAAAAGCACTATAACTCATATCTGAAGTCAGTTTATCTAGAATACAAATTTCAATACATCACAACTTAATGCAAGGCACCACTTCAGCATTATGCTTAGCGACTATTTTAAACTGAAATCACCAACAAAAAGCACAGAATTGCAAAAAATGTAGCACTAGGTAGACTACAAAAAGAATACTTGTTTACAATATGAGAGCTGAAATGATCAGGCAGAGCAGCACCTTGTTTGAAATCAGCTGGGACCGTAAGCATCTTCTGACTCAAATCTCCCTGCTCAATGCACATGTCTGTAAATGACCACAGAGTGGCATGTATTGATTTTAGGGTTACAAATAAATCGTAGTGAGTAGGCAAATTTGCAAATAGGGAATCTGCAAATAATGAGGATCGACTGTATATATACCACAGTGACTTTTCACAAAGTTAAGACATCCACATAGCAAGTACCCAGGTCAAGAAATATAATATTTCCAGCACCTCTTTGGACCCTCTTCCAAGGGCAACCGCTGTCCTGACTTCTATCATAGATAGGTTTGTCTGTTTTTTTCACATTATATCAGTGTAAGTATGTGTTTTGTACTCTTGTGCCTGACTTTTGTTCAATATCATGTTATTCATTTATATTGTTGCAAGTTGTAATAATATTGATCATTTTAAAGCACTTTTGTCAGTTTGTCTGAAGTGAATTTGTATTCCTATTATTGCTTTTGTTGTCTTGCCTAGAATATTTCCTCATGTGTTTTAGACTTTTAATTTTTAGTCATTTTAAGTGGGAATCTTTCTGCTTCTTTATCTTTCCTTACTTTCTAGTAATGGAGTGAGTATGGTGCTGCCCTCCCTACCGCCACCTCCAGGGCTTCAGTCCAGAACCAAGTCTTGTAGGGGTATGTTTCAGCATGCCTCCTCTGCCAAACAGTTGGGGATACCCAGTCTCAAAGCCTGTAGGAGGCTTGGCTCAGGTCCTGCTCATGAGGCTGTGGCTGTGTACCTGCCTTCTTAGGTCCCCATTTTCCCAGAAACAGTTACACTAAGTAGCAGTGTGGCAGCCTCTCTAAGCCCCCTTGAAGGAAGGGGCACCTCACTCCAGGCTTCGTACAGGGAGCCCGACTCTATTCTGTGCCTTGTGTGGAACTATTTGGTTCCTACTTCTCTGTCAGTCAGTCTCCTGCCACCACTGCCTGGGTCCAGACCTGGAACCCAGCATGTGTCTGGCTTCATTCTTGCTCACCATTGTGGGTTTCTGGTCCCATGGATGCTTGCCTTGTCTTTGACCCCACCTAACTCTTTTTGGTTATCTCCTTTTATATTCTATCTGTCATTGCTATATATCTGGAAATGGGAGAAGTTGAACAGTGAACTTAACTGTGCTATTCTGCCTGATGCCTGTATTGCTTTGTTTTGTCAGAGGATAGCAGAGCCATTTGTATTCTGAAATAAATAAAATGTATTGTTCAAGAGTTCCCACTCAGCCCTGGCTGGCGTAGCTCAGTGGATTGAGCGCGGGCTGGGAACCAAAGTGTCCCAGGTTCGATTCCTAGCCAGGGTACATTCCTGGGTTGCAGGCCATGGCCCCCAGCAACTGCACATTGATGTTTCTCTCTCTCTCTCTCTCTCTCTCTCTCTCTCTCTCTCTCTCTCTCCCTTCCCTCTCTAAAAATAAATAATTAAAACATTTAAAAAAAAGTAACCTGAGCATAGTGAACATTTAAAAAAAATTAAAAAATAAAGGAGTTCCCACTCAGGTGGAACCAACCCAAATTTCCATTAACTGATGAATGTGGCATATATATGCAGTATGCCAATAGAATATTAGTTGTTCCATTAAATAATGATTTAACCATTAAAAAGAATTACTGATGCATACTATTATGTGGATGAACCCTGAAGACATTATGCTGAGTTAAATAAGCTAAATACAAAAAGATCATATGTTGTATGATTCAATTTATATGAAATATCCAGGGACTTCTGGCCAAGATGGAGGTGTAGGTAGACACACTGTGCCTCCTTGCACAACCAAAAGAAGGACAACAACAATTTAAAAACAAACAAAAAAAACAACCAGAACTGACAGAAAAAACAAACTGTATGGAAGTCTGACAACCAAGGAGTTAAAGAAGACACATTTATTGAGACCGTAGGAGGGGTGGAGACAGGCACTTGGAGAGTACTCACGAGGCTGGCAGACCCAACCCCAGATTGTTGAGTGGGGTGCGCAAGGCTGCAGCTGGTCGGTAAGACTGCAGTGGTGACTAGTGGAGCAGGTGGTCCCACATTTGCGTGCAGATAAACCCTGGAGGAACAACTGGGGAGCAAGACAGACCATGCAAACCAGGGCTCCAGCACAGGTAAATGAAGGGAAATAAAGTGGGGGTTGAGGCCACAGCAGGAGAAACTCCCAGTCTCACAGGAGAGTTCATTGAGGAGACCCACAGGGTCCTAGAATGTACACAAGCCCACCCACCAGGGAATCAAAACCAGAAGGGCCCAATTTGCTTGTGGGAAGCAGGGGAAGTGACTGAAATCCAGCAGAGAGTGGACCAAGTGCCATTGTTCCCTCTTGGACCTCTTCCCCACATACAGTGGCACAACACAGCAACATGGGTTACTCCTCCCAGTTGAATACCTAAGGCTCTGCCCCTCACTATGTAACAGGTGCATCAAGACAAAAAAAATGGCCCAAATGAAGGAACAGATCAAAGCTCCAGAAAAAATACAACTAAACGATGGAGAGATAGCCAGCCTATCAGATGCATAGTTCAAAACACTGGTAATCAGGATGCTCACAGAATGGGTTGAATTTGGTCACAAATTAGATGAAAAAATGCAGGCTACAATAAGTGAAATGAAGAAAAATGTACAAGGAACCAATAGTGATGGGAAGAAAACTGGGACTCAAATCAATGGAGTGGACCAGAAGGAAGAAAGAAACAACCACACAGAAAAGAAGGAAGAAATAAGAATTCAAAAAAATGAGGAGAGACTTAGGAACCCCCAGACAACTTTAAATGTTCCAACATCTGAATCATAGGGGTACCAGAAGGAGAAGAGGAAGAGCAACAAGTGGAAAAGTTATTTGAACAAATAATAAAGGTGAACTTCCCCAATCTGGCAAAGGAAGTAGACTTCCAGGAAGTCCAGGAAACTCAGAGAGTCCCAAAGAAGTTGGACCCAAGGAAGAACACACCAAGGCACATCATCATTACATTACCCAAGATTAAAATGAAGGTGAGAATCCTAGAAGCAGCAAGAGATAAGGAGACAGTTACCTACAAAGGAATTCCCATCAGACTGTCAGCTGATTTCCCCAAAGAGACCTTGCAGGCAAGAAGGGGCTGGAAGGAAGTATTCCAAGTCATGAAAGGCAAGGACCTACATCCAAGATTGCTCTATCCAGCAAAGCTCTCATTTAGAATGGAAGGCCAGATAAAGTGCTTCTCAGATAAGGTCAAGTTAAAGGAGTTCATCATCACCAAGCCCTTATTATATGAAATGTTAAAGGGATTTATCTAAGAAAAAGATAAAAAATATGAACAGTAAAATGACAGCAAACTCACAATCATCAACAACCACACCTCAAACAAAAACAAAAGCAAACTAAGCAAACAACTAGAGCAGAAACAGAACCACAGAAATGAAGATCACATGGAGGGTTAGCAACAGGGAAGTGGGAGGGGGAGTGAGGGGGAAAAGGTGCAGAGAATAAGTAGCATAAATGGTAGGTAGAAAATGGACAGGGGGAGGGCAAGAATAATATGGGAAATGTAGAAGGCAAAGAACTTACATAGACGACCCATGGACATGAACTAGAGGAGGGAATGTGGGTGAGAGGGGGTGAGCTGGGCGGAGGGGAGCGAAAGGGGGTAAATGGGACAACTGTAATAGCGTAATCAATAAAATACATTAAAAAATAAAATAAACAAAAAAGAAATATCCAGAATGAGCTAATCCATAGACACAGGTAGCAGATTGCTAGTTTTCAGAAGCTGGGGGAGAGGAAGAAATGGGAATGACTTCTAATGGGTATGAAGTTTCCTTTTAGGGCACCGAAAATGTTCCATAACTCGATACCGGTGATGGTTGTACAACATTGTAAATATAGGAAATACCACTGAATTACACACTTTAAAGTGGTTAAAATCATGAAGTTTATATTACATGAATTTTACCACAGGCAAAAAAAATTCTCCACCCTTTTGCACACCTTCCTAGCTGCTGCTATTTGAATGGATCACTCCTTTGCACCAACATGATACTGGGTTTGTACCTTTACTGAGAAGCTTTCACATTATTACTGCAAATTATTTGTCCTTGTGACTATTCCTCTACCAGACTGTAAGCATTTTCAAGAGAAGAGCTGTGTCTTATCAGATTTGTGTCTTTGCTGCCTTACTTAAAGTCTGGCACAGAGTAAGCCCAATAAATACTTGCTGAATAAATGAATGAACATATTAGTTGAACTCAAATGACCACTCAAAAAAAATTCACTCCTCTTCTGGGTCTCTCAATTTATTGTTAAAATTATTCCTTGGGGAAATTTCTTTTCATTAGCAAACATATTGTAATGCCCTCAGGGCTGAAGCCTTTAGTGCGAGGGAACACTACCAGCAGTCCTGACAGTTCCCTAGGGCCTTCTGAAACTCTGACCTCCCAGCCTCTGCCCCTCCTAACATAGAGGTATAGTCTCAATGGCTGCAGGCTCAGTTATTCAAAATATTCTCCACAACTAAGCTCAAAAATGCTTCTGCTGAGTCACCCTCCAGCACGAAGTGTTTTCTTTACCATGCTTTCATTTGTCCTCTGAGGTGTAAATTGCAAATATCACAGCCTCTCTCTACAGAGGTGAGTTAAATAAATTCACCTGGGTCAGGCAACAAATGATGGAATAAGTGATGCATCAAATTTGGAGAAACTTCAAGGGGGTCTTCCTGTCTATGCTCCTATGTGTGTCTACTGCTCATTTGCAGGTTTCAGAATTATAGGTTTACCAAACATACCAGCTACCAGATTAACATTTTGAGATACAAAAATTTCTTCCTTAGCTTTAGCTCCAATTCTTTCTTTTTATTTATTGATTTGAGAGAGAGAGAGAAATTAATTTGTTGTTCCACTTATTTATACACTCATTGATTTTGATTGACTCTTGTATGTGCCCTAACCGGGTATCAAACACGAAACCTTGGCTAATCGGGATGACACTCTGACCACTTAGGTGCCCAGCCAGCACTAGCTTTGATTTTTTATGATATGGCTAAAGACATTTTTCTTGTTTCAACTTGTGTGGAAGTTAAGATGGGAAAAGTTATTAACCATTTCCCCAGTGTTAGCCCTCTATACCCTCAAAGTGACTTTTAAATCATCCTTTTCACTCTTTCATATTAAGATTTGCAATCCTTTCGTTTAAAAAAATTGAGAAACTACCATGTTCCAGGAACTCTGGAGTCCAACATAAATAAAATATAATCCTTCTTTTTAAGATGTGAGTTCATAGTCGTTTTTTAGTGTTTGCTTGAAGTTCCTATTTCTGACTCTAATCCAGCTTTGTAAGATGTGACAAATTTTTTTTACTAGCTTATTATCCTGTGTGCTCTTTAAAAAAACCTATTTATTTATTCTTAGAGAGAGAGGAAGGGAGGGGGAAGAGAAGAAACATCAATGTGCAGAAGAAGCATCAATCACTTGCCTCTTGCATGCCCCCAAGTGGGGACCTGGCCTGCAACCCAGGCATGTGCCCTGACCAGTGAGTGACCTTTTGGTTTCTGGGATGATGCCCAACCCACCGAACCACACCATTCAGGGCTATCCTGTATGCTTTCCATAAATGGAAAGAATCAGAGCTAATCTTTCTTCATGTGTCAATAATCAGCAGCCTGTGGACAGGTGAGATTGTCTGTGCCCAGCCACATGGAAAGCCTTTCAATGACCTGAAATGGAGATGCAGAGTAGAAGCTGGAAAATAATTTCTAGCCGTGAGCATAGAGTTCCATGGAAACATCCTGTTCTGACACAGCATCCCCTGGTCTGACATGACAGAGATGCCTCATCTGATTTGACTGTTGCAAACAGGGCATTTTCTGGGAAACCCCACAGCCATAAACAGTGCCCTGAAGTTGTCAGTCACTCTGTGTGGTCCCTAGAACTGCAGCTAAAGAATATGAAAAGCAGGGTAAGGGTGCATATTTCTCTGTCATCTAGGAGACCCACGGAAACTGAAACCATCACTTTCTTTGCTTACTCAATATCCTAGGGAGAGGGGGATGTATGGGGTCCCTGGTCAGCTTTGAAAGGGATGTGCTAGGATTCCAAAACCAGTCCTGCAGCCTGCCTCCAACAGTGATGCTGACTACTCAAGCAGCCAGCATCTCTCTGTCATTTAAGCTTCCTGAAAAATGGAGTTACACAGTAAGAGGATTTGGGAATAAAAGATGTTCTGTAAAGTAAATGATCATTTTTTTTTAACTCCAGGGACTGTTTTTTTTTTTAAACTGGTAACAGCCTCCTTAGAACAGGGATGTCAAACTCATTTTCACTGGGGGCCACATCAGCCTTGCAGTTGCCTTCAAAGGGCCAAATGTAATTTTAGGACTGTATAAAGGTAACTACCCTTAACTAGAAGCAAGGAGCTCAGTGCTACCACCAGGTAGAAATAAGGTGCTGGGCCGGATAAAACAAGGTGGAGGGCTGGATTTGGCCCATGGGCCTTGTGTTTGCCACCTGTGCTTCAGAGGGAGATGTGTTAACTCAGTCACTGTCATTCATTAGTCCTGACCACAAATTCTATTATCCTAGTGCAGCTTGTGAGCAAGGAATTTGAGAGCCTGCTTTGGATGTGAGAGAGACTTCTCTACCTCTTAATGCTTTTTGTACCATCTTCTTGCATGTAACTATATTATAGCTAATTACCTGCCTGTTTGTCACTGTCTTGGTTTGGGTTACTCAGAACCTAACCCCAGGACAAAAAGTTTCAAGCGC
The DNA here is from genome assembly GCF_004126475.2 of Phyllostomus discolor. NCBI lineage: Eukaryota > Metazoa > Chordata > Mammalia > Chiroptera > Phyllostomidae > Phyllostomus > Phyllostomus discolor. Next base: position 115,583,510 of record NC_040903.2, on the reverse strand, counting down.
AAAGAATTTATTTGAAAGGTGATCCCAAGAGACACTGATAGGGGAGGGAGAGAGGGAAGGAACGTTATCCATAAAAATAGTTCTTACCAAGCAAGTTACTGGAGCTTGAACCCATGTGTGAACTCTGGGAAATAGAGTATACAAATCTTGGAGTTATCGCACCTGAGGAGTGAGGAAATTGAGGTATTTATATGCCAATTTCCATCAGTCATTGTTTGAGAGTTGTTCCTGTGTAATGTTAATTCTATAACCATATGGGGGAAATGGACCTTAATTCCTACTTCATTTTACACAAATAATTTAATGCAAGAAAGAGCATATGCCTAGATGTAAAAGTTAGAACTATAAAGTATCTAGGAGAAAATAGAGGGGAATTATGTATATGACCGTAGGGTAGGCAAAAATTTCTTAGGCAGGACACAGAAAGCACTAATAAAAAGCACCTGAAAAATTAATAAATTGCACTTCACTGAGAATGAAATACTTATTTTTGAACAACAGTAATAAGAAAATGAAAGGGTATGTTATAGAATAGGAAACAATACTTTCAATACAAAAATCTCACCAAAGACTTGTATCCAGAATATGTAAAGAACTCCTACAAATCAATAATTGACAAAAGATTTGAACAGACACTTCAAAGAATAAGATATACAAATGGGCAGTAAGTCATTTGAAATGGGGCTCAGCATTATTCATCATCAGGGAAATGAAAATTAATGAGATACTACTATATATTCACTAGAGTTGCTAAAACTAAAAGGACTTCATAATGCAAATGTCAGTGGGAACAACTGGAATTCTCATGTTTTTCTGGTAGGAGTACAAAATGGTACAACCACTATGAAAACTCTTTGGCAGTTTTTTTATAGGGAGATATATATATATCTAGATATATATATATATCTTTAGAATCCAGCACATATCTACAAAAAAGACTGGTACAAAAATGTTCATAACAGCTTAAAAACAAACAAACAAACAAACAACCCAAATGTCCATCAACAGGTGAAGAATGAACAACTTGTGATATCTTACAATAGAATGTTATTTAGAGTAAAAAGGAATGAACTATTGACGCACACAACAACATGGATGATGCTGAAAGACAATTACACTAAGCAAAGGAAACAGGTACAAAGAGTACATTTTGTCTTGTTTTGTACATATTAAGTACAGGAACAGAAAAGCCATGCTATAGTGATAAAAATCAGATCAGTGGTTGCCCTTGGGAGTTGGAGACTGACTGGAAGAAGGAACTCCTAAGGGAATTTGGAGCTTTTGAAAATGTTCTATATCTTGTTTAGTTGGTGGTTACGTAAGTATACATAGTTGTCAAATCTTATCTAATTGAACACGTAAGATCCGTGCTTTTTATTATATAAAATTATACACTAATAAATACCACAGATTTGTCTTAAAAAAACCACAATTTCCATTAAAAATAAGGAGTAATTTGCTCCATGTTCTGCATTCCCACTAGCTTGTAAGCTTCAGGAAGTCAGAAGCCACATATGTTTTTCTCTACTGTATCCCCAGCACCTAGTACAGCATCTGGGACCTCTTGAATGCTCAAGTCACATTTGTTAATATCATAAGTTTTTACAAGGGCCTCTGTTATAACTGTAGCTTTCAATCTCCCTTTGCAGCCAGGATCTGTTTTTGGCAGACGCTGGTTACCCCAGAAGCTTGAGCACAGGTGCATTGTCTAGAAGGGAGCTTGCAGGTGGGAACCCAGCAGGGCTCTGAGTGTCCTTGGGCACTGACAGCGTCCCAACTGTGAGCACCATCTGCTCCCGTGAAGGGTGTCTGACAGCATCTGCAGCCCTGGACCTGGAAGGTGAGTGCCTCTCAGACCAAATGTCAGACTCCCATTCCCATTCTCCCGCCCTTAGGGAGCTGTGGAAAGTCATTTTATCCCTGCAAAAAGCAAGTGCCAATATGTGTTTCTGCTTTGTAATTTGCCAAGTATTTCCCTACATATGATCTATTTTATCCTCCCTATGACCCTGTAAAATAGGTGTTTACTAACCCTATTTTACAGAGAGGTTAAGTGATTTCCCCAAGGTCACACAGTTGGCAAGTGGTGGAACTGGGATTGAAACCAAGTTTCTGACCATTTACTACTATATTAAATGCAGTACTGCTGTGTCATTTAAGGACCTTCAGAAGCAGTTTCTGAAATCTGACCTCTTCAAGCTCTACAAGACTAATGGAAAGAAAAGCAACAAATATCACTTGCTTTGGATGCATTTTATTCTAAATGACCCTGAAAGATTATCCATAATGGATACCATTATGATATTGCCACTGCCTCATGTGAATTTCCATGTTCCTCATCACCTACCAAGTAAAATTCACTCTTCTTAGCTGCTGTTCAGTGCTCTTCTGCCCAATTCACCTTTGTGGCCTCATTCCCCCCAAGCCTCACCTTCTCTGCAACTTTTGCTCTTCCTCTTGCTCTCCATATGGAATACCAGTGTTTTCCAGATTCCCTTGGGAAACTTTTTCTCACCCTTCAAGTTAGGATTGAAATGTTTATTTCATTTGAACCCTTTAAGCACGAGGTTTATACCTTTCACATGGCACTGTCAGGTATCATGAGTCTCCCTCTGTCTTCCTTATTAGATCCTGAGGTCCTAGAAGGCTAGGTGCATGCCTTACCCATTTTTGTAACCAGTATGAGCACTAGAGTAGCTACACACTGCAGATATTTAATCAGTGCAGCATGAATAACTTACCACCTCTTCAACCATTGTCTATGCTTTTAATACCCTTTGCCATGCATAGTTTTAAAAAATGTTAGCATTATAAGTTTATGAGTATGGTTAATAATAGCCCCACTTTCTGTATGCATTGCTTCCAATTTGACTGGACGAATACCTACATTTTTTGCAAGTGGGTTGGGCACATAGATTGTGGAGTCCACACTTCTACTCTGTCCGTGCAACCTTGGACAAATTGCTTCTACTCTCAGGACCTTATTTCACCTCCATCCATTCAACGGGGGGAAACAGCTTCCGTTTTGCTTCTTTAATTCATCACCAGGTTATTGGGAGGACAAATGAAATAACAAATGTAGAAGTGCTTTGTCGACTACAAATCTCCCAGACCTGTCCTTTAGTGTTACCTGCTGTTTGAGGCACACGTTTTATTGACGGCAGCATCCCATCCAAAGTTCTTTAGGAGAGAACTGGTTGGTCTGAAGGCAGTATATGTTGGGGGCTGCAGGGTGATGAGGAAATTATCCTAACTGGGCTGTGTTGTGGTGGGTTAGAGGTGGGCAGGGACGTAGTTGTCTGACAGGCTGCCTTGCGCAAGGAGAACACCCTTGCCCTGGCAGCCTGGGAACGCCACCACGCGTGCGAGTTACAGGAAAACGGCCAGTTTTCGGAAATGTCTCCATCAGAGCGCCGGATGGCGACTTGGGCTGGCTGAGGGAAGGTGAGGCCTGAACGCTGCAGAGGCCAGACCAACTACCACTGACGGGCGGCACAGCCCCACTTCAAGCAGGAAGTCACCACATCCACTTCGTCCACATCCACTTTGTCCGCGAAGACGACGAGGCGCCCAAACGCCAGAGCGACACCCACAGCCACTGAGCCCCCTGCTGGAGTCTTTGGGGCCTTCCCATTGGCTTGCACTCGAGGGAAGGGCGTGTCTGGGGTTGCCGCGCTTCCTGATTGATCAGCTGCGGGATTGGCAGGCCCCGCCGGCTGCTTGCGCCAGGAAGCCAGACATGGCGGAGGCGGGAAAAAAGGGGGCAGGCCTCGGGCTTCCCCATGGAGACGCAGCACAGTGGCCACTGCAGCGGTACGGCCGTTTCGTACTCTTGGGTGCGGGAGAGCCTCCTGCGCCTGGGCTGGACGCTGGGATGGCCTCTTCCCCTACATGGAAGGTGAGGCCTGAGGGCAGGAAAGGCCGCGAGGCCCTCACCTCATCTGGGAGGGAGAGAAGACTGCAGCCTGCTGCCCTACAGGTGGCCGCTCCCCGAACGGCACGCGGACAGGAGGAGGGGACGCCTAGGGACTGCAGGAGTGGCTAGCAGACAGCTAACAAACAGAATGGTCAGATATATTGTGAGACATGATTGGAACCCAATAGGTTCTCAAATAACATTCATATATTCAATAGATGTTTTTGAGCATCAGTTATACGTTAGATATTATTCAAGAGGTTGGGGATTCATCAGTGGACGAGATAGAAATGATCTCTACCCTCATGTATGTTTTTGTCCATTAACTGTATGGTTATGTAAACCAGTTCCACATCCCATATGTGGAAGGGAGGGTTGAATAGTTTATAATCAACTTACCGGCAGCCAAGCATTCACACAGAAGGACTCAGTTTGAATCCTAGCTTTGCCACTGAATATCTGTGACCTTGTTGAAGTTATTTATCATCTCTGTACCTTAAATACTTTATCTTAGAGATTATAATAGTACCTGCTTCATCAGATTGTTGTGAGTATTGAGTATGTTAATATATGAATCACCTAAAACAGTGCCTCATATAAAGCTATATAAGGGTTTGCTGTTATTATTTTTGTCCCGGTATTATCTTTCAGCATTTGTATTGCTAGGCAGTCAGTTTCTTTTGGTCTAGATTGACTATTGCGTGTAGACCCGGCGGCTTTGGATTATGCATGTGTGTGTGTACAGTGGTATGATTTGGGCAGCAGTGGGTAGAAAAGTAAAACAATTATTCCAGGAAGAGGACACAACATATGCAAGACCCTGAACCTGGAGAAACCTCAGTACATGTAGTGAATGTGCAGAGAAAAAGAGTAGAGCTGGTGCTAATGGAGAAGTTGGGAAATGAGAGCATGAGATGAGGTTGTCTGGAGAGGTAGGCAGGTGGCTTATGAACATTATCCTAAAACCAATAGGAAGCCACTGAAGGTTTTAAGTAGGAACATTTTTCATCTTTGGAAGATCGTTCTGGCTGCAGTATGGAGACTAAATTGGATGGGAATATGAGTAAATTCAGGAAGATCACTTAGAATGCTATTGCAGTGTGGTACGTAAGAGGCAATAATGATAGACTGGAAGGTGGAGGTGAGAGGGGAGGATGGCAGTAGAGGTGGGAAACTGAGCATACTGAAGCTGTCTTTTGGAGGTCCAAAGGATGGAACTTGGAGATTGATTGGTTTCTAGTGATGAGAGTAAAGAATTTCTGAGTTTTTAGCAGGAGCAACTAGGTAGATGTTTCAGGATGAGAAACATTGGAGGGTGAACAATGAAGGAAAAACCTAAGATTTCAGTTTTGGATGTATTGACTTTAAATATGTTTATGAAGCATCCAGGTGGAGATATTGAATAGGTAGTTGGGTGTACTGGTCTAGACTCAGCGGGAGGACCTGGTCTGGAAACCAGACCAGTAAATGTATTGTCAGCATGAAAGTGTGTCATCAGCATGAAAGGGATGGTTATAGTCATGAGATTGTCTAAGATTCCAAGACCAAGCCCCAAGGAAGCATTTGTAGGTTAGGTAGAAGGGAAACAGTCCCTAAAGATTGACAAGGGATAGAGTTGGGAGGCACCTAGGAGACTGCAGCTCCATCAAAGCTATAGAAAGTTATTTCAACAGGGAGAGAATAATTAACATTGTTGAGTGATGCTGCAACGTAAGGGAAAATGATGGCTGTGGCTTGTTTATTGGATTTCCCAACATAAAGGTACTTATGGTCTTTACCAAGAGAGATTTAATAGAGTGAACAGAGTGGAAGCCAGATAAGGGTGGGCTGAAAAGTGACTGGTAGGTGAGGCAGTGGAGCCAATGCGCATAGTTCTGAGAGACCTTGCTGTGAATGTGAGTAGAGAGATGGCTTAATGAATTGTTCACCAAATTCTAGAATATTAGAGCTAGGGGCACTACTTAAAGCTTGAAAATCAATATGGCTAGGACCATAAAAAGGACATTAAATACCTAGTTGTTACTCTTGTGGGATGCTGTATCCTGAGAAATTATATAAGCTGTAAAAGCAAAATGAAGTGAATAAAGAGTTAAATTTAAGGATAACTGATCTATAATAGGATCTTCTTAAAAAGATTTTATTTATTTATTTTTAGAGAGGGGGGAGAGAGGGAAAAAGGAAGGAAGGGAGAGAGGGAAAGAAACATCAATGTGTGGTTGCCTCTCGTGCACCCCCTAATGGGGACCTGGCTCACAACCCAGGCACGTACCCTGACTGGGAATCGAACTGGTGATCCTTTGCTTCACAGGCTGGCACTCAGTCCACTTAGCCACACAAACCAGGGCTATAATAGGATATTATTTTTTTAAAAACTGGGGATGTTTGAGAACATGTTTAATTTTTGAGACTGCCCAACAGATTCCTTGAGAACCTTTTCTTAAAACCTTCTACTAAACCCATTCTCCTAAGGGTTGAGTCCATTGGCTCAGATGTAGCCAGTAACTCTTAGATTCTTGTCCTGCAACCCAGAGGCCATGGGCATTTGACCATTCAAAGGAGTTGATTGTATTACATTTTCTCCTTCTTTATGTAAAGCTCTTCATAATTGCTTATACAGAACAGCATTTTTCCACAGTTTTCAAATATTTGGCAAAAAGCCATGGCTACAACAAAAAGAGATGAGGTTGGCTTTTGCAGTGCTTTTGAAAAGTGAACATTTGTACCTTCCTTTGAATCTGTGCAGAACTATTTTAACTGCTGTGATCAGTTTCAGCTTAGGTTCTGTCATTTAAAAATAAAAGGAGGAGGAGCAGGAAATCAGAATTGCTCTATTTTATGTATACTGTGACTATGGTGCAATAGTCATAATAAAAGGTGAGCCAACTAAAGTATTGCAGTAGGTTCCATGTGAATTTCTTATTTTTTAAAAAATGTGCTACCTTCAGTAAAAAATATGTTAGGTGAAGCATAAAAATATATTCTTTTGGAGGATAGAGTCATTCTGATCTTTTTTTCCTCTAGGGAACTTTCAAGTTCAACTTCGGTTGAACCTATTTTGAGTTTTTTTCGTTTTTTCTGAAATTATGTGGAGAATCTGATCTAGTATTTTAGTTGCTTAATCACAGAGTTTCATCATAATGGTCATATGCTAAGGCAAAGATGTTGACTCGAGAAAAAATGAATAGTACAACAAGAATTCTAAGACTTGAAGTCCAATTTGAGAGGGAAGTGAAGTGTTAGACATAAATATTCTATGTAGAATCTAACATATATGTATATTGACTTGATTTATTTGACTGAATTGCATTTATTCTTATTAAAAGTTACTATCTGGAGGTAAATTAATCACAACTTGGAAGGAAGTAAACTTTTTCCAACACTAAAAAAATCAGCAGTTTAGAACTGTGCTACTCAGACTTCAATGTGTATAGAAATCACTTGGGAAATTGTTTTAAATGCAAATTCTGACTCAGTAGGATTGGTATGGGGAATAAAATTCTGTAGTCCTAACAAGCTTCCAGAGGATGCTGTTGGTCCTGGGACCACACTTTGAGAGGCAAAAGTTTAGAAGCCCTAGAATCAAATGGGCAGTTATGTAGTAAGATTAATAAAAATTACTAAAATGAATGAGGTAAGGCAATCAGTTTCATAATGAACATGCAAACATTTTATTAATAAGATTTGTATTTAAGCCATCTGTCATTTAATTGGAATGAGCAAATGAAATACAAACTTGAACTGGATTTTAATTCTTTACATCTGTTAGCCCAGTCCTTCTAAAAAAGATTATCACCATCACAGATTGATTCATTTTATATATTTTAGGTCTAAATATAATTCATTCTACTGATTTGAGAATAATTTTGAAAGGTGATATTAATTGCAGGTTGATTTCAAATTTAAGTTTCACCATGTTTTCCAGATTCCAAGGATTTCTTAGACATGTCCTAATTGGTTGAACCTGACAACTTATGTTTTCCTTTCAAAGGGGGAAAAAATCATTCTTTAATTTTTATAAGAGGAACTTAAAATAATTGCCCTACTTAGAAATTAAGAAGTAGAATATGAAGTTTGTATTTGAAATTAACTTTTAAGTGTGAATTCAACATAAGAAATATTTTGGGTCCTCTTAACTATCCTTTTTTTCTTTGTATTCCTAGTGCTTACATATTTCCTAGCATATGATAGGTGCTCAGTAAATGTTTGACTGAAAGGTAACTTCTCTGAACTTTTTAAAAAAATTATTTTATTATAGTTCAAGTACAAGCATAATAATTTTTAAAGATTCCCATGTGACTTCAATGTACAGCTAGTGTTGTAAAGGGTGAACTTTTCTGATGGTAATGCAATAATTATGACATGATAGCTCCTATTTATTAAGTATTTACTTTGGTATATTTCTAACACTGGCCCTATGAAGCAAATATTATTATACCCATTTTACAGTAAGTGAAGTAAAACACAGAGAAGTTTAGTGGTATACCCAGGAACACAAAAAAAATAAGTAAGAAGAAAGAATTCAGACCCTGTTTTTCCTGTTTCCAAAGCTTGTGTTCTTAATCACTATGTTGTCTTAGCAGTGTTAATATTTCTTTTTTTGATATTTTGTCAAAATATTTATTGAGAACACACTTTAAAAGTAGCATTATGAGCCCGGCTGATGTAGCTCAGTTGGTTGGAGTGTCATCCTGTGCACCAAAAGGTTGTGGGTTCAGTTCCTGGTCAGGGCATACACTTAGGTAGCCAGTTTGGTCTGTAGTTGGGGGATGTAGGGGAGGCAACCAATCAATGTTTCTCTCACATCGATGTCTGTCTTTCTTTCCCTCCCTCCCTTCCTCTCTTCTTCTCTTCCTCCCTCTCTGTCTCTCTCTGGAATCGATAAAAATACACATAAAATTAAAAAAATAGTATTATGAAAATGTTTTTGAGATATTGACTATCACCATACTTTTCCATTTATCAAAAGCTATCAGAATAAAAAAATAGTCCAATATTTGCTCAGAATTATTTATATATTTAAAAAAATTTATTGTTGATACTGTTATGGATGTCCTCTATTTTTGCCCGCTTGCCACCTCCACTCCCCCTTCCCTGGCCTTTACCACACTGTTGTCTGTGTCCATGGGCTATGCATCTATGTTCTTTAGCTAATCCATTCACCTTTTATCCAGTACCCCCACCTCACTCCCATCTGACATTTGTCAGTGTATTCCATGTATCCATGCTTCCAGTTATATTTTGTTCGTTAGTTTATTTTGTTCATTAGCTTCATCACACTAGTGAGATCATATGGTATCTGTCTTTCTCTGACTGGCCTATTTTGTTTAGCATAATAATCTCAAGGTCCGTCCACGCTGTCACAAAGGATAAGAGTCTTATATTTTTATAGCAGCACAGTATTCCATTGTGTAAAGATACTATAGCATTTTGTCATATGTCTGTTGGCCATCTATATGTCTTCTTTGGAAAAGTGTCTATTCAGGTCCTATGTCCCATATTTAATTGGATTGTTTGTCTTCCTCATATTGAGTTGTATAGATTCTTTATACATTTTGGAGGTTAACCCCTTATCAGATGTGTCATTGGTAAATATGTTATCCCATATGGTGGGTTTCCTTTTCATTTTGTTGACAGTTTCTTTTTCTGTGCACAAGCTTTTTAGTTTGATGTAGTACCATTTATTTATTGTTTCTTGTGTTTCCCTTGTACTAGATGTATCAGCAAAAATATTTATTTGAGAGAGGTCTGAGATTTTGCTGCCTGTGTTTTCTTCTAAAATTTGTATGTTTTACTACCTGCATTTAAGTCTTTTATCCATTTTGAGTTTATACTTCTGTATGGTGTAAGTTGGTGTCTAGTTTCATTTTGTTGCACATACCTGTTCAGTTTTCCCAACATCATTTATTGAAGAGGCTGTCTTTATTCCATGGTATGCTCTTACGTGTTCTTTGAGATGTTAATTGACCACATAGGGATGGAATGATTTCTGGGCTCTTTTTTCTGCTCCATTGATCTATATGCCTGTTCTTGTGCCAGTACCAGACTGTTTTGATTACAGTGGCCTTGTAGTATAGCTTGATGTCAGGTATTGTGATCTCTCCAACTTTGTTCTTCTTTCTCAAGATTGCTGAGGCTATTCAGGATCTTTTTTGGTTCTATGTAAATTTTTGGAATATTCTAGATCTATGAAATATGACATTGTATTTTAATAGGAATTGCATGGAATCTACAGATTGTTTTGGGTACTGTGGAAATTTTAATGATGTTAATTATTCCAATCCATGAACATGGTATATGCTTCCAGTTGTTTGTATCTTCCTCTATTTCTTTCTTCAAAGTCCTGTGGTTTCTTTGAGTACATATCTTTTACTTCCTTAGTTAAGTTTATTCCTAAGTACCTTACTTTTTCTGTTGCAATAGTAAATGGGATTGTTTTCTTAGTTTCTCTTTCTGAGAGTTCATTATTGGTGTATAAGAATGCCACCTATTTCTGGATATTAATTTTGTATCCTGCTACTTTTCTGAATTCATTTATTCTAGTAGTTTTTCGGTGGCCTTCAATGTTTTCTGTGTACAATACAGTATCATGTCATCTGCACATAATGATACTTTTACTTCCTCCTGTCCAATTTGGATGTGTTGTATTTCTTTTTCTTGTCTGATCATTGCTGGCTAGGACTTCAATACTATGTTGAGTAAGAGTAGTAAAAGCAGACATCCTTGTCTTGTTCCTGATGTTAAGGGAAATGCTTTTAGTTTTTGCCCATTGAGCATGTTTGCTGTAGGTTTTTCATATATGGCCTTTATTATATTGAGGTATAATTTCTCTATTCCCACTTTGCTGAGAGTTCTATCATAAATGGGTGCTAATTTTATCAAATTCTTTTTCTGCTTCTATTGATATGATCATGTGATTTTCATCTTTCATTCTGTTTGTGTGGTATATCACATTTATTGATTTGAGCATATTGTAACCACCATGTCTCCCTGGAATAAATCCCACTTGATCATGGTGTTTAATCTTTTTAGTGTATTGTTGGATCTGGTTTGCTAATATTTTGTTGAGGATTTTAGCATCGATGTTCATCAGGGGTATTGGTCTATAATACTCTTTCTTCGTAGTTTCTTTATCTGGTTTTAGAATTAGGAAAATGCTGGCCTCATAAAAAGAGCTTGAAAGTCTTCCTTCCTCTTGAATTTTATGGATTAGTTTGAGAAGGAGAGGTGATCATTTTTCTTTGAATGTTTGGTAAGATTTGCCTGTGAAGCCACCCTGTACAGGACTTGTTTGCTGGGAGTTTTTTGATTACTGCCTCAATATTATTTGTTGTTATTGATCTTTTTGGGTTTTCTGCTTCTTTTTGACTCAGTTTTTGTACATTGTATGTTTCTAGGAATTTGTCCATTTCCCCCAGGTTGTCCAATTTGTTGGCATATAGTTGTTCAAGAGTATTTTCTTAAAATCCATTGTATTTCTGTGGTATCAGTTGTTAATCTCCTCTTTCATTTCTAATTTGATTTGGGTCTTCTGTCTTTTTCTTTTGATGAGTCTGGTTAAAAGTTTGTCAATCTTTGTCTTTTCAAAGAACCACCTCTTGGTGATTGATATTTTGTTTCATTCTTTTACACTCTTATTTATTTCTGCTCTGATCTTTATTGAAACAAATATTATTATATCCACTTTATAGTTAAGTGAGCTAAAACACAGAGAGATTCAGTGGCTTACCCAGGAACACAGAAATAATAAGTGAGAAAAAAGAATTCAGATCTTGTTTTCCTGTGCCCAAAGCTTATGTTTTTACCCATTATGTTGTTTGTCTTAGAAATAATATTATTTTTTTGATAGTCAAAATATTTATTAAGAATACACTTTAAACAATAACATCATGAAAAAGAAATGTTGAGGTATTGACTATCACCATAATTTTTCATTCATTAAAAGCTATCAGAATATAAAATTTAGTAGTTCAATAATTTGCTGAGAATTATTTACTAATTATCAAATTTAAAAAGTAAATACAGTTGACATTTAATATTATATTAGTTTCAGGTATACAGCAAAGGGGTTAGACATTTATATAAACTACAAAGTGATGCTCCCAATAAGCCTAGTTCCCACCTGACACCATAGCAGTGTTAATATCTCATATGAGGAATAGCAGTTCAGTTATGTGGATGAGGAGTCCTGAGGTTAACACACAGGGTAAAATGATAAAAATAACAGTATTTTTAAAGGATAATTTAAGATTCATTAAACCCTGCAAAGTTATTATTTCAGATTTTTAGAAAATGAAAAATGTTTATATTTTTTCAATTACAGTTGACATTCAATATTATATTATTTCCCAGTGTACAGTATGGTAGTTAGACCTTTACACAACTTGAGAAGTGACCTCCCTGATAATTCTAGTACCCACCTGACACCATACATAGTTATTACAATATTATTAACTATATTCCCTATGCTGTACTTTAAATCCCTGTGACTATTTTGTAACTGCTAACTTGTACTTCTTAGTCCCTTTCTGTTTTTCACTTATACCCCCAATGTCCTTTATTGTGGCAATCATCAAAATGTTCTCTGTATCTATGAGTTTGTTTCTGCTTGTTCATTTATTTTGTTGTTAGATTTCACATAGAAGTGAAATCATATGGTATTTGTCTTTCTCTGTCTGACTTATTGCACTGAGCATAATACCCTCTAGGCCAATTTATGCAGTTGCAAGTGGTAAGATTTCATTCTTTTTTATGGCCAAGTCATATTCCAGTATATAATGTACCACTTCTTCTTTATCAAGTTGTCTATTGATGGGCACTTAGGTTGTTTTCAAATCTTGGCTGTTGTATATGAAATGTCCTTTTTTTGTTTTGTTATAATAGACTTTGTTTTAAAGTTTATTTTGTCTTATGTAAGTGTTGTTACCCAGCTCACTAAAATTTCCATTTGTGTGAAATATCTTTTTCACCCCTTTACTTTCAGTCTGTGTGTTTCTTTCAACCTGAAGTGAGTCTCTTGTAGGCAGCATTTGTAAGGGTCTTGTGTTCTTTCAGCCACCCTATGTCTTCTGGAGCACTGACCCATTTACATTTAATGTAATTTTTGATAGAAATGTAGTATTTGCCATTTTATTATTTATATTTTAATTTTTTTCTTCTGAAAGAAGTCCTTTTCCCTTTGTGACAGCATGGATGGATCTGGATAGCATTATGCTAAGTGAAATAAGCCAGGTGGTGAGGGACAAATACCATGTGATTTCACCTATAAGTGGAGCATGATCAACAAAACAAACAAGCAAGCAAAATATAACCAGAGACATTGAAATAAAGAACAAACTGACAGTACCCAGAGGGGAGGGGGAAGGGAGATTTAGGAGGAAAAAAAGGGTAAAGATCATCAAGGAACATGTTTAAAGGACACATAGACAAAGCCAAATGGGGGTACGACTGAGGGTGGGGTGGGGGAAATGGTGAGGAGAAATGAAGACAACTGTACTTGAAGAACAATAAAAAAAAGATTTCTTGGAATACTGATTTGGTGGTGATGAACTCCTTTACCTTTTCTTACCCGGGAAGGTCTTTATCTGTCCTTTAATTATAAATGATAGCTTTGCTGGGTAGAGTAATCATGGTTGGTGGGATTCATGCTTTTCTTTTTTTTTTTTTTTTAATTTTTATTTCAATCATTGTTCAAGTGGATTCATGCTTTTCATCATTTTGAATATTTTGTGCCAATTCCTTCCAGCCTGCAAAGTTTCTTTTGAGAAATCAGCCAACAGTCTTATTGGAGCTCCTCTGGAGGAAACTAACTGTTTTTCTCTTGTTGCTTTTAAGATTCTGTCTTTGTCTTTAACTGTAGGCATTTTATTTATGATGTGTTGATGTGGGTTTTTTTACAACCCACATCACTGGGTTCATTTTGGGTTCATTTTGTTTGGGACTCTCTGTCCTTCCTGAATTTGTGTGTCTATTTCCTGTACCAGGTTAAGGAAGTTTCCATCATTATATTTTCAAATAGGTTTTTAATCCCTTGCTCTTTCTCCTTGCCTGCAGGCACCCCTATAAAGCAAATGTTGTTACTTTTTAAAAAATCCTCACCCAAGAATACATTTATTGATATTAGAGAGAGAGCAAGGCAGAGAAAGAGAGGGCAAAACATTGACATGAGAGAGTAACATCAATCCATTGCTTCCGATATGCCTCCCAACCAGTGATTGAACCCATAGCCTAGGTATGTACCCTGACTGGGAATCAAACCTGAAACCTTTTGGTGTACAGGATTATGTTCCAACCAACTGAGCCACCTAGCTAGGACACAAATGTTGTTTCTCTTGACATTATCCCAGAGACCCCTCAAACTGTCCTTAGTTCTTATTGTTTTTTTCTTTTTGTTGTTCTGATTGGGTGTTTTCTCTACCTTGTCTTCCAAATCACTTATTTGATTCTCTGCTTCATCTAATCTGTTGTTTATTCCATCTAATGTAGTCTTCATTTTAGTTATTGTATTCTTATTTCTTTTTTGTCATTAATTTTTAATGGTCACACTGTACTTCACAACTTAATCTTTTTATTGATGAAATTTCCCCTCGTTTGTTCATTTTTCTTTTTTTTATTTTTTATTGTCATTCAAGTATAGTTGCCTCCATTTTCTCCCCACTACTGCCCTACCCGACCCCAGCCATCCCCACTTCCCACCCTTAATCCTACCTTCCTTTGGTTTTGTCCATGTGTCCTTTGTAGTTGTTCCTGAAAACCCTTCTCCCCTTTCCCCCCATTATTCACCCCCACCTACCCTCTGGTTACTGTCAGTTTGTTCTTAATTTCACTGTCTCTGGTTATATTTTGCTTGCTTGTTTGTTTTGTTGATTAGGTTCCACTTATAGGTGAGATCATATGGTATTTGTCTCCTACCCTTTGTGACAGCATGGCTGGATCTGGAGAGCAGTATGCTAAGTGAAATAAGCCTAGTGGTGAAAGAAAAATACCATATGGTCTGTCCTATAAGTGTATTCTTATTTCTGACTGGTTCTTTTCCATGGTTTCTATCTCCATTTTATGTTTCCTAACTCAGTGATTTCATCTACTGTTTCCTTAAGCTAATTGAGTGTCCTTCTAAAAATTTTATTTGGTTCTTTTTATGGGGTTTTGTCCTACTCTTTCATTTTGGATGTGTTTCTTTGTTTCCTCAGTTTGTGTACCTCTGTGTATGTGTGTGTGTGTCTATGTATTAGATAGATCTACTACTTCTCCCAATCTTGGCAGGCTGTCCTTATCTAGTGAGTGTCCTGTGGGACCCAGTGGTACAGACTGGTCATCTAAGGCTGGTGCTCCAGGGGTGTCTTTTGTGTGGTTTGTGTGTGCCCTCCTGTTGTAGTAGAGACTTGATTGCTGTTGGCACACTTGTGGGTGGGATTTGGCTCAGGCTGACTGGCTATGGGGATTGGTTGTGACTATAGCAGATGAGCTGTGGTGCCCAGTCTGACTCCACAGAATGGAATTCGCTGTAGAAGGTCTCTGGTGCCTGCCCAGTCTGCCCTCTGGGTGTGTCCTTGTGGAGATAGTTGGGTGGTGCCCTAATGAAGCTGGCCACCTTGTGTGTTGGTTCTGGGGCCTCTTGGGAGAGGATCAGGTATAGCCCTAGTTCAGCTGCTGCCTTTGCCCAGCCCAGGGCTACCTGGTAGGAGCTACAAAGTGATCTGCTGCCTGTGCTTGGTGTGGGAGCACTTGGGAGAAGCTGTGCTGTGAAACTACACCAGTTGCCACTAGTGCCAGCTGGGCCTGCTTAGCAAGAGGTACAGGGTATGCAAGGCTAACCACTGTTTGTTTGGGGTTTGTGGACTTTTGAAAGATTTTAGGAAAGTCTTCAGCTTAGTCTGAGGCTGGCAATTTGTGAGGAACAGCCTTTGAAAGAGGTTTGGGCTGGTGTGTGAGTTTGGTAGGATGGATTCTTAGTCAATCTCCAGGGTGGGGAAAGTTTGATGGAGTCTCAGATATGGTGCCCAACTGCATCTGCATGGTAGGGAAGGGCTCAGCAAAGGAACCGTCATGTCTGCCTGTGTGCTCTGTGGAAGGAGGGGTGAACAAAGGAACAATGGTGCCTGCCAGCAGTTTATTTCCAGAGAAATCTACCCTTTCAATCCTTGCCCTGAAGCCAGACAATTCAGTTCCTTTCCATATGTGCCTGACGCTGTTGGAGCTGCTGCCCCAGCACTGGAGCTCAGAGGGAGTGAGTCCCCATAAGTCTGCGTGTGGTCCCTTTAAAGAGGAACTTCCTGGGACTCCAGAAGCCTCCATTTCACTCACCCTCAATCCCCGCTGGTTTTTACAGCCAGAAGTTATGGGGACTTCTCTTCCTGGTACTGGTGGTCCAGGCTGGGGAGCCCAGTTTGGGGCTGGGACCCCTTGCTCCTCAACGGGAACCTCTACACTCAAGATATCCCTCCCCATTTTTAACCATCACACGTGGGCGTGGGGCCAACCCTTTCTACTTTTCCACCCCTTCTTTCAGTCTCAATGTGGCTTCTTGTTTATATTTGTTGTTATAGGACTTCTGTTCAGCTAGATTTCAGCTGGTTCTCCAAGGTGGTGGTTCTTCTATAATTTAGTTGTAATTTTGTTGTGGTGAGGATAGTGTTTGCCTGCTCTGCCATTTTGACTGGAAGTCCAAAATTATTTTTACAAATATGAAAATAGTAGTTCTGCGCATGCCTGGTAATTTTTTTAGTCATGAAGGCATATTTATTCAATTTAAAGTGTTATTCTCTATGAAGAATAAGCCCTTTGTACTTTTTGAAGTTAAAATTTCCTTTCTTTTATGCAGGCAAACATGCCTGGTAATTTTTGATAGCATATCTGATGTTGTGAATTTTATTCTGCTGTGTACAGTATTTTTCTGTATGAAATATTCTTGAGCTTTTCTCTGGGATAATCTATCTGGAGACAGTTTGATCTTTTCAAGTCTTGCTTTTAAGCTTTGTCAGGTGGGGCCAGGGCAGCATTTGACCAAGGGCTAATTTTTTCCCACTCCTGAGGCAAAACTCTTAAGATTATTCTACCAGTGCCCTGTAAATTATGAGGTTTTTCACTCCGGTTAATGATAACAAGCACTACTCCCTGCTCTTAAGGCCCCGTAAATGCTTTCAGGTGGTTTTTTTGCCCAGCCTCCAGTAGTTTACTCATGCATATATGTGCTGAAGACTTGAGGAGTCACAGTGGTTATCAGGAGTTCTCTCTCTGTGCAGGTCTCTCCTCTCTGGTATTCTGAACTGAACACTCTAGCCACACTGACCTCCCAAGACCTACAACTCTGTCCTTTCAACTCAGGGACACCTTGCCAGATTCTTCCTAGGGTTCTTCTCCTAAAACTTCACTCTGAAAACTTTCTCAAGAAGTAGTCTGGGCAACGGTAAGCTCACCTCCTTTATTTCCTATTATTTCTCATGAATCGTATCCTTTATTACCTGATACCAGGTATCTTGAAAACTGTCGTTTCCTGTACTTTATCCAGTTTTTTTCATTGTTTCAGGCAGAGGAGTAAATTTGGTCCCTCTTACTTTATGTTGGCCAGAAATGGAAGTCCACTGTGGGTCATTTGATTCAGTTCCACTTTGTCTTTTTCCACTTCAGTTCATCAGTTCTACAGAGCATTATTAAATTATCTGTTGGGTACTTGGCATTTAGCTAAAGTCTGGAAAGGCTTTGGAACTGTCCTTGTGTGTGGATGGATACTGACCAGCAGTATCCATCTCGGCTGCAGATGTTCGTCAAAACATGCTAAAAACATACACAGAGACAACCAGGTCCTGTGGGGGAATAGGAACAGCAGGACCACTCCTCACGTGGGGAGCGTGCCTCTTGGCCACCCTGGTGGGGAGAGCGCCCTGTTCCCCCTCTGGAGAGGCTTTTTACTGGTTTCCTTTGAATAAGAATTCAGGTAAAAGCTCATTACCCATTGCTAGGAAGTAAGGATCAAACAATAGATAACAAGGAAGTCTGAGGGTCTATTTTGAGTCAGGGTCAAAGAGCTGTAAAACTTTAAAGAACAAACTTACGTCTTCCTTGGACCCTTATCATTCAACTGAGAGCATTCTAAACAAAGCAGGTTTCACAGGATTTTACATATTCTTTCTTAGGCCTGATCACCCAGGGAACCCACCCTTTTCAGCACAGAGCTGCACCACCCTGTCATTGTTTCAGGCTTTGGTGGAGCAAGGGAACTAAGGCAACCAAGAGATAAGGAGATTTTTCTCCCAGACTATGAGGACTCAGGCTCTGTCAAAGCTGAGGAGCGAGGGTCCATCACCCCCTTTTGCTGTAGCCCCCAAAGTCCTTTCTTGGGGGCCTCCCACATGATCGTGCCTGTCTTAGGTCATTCCCCCCTTGGGGAATCTTACCTGTCATTGGCTAACCGACCAAGCTTTGGGGTTCAGTTATGAATGAAGCAGCAGAAGCAGTGCTCCTGCCAGGGAGATAAGCTTTTGTCTCCTTGCTGGTTTATGGTCCCAAGGGTGTCCCCTTAGCCTTAGCCTTAGCCTAGGCGGGGGTAACAGCTTCTGATACCAGGCAGGGGGGTTCCCAACACTTGTGTTATCACTATCTTAAAATATTGGGTCTTTCAAACAGAGGGTTGCAAGAATAGGTAGGCCCTGATCATTAGAGCAGTGTTTCTCAAAGTGTATTGGGCAGACTACTTTCAACAGTCTCTGGGGCTGCTTGTTGAAGATGCAGATTCATGGATCCTCTGCTGCACCCACTGAATAAATCTCTGGGATGACAGGTATTGCATATACTGCAACCCGTCCTCATGCTCAATTCTAAACAAAGGGTCTGGAGGAGGGAACGATTAACAAAGTAATACTGCTACTGTATAGCACTTTACAATTTAGAAAGCATTTTAATAGACTTCACATTTAATATTCACAACTCTGTAGACCTTATTAACATTTTAGAGACAAGAAGCTAAGGCCTGGACTCTATTAAGTAGCTTGCCAAAAGTTTACACAAGACGGGGAAGAGCTGATTCTAAAACTCAGGTCTTTCTCAAGCCAGTCCCCATTTTGCTGTGCACTGCGCTTCTCTTATGAAGACATAGGATTATCATCAAGAGTTGTTATTCTTTTATGCAGCTTGCTTTTTTGGAAGAGTTACTAGGTTATATTTTGTATTAGGATTAAGATAAGCTCTGAGTGACAGAAAATGTAAAATAGTGGTACATTAGATAAGATGAACGTTTATTATCCACACATAAAAGTACAGGACTGATATGATGCTTCACGGTGGCAGGAACCGAGGATCTTTGTATGTTGTTCCTCTGCCGCGCATGACCAAGGTCTCACAGTCCAAGGTAGAACTGATGTTCTAGATGGCTTAGTAGAGGAAGGGATGAAGAAATCTTAGCAACTTTCAAATATATATATATGCTGACCTGTTAATTATTGTCAGCATGCTGTACATTACATCCCGGGACATATTTATTTTATAACTAGAAGTTGGACCCTTTTGACCACCTTCACCATTTTACACCCTATGCTTTCCCCTGGGCTCTGTTCTCCACCAATCTATTCTGTTTCTGTGAATCTTGTTTCTCAGGTTTCACATATAAGTAAGACTATCTAGTATTTGGTTTTCTCTTTCTATTTTACTTAACATAGTGCCCTCAAGGTTCATACATGTTGTTGATGTTGAATTATATATGTTCTTTATATATTTTGGATTATCAACCCCTTATTAGATATATCATATGGAAATATCTTCTCCCATTCAGTAGGTTGTCTATAAATTCTTGGCAAAACATTCCCATATTGCCTGCACTAGAGGTGATGACTCCCATCATCCCACCCTTAGTATGCCACTAATTATATTTATTGTTAATTGTCCTCCATCCCATCCCACATTAGCTCCATAAGGGCAGCTAATGTTTTGTTCAATGATGTATATAGAAAAATGCTTGGGCATCTAGTAGGTGCTCAGTAGATATTTTTTGAATGAACAAATGAATGAATTACGCTCAAGGTCAGGGACATTCCTTACTGTTTTTTTCTTCCTAAACATTTACAAGAGATCAGTATAAAATGGGTACTTTGTTAATGTTAACTGACTAACTTAAATGTTTGGTATATGGTCTCTTTTCTTTGGACTCCTGCATAATTTATTTTATTTTATTTTATTTTTTATTTTTATTTTTTTATTATATTTTATTGATTATGCCATTACAGTTGTCCCAATTTTCTCTCTATGCCCCCCTTTACTCAGCACCTGCCAGTCCCTCAGACAATCCCCATACTATTGTTCATGTTCACGGGTCAGGCATATAAGTTCTTTAACTACTCCCTTTCCTATACTGTACTTATATTCCCGTGGCTGTTTTATAACTACTTATTTGTACTTCTTAATCCCCTCACCTCTTCACCCATTCCCCCTATATACCACCCTGCCATCTGACAATCATCAAAAAATGATCTCTGTATCCATGATACTGTCTCTGTTCTTGTTTGCTTAGTTTGTTTTTTAAATTCAATTGTTGGTGGATATGTATTTATTGCCATTTTATTCATAGTTTTGATTTTCTTTTTATTAAATAAGTCCCTTTAACATGTCATATAATAATGGTTTGGTGATGATGAACTCTTTTAGTTTTTTCTTGTTTGGGAAGCTCTTTATTTGCCCTTCAATTCTAAATGATAGCTTTCCTGGGTAGAGCAATCTTGGCTATAGGTCCCTGCTTTTCATGACTTTGAATATTTCTTGCCAGTCCCTTCTTGTCTGCAGTTTCTTTTGAGGAATCAGCTGCCAGTCTTATGGGAACTCCCCTGGAGGTAACTAACTGCTTTTCTCTTGCTGCTTTAGGGTTCTTACTTTATCTTTAACCTTTGGCATTTTAATTATGACGTGTCTTGGAGTGGACCTCTTTGTATCCATCTTTTTGGGACTCTCCACACTTACTGGACTTGAATGTCTATTTCCTTCACCAAATTAGGGAAGTTTTCTTACAATTTTTTTTTCAGAAGGATTTCCAATTTCTTGCTTAGACTTCTCCTTTTGGCACCCCTATGATGCAACACTTGAAGTGTCCAGTGGATGATTACACTAGCTTCATTCTTTTGGATTTCTTTTTTCTTCTTGTTCTGTTGTTGTTGTTTTCTTCCTTTTGTTCCAGCTCATCGATCTGATTCTTGGCTTCATCCACTCTACTGTTGGTTCCCTGTAAATTGTCTTTTATTTCAATTAGTGTATCCTTTGTTTCCGACTGGATATTTTTTATGTTGTTGAGGTTCTCACTAAGTTCCTTGAGCATCCTTGTAATCAATGTTTTGAACTCTGCATCTGATAGATTGCTTATCTCCATTTTGTTTAGTTCTTTTTCTGGAGTTTTGATCTGTTCTTTCATTTGGGCCATGTTTCTTTGTGTCCTCATTTTGGCAGCCTCCCTGCGTGTGTTTGTATGTATTAGGTACAGCTGCTGTGACTCCCTGTCTTGGTAGAATGACCTACTTTAGTCGGTGTCCCATAGGGTCCAAGTTGGCATAGCCTTCACTATTACCCAAGCTGGGTACTCAAGGTGTGCCCTTTGTGTGTGCTGAGTGCAACTTCCTCTTGTAGTTGAGCCTTGATTGCAGTTGGCAACTTAACAGGAGGGATTTACCAAGGCCAGTCTGGTGCAAGGACTGGCTCTAACCACTGACCACCCACCTCCACCTTCTGTGGAGGATCAGCTGTGCCAGAGCAGGGTGGTCATGCTCTGATATGGTCTGTAGCTATCCACTGGATGTGCAGGCTCTGGAGTTTCCCAGGTGGTGCAGGCCAAGGTCAACCCCTACCTGTGTTCTGCCCACGGCCACCCTGCCTGAGCTATCAATCTGAGATGGCTGATACTTGTGCTGGGCTTGGCAATTCCCAGGTGAAGGCAAGCTGTGAATCTAGACTGGCTGCTGCTAGTGCTGGGCCTGGGGACACTTAGCGAGAGGTATGGTGTCTGGGGACTCACTGAGGCTGGCTGTAGCTTATTTGAAAGGACTTAGGAAGTTGTGAAGCTTGAACCAAGACCATCCATTTATATGGGAAAGCCACTGTTAACAGCTTGGATGTGCTCATTAAGGTGGTTGGGATTGAGTCCCAGTGGATCTGCAGAGCAGAGCAAACAGTGTTAGCTAAGCTGATGGGTCTCATATGTGCACCTGCTTGCTGACTCTGTGGCTCTGTGAGGGAAGGATTCAGAGAAGAGACAATGGCCCCTGCCCACCTTTGTGTCTGAGAGAAAGCTGTCTCCCAGCTCTTGCCTTGATGCCAGACACTTCAGTTGGTCCCCACATGCCACTGGTGTCTTTCAAGCTCTATCTCAGAGGGAATGAGTTTGAGTAAGACCATGTGTGGGTTCTTTAAGAGGAACTACTTGGGACTCCAGAAGGTTTTTCCACAGACTCAATCCCTGCTGGTATTTGCAGCCTGAAGTTATGGGGACTTATCACCCAGGCACTGGAACTCTGGCCTGGGGGGCTTAGTGTGGGGCTGGGATTTCTCACTCCTGAGGTATCCCTCCTGAATTTTTATACACTATATGTGGATGTGGGACCAGCCTCTTTCATGTTTTTGCCCCTGGATGGATGTGGTTTCTTTAGTTCCGTAGTCGTGAGACTTCCATTCAATTTGATTTCTGACAGTTCTGAATGATAGTTGTTCTATAGTTTAGTTGTAATTTGATATGGTTTCATGAGGAGGTGAGCCTCGTTTACCTCTGCCACCATCTTGACCAGAAGTGCATAACATGAATTTTGGAATCAGCTTACTAAGTTCTAGAAAAGAATTTTGGATTTGGTTATTACTGCTGTAACAAATTGCCACAAACTTAGTGACTTCAAATAACCCAAACTTATTAGCTTACAGGTCTAGAGGTCAAAATTCTGAAATAGATCTTGTGAAGCTAAAATCAAGGTGTTAGCAGGGCTGCATCTCTTCTGGAGGCTCTATGGGAGAATCTGTTTCTTGCCTATTCCAGCCTCTAGAGGCTGCCTGACTTCCTTGTCTTTTACCATCCTTCCATCTTAAAAGCTGGCGGTCAAATTTCCTTTTCTGATTCTGGCTCTTCTGCTGCCTTCTTTCCTTGCTTAGTCTGACCCTTGTGATTAGATCAGGCCCACCTAGATAACCCAGGATATGCTCCTTCTTTTAAGATCCTTAACTTACTCACATATGCAAGGTCCCCTTTGCCACGTAAAGTAACATATTCACAGGTTCCCGGTATTAGCACATGGACATCTTTGGCGGAACCATTATTCTGCCTACTTCAGCATCTTCACAATGTTAAATCTGCCTATCCATGAACAAAGTATGAGTATATATCTCCATATATTTATGTGTTCTTAAATTTCTGTCACTTTTCAGTGTACAGATCTTTAACTAACTTTGTCATGTTTATCCCTATGCGTTTCATATTTTTGATGCTTTTGTAAATTTTGATGTTTTTAAAATTTGAAATGCCAGCTCTTTGTTAATTTGTATTAATTTAGTTTTCATTTATTGATCTTCTATCCTGCAACCTTTCTAAAATCCACTTATTAGTTCTAGGAAAACCAATTGGATTTTCTACATAAATAATCATGTCTGTGAATTAAGACAGTTTTATTTCTTCCTTCCCAATCTGGGTGCTTTTTATTTATTCATTTTTCTTACCTGATTACAATGGTTAGAACCTCCAGTACTGTGTTAATAGAACTGATGAAAGTGTAAATCCTTGTTTCATTCCCTATCTTAGAGAGAAAGCTTGACTTTCCACTATTCAGTATGATGCTAACTGTAGGTTTTTCATAGATCCCCTTCATTGGCTTGAGGAGTTCCTTTTATTCCTGGTTTGCTGAGTTTTAAATTAGGAATGAATGTTAAATTTTGTCCAATGCTTTTGTATATTCTGTTATCTACTGAGATGATCATCTGGTTTTCCATTTACAGTTTGTTGACATGGTGAATTACATTCAGTTCAACATACTTCCTAATCTTCCTTTTAATTTCTTATTTATCCATGGGTTATTTAGAAGTGTATTTTTTAATTTCAAAATATTTGGGAATTTTTTTTCAGAGAACTTACTGTTACTGATTTCTAATTTAATTTATGCTCAGAGAATATACTTTCAAATTTACTGAGACTTGTTTTAAGGCCCAAAATTTTGTCTGACTTGGTAGGTGTTGTGTATATAATTGAGAAAAATGTGTATTTTTCTGGTATTGGGTGGAGTGTTCTATAAAATGTCAGTCAGGTCATGTACTTGTTCTATCAACTATTGAAAGAAAGGTATTGAAATCTCTGACTGTAATTGTAGATATGTCTGTTTCTCCTTACAGTTCTATTAATTATTGCTTGATGTATTTTTAAGCTGTGTTATTCTAAACAAATGTTTAGAATAATTATATTTCTTAATTAATTGACTCATGAAGTAACCTTCTTTATACATTTTGATATTTCTATCTAGTATCAATATAGCTATTCCCATCTTTCTTTTGACCAGTGTTAGCATGGTATATATTTTCCTCACTCTTGTTTTTTACCTGCTTTTACATTGCATGTGTTTGTATTTAAAGTCATTTCTTGGAAGCAGCATATGGTTGTGTCTTATCTTTTTATCCTATCTGGCACTAGGATGAAAAAATAAACTACAACTAACTACACTATATGCTGCCTATAAGAAATGCACTTTAAGTCATCTACCTTTAAGGTGATCATCAATAGGGTTGGACATGAGTCTGTAATCTTGCCTTTTGTTTTGTATTTGTCCCATATGTTCTTTGCTCTGCCTTTTTGGGATTGAGTATTGTTTATAATCCTGTTTACCAATTATCCTTTATAAAAGATATAAGCCTGCCTGCCCAGACAGACTTTATATTAACAAAAGTGACAAGATGGGGAAAAATATCTATGAAGAAAAGCAAAGCTGGAGAAGGCAATAGGAGTGATCTGATTTGGGTAACTGGGGAAGTTGGTGGAAGTTTTCAGCAGGATGGTCAGGAAAGGTGTTCCCTGAAAATAAGACACTTAAAAAAATACCTGAAGAAGACAGAGCAAGTCACATATATATAGAAAAGAATTTCAGATAGAAGAACAATTGTAAAAGGCCCATGAATGGGCCTAATGAGTTTAAGAAGCAGCGAGGAGGGCAGTATGACTGAGGCAGAGAGGCAGTAGAGGGCTAGATTTTGGAACACTTTGCACGAGTATCTGAATGAGATGAAAAGCTGCTGCAGGGCTGTGAGTTGGAAATGATATGATCTGACTTAGGTTTTAAAAGGCTTACTCTGGCTACTGCATTAAAAATAAAATATGTTGAAGAAGGGGAGCAAGAACAGAAATGGGAAATCTAGTTGGGAGGTTGTTATAATAATCTAATTAGAGATGATAACTCAGACCAGACCTGTGAGAAGTGGTTAGATTCTGAATATTTTGAATGTTGACATAAAGGATTTTCTGATGGATTGCATATGGGTATGAGAAAAGGAGAGGATTCAAGAAAGATTCCACAGTTTTGGCCTAAGGAAATGGGAGAATAGAATTATATTCTGAGATGTGGAAAACTGTGGGAGTCAAATACCTATAACAGCCTTGCATGTGTGGTAGGTAGGAGCCTTGTGTTGGGAAAGGCAGTTGTGCATGCAGTCTTTTCAACCCCTCTGGGCTGTGTAAGAATGGGCCTTGGGCCTGGAATGCTTTCTTTTCAAGAGATACAGTCCTCACAGCTTGTGCTCCTTTGTTCTGCATGACCATCATGTGTCACTTGATCAACTGCACTGCTCTATCTATCCCCTGAAGGTGATGGGTCCTTCTCCTCTAACACATGATGGGTAATGCAGGCCAAGTGCTCTGCATGACTGCTGAGAGAGACCTCCTGGCTACTGGGCAACCGATGTCACTACTGATGCTTACCTTGCTGTATCTTCTCCATGTGAGCCAAGTGTTCTTCCACCAGTGTTTGACTATGTTGTTTTCCATGGTAACTCCAGTACCAAGATGCAGTGGGCAGAAGTGTTTGGACTTCTACACCTGGAGATAGGCAACAGATGTCACTTGCCAGACACTTTGTAAATATTAAATGGATGAACAAATAAATAAATGAATGGGATGGTTTTGACCTCGAGTTAGGGGTTGTTAATTTTGAGATGACTGTTACACTTTCGAGTGGAGATAATCGAGTGGGCAATTAAATGTAAGAATTTGGAGGGCAGGGAGAAGTCTGCTGGGACTCTCCTGGAAGTACTTTTGCATCACTTGAAAAAAATTATGACATAATTAAGAAGACTTGGCACCTCCATAATGAGTGTTTCCACCCCACAAGACACATATATAAGAATATTCATAACTGTGTTGTTAGTGCTAGACCTAAACTGGAAAACAATATTCATCAACAAAAGGATGAAAAAAATAAATTGTAGGATAGTCACAAAATGGTATTCTACAGTAATGAAAATGAGTGAACTCAGAGTATTTGCAACAACATTGATGAAGTCAGACATAAACGAATTCTTTCTGTATGATTCCATTCATGTAAATAAAACTAAACTATAGTGTTAGAAGTCAGGATGTGAAGTTGTCTTAGGAGGAATGGGAGCAGGTAGTGATTGGGGTACTTTCTGGAAGGCTGGTTATAATCTGATTTTTCACCCCTCTTAATTTTTCCTGGGTGGTGATTATGTGTTTGCTTTATTATCACTCATTGAGCTGTACTTTTAAGTCCTGGACACTTTTGGATACATGTTATAATTTTCAAAGAAAAATTAGACTGTCATGTTAAAATAATGCCTTCCAAAGAATTTGTTGATCATACTCTATTTAGTTCCTAGATATCTATCCTTGTGGTTTTATATGGTCATGAAACGTGTAAGATAATCCATTTAAACTACAGTGTTGTACAAATAACTGAATTTCTGATCCTGGGAAAGAGGCAGAATAAGAACCACAATAGGAAATAGTGCAGGGCTTAGCATAACCCACCCTCTGGACATCTAGAATGTTATTTGATTTTTAAGTTTGGAATTTAAAGTGAATTAGAGAAAACTGAGTTGGTCTTGAGATGAAGTATGGCATTAAAACTCCAAACCCCACATGTGAAACTATAAGATAGAACATTATTTATCACTAGAATACAGTAACTTTATAAAAATACACTTGAGTTAGTGTGTTAATTATTTTGAGCTTGAGCATTAAGGTGAGTCAATCATTTCTTATTATTTATACAGTGATGTTTATTAATGACATTAAAGTCACCTATGCAGTGTAGTTTACTTAAGGCCCAAATTGCTCTCTTATATCTGTCATCATGTCCTCCTTGACATTTTGATTTAATTGCCTCAACTCCACTACAACTATAGATCAAATCTAACAAGGTAAAATATAATGGGGATAAATGCAAGGTTTTACATTTAAGTTCACGTGAAGGAAGTGCAAGTGTGATTTGCCAACACAGATGATGAAGTTTCAGAAGGTCTAATTGATCTAAGATCACTCTTGAATAGGACTGCTCCCTCAGAAGCTTAATGTGATTATTGGTTGTGTTATTGGAAGTGATGGGAGATAATTAGAATACACCAAGAGTGTTATTATGTTCAGTTTAGGGCACCATATTTTAAGAGCGACATTGAAAATTTAAAGCATATATAAAGGAAAGACCCTGGTTTTGAGGAGTTATGAAGTATGGATTGTGTGGCTGGAGAAACCAGGACTCTGAAGTCTCACAGCACCCCTGTATGGTGTTGTCCCCATTTTACAGATAGGAAATTGAGGCTCAGAGATAACTGATTATTTATTAAAACATAACTGAAAAGTGGTTGGTCCAGGCCCCTCATCTCTAGCTTCTCGATCTAGTATTCTTCTTATTTCAAAATATTAGTTTAAGTTACATTTTTAAGAAGCCTGGAGATTGGCCACTATATAAGGATAAACTTGAAACTCTGAGGAAATGATTCCAGGTTATAAAGGAGGAAAAGGAACATTCAGGGTAGGGAGATCAAAGGTAGTTTGGTTATCAGTATTATAAGTTTCTTAGTATTACAGAAATGCATTGTCTTAAACATACTTTTCTCTCTTTTTTAAGGTTTTTGACTCCAGTGAAGAATCTGGGTATCTCATTCTCACCATAGTTATATCAGGTCATTTCTTCATTTCCCAAGGACAAACACTTCTGGTAGGTTTTATACATATAGTTTAATATTGAAAATATTTTTTATCTTCATAGCTTTATGTTAATTTTTATATCTGAACTTTCTTCAGTCTCACTGTAATCCATCAGGTTCGACAAGTAAGCATTTATTGAATGTTCTATAACAGTGGGAAATAAAAAACATCCTGAATATTGCCTGCCCTAAAGGGGATTAGGGTTTTGTTGGGAGTCAGAGTGGATCAAAGGATTGAGATTAACCAGTGTTATAAAGGAATCTTAATTGGGAGATTGGGTTGAAAACAGGCTAGATATGTAGAGAAATGTGTGGAGGGTTTTCCAGGTAATGTAAAGAACATAAAGAGGTATAGATCGAAAGAAATATATAAAAGAAAACTGGAAGCATGCTATTATTACTTGGCATATACCTCTATAAAGCTAATTTTATAAACATGCATTTGTTCTTTACACACACATTGTGGGAAATTTTTGGAATGAAATATATCAAGAAGAAAATAAGAATTTGGGGTGGGGGGCAAGATGGTGGTAGAGTAGGAGGATTTGTCTTACACTGCCTCCCAGCACCAAACTGAAGATAAAAACAAAGAGAGGAACATACACCCAAAATAAACAACTGAAGATGATCTGAAGAGGAGACACTTAACTAAGGTTGGGCAAAAATCACCTTGAGACAAGTAGAAAGAGCAGGGTTGCAAAAGGGGCCAGCACCATTGTCATGGGCAGTGGGCCTAGGTTGTGGTTGGGCTGTGGGAGCTTCCCTGAGAAAAGTGAAGCCTGGACCCCAGACTGGGCCCCCAAGCACAGAGTGCCAGTGCTGGGATCACCTGCCCACGCAGCATCCAGTGGTGAAAGGCTGTGGGGGTTTTGCTGGCCTCAGAGAGACAGCTCACTGGAGACAGAGTCCACTGGAGACAATGCCACTTTCTTTTTTTTTTTCCCCTTTCTTTTGTTCTAAGGGGCCAAAGTACAGGTTTCACATTTGTAGCCACTCATCTTGGGCTTGGGTGAAGAAGGGGCAGCTTGGTCTGGAGTTGTGTGAGGGAAGTCTGAAGTGGGAGGCTTAGGGGGGATATGAGGGGAATGGCTACTGGGTTCCTGGTACTAGGACATACCTCCATAGCGCAGCAGCCATTTTTCTTTAGAAGAGCAAGCTGCTCCCAGGGGAAAAACAATTACTCCACCCTGTGGGAAACTGCTCACTTCACCCTCTGGAATCTTCCTAGCCCCATCCTCTGGAATCCCTCTCACCCTACCCTCTGAAATCCGCTCACCCCACCCTGGTTCCCACCGCTCCCTTTCCCTCCCCTCCTCTCCCCCATCCCTTAACCTGCACCTTATCGGCAGCTGAGGAGATAGCAACACTGGCAGGCTGAGGGGTGTTCCAGACTGGCTTTAGCACATGGCTGTTCCACCCATCTTCCCAGGAACCAAACTGGCACTTTTCCCTCATGGGAGAACCTTGGAACACCCTCCTAGTTTCCAGCAGGCCCAGACTCAGGACTCTGGAGGCCCCACTTGCTTTCCTACTTTCCTACCAGGGGCTTCACCCTGCTGGGTTCAGGGAAATAATCTGGGACAGACTCAGACATAAAGTGTGGGGACAGAAAACTGTACTTGAACAACAATTAAAATTAAAAAAAAAAAAGCACGGGGACAGGGAACACACCCACTGTTCCCTGAGGTCTGAACAGCACCTGCCATGGGAGATCCAGGAGTCCCATCCTCCTGATTCTGCCAGAGGTCCTCTCAGAAACAGATGGGTTAGTGACTAGACTAAGACTCATGGCAGGACTACAGGCAGAGGTATGTGGAAGTGGATACTACAGTGCCTTTAGTCATTGGTTGATCTGCCCCAGGGTCCTGTGCTGATAAAAAGCTGGCCTTGCAGGGAAGCAAGGCCCATCCTGGGTGCAGCCAGACCCTGAGGAAATAGCCATAAACTGTGGATTACCTGTGGCTTCAAACAAGGCTCGCTAGAGTAGAAGTGGACAGCATCTGACATTGGCTTATACCAGCTTTAGACAACATCAGAATCATATCCAGAGAGTGAACCCTGCAAACAAGGACTAGGCTTTGCTGAGATGAATTCCAGTTTATCTTTCTCATTATTTTTTTGTTATTTTTTCTTTTGCATAGCTTTTAATCATTTTTCCTTTTTTCTTCAATTTATTTTTTATTTTTCTCTATCTTTCCTTTCAAATCTCATATTGTACTCTTCCCTTATGTCATTTTGCCTTCTTCCTTTTCTTATTTTTAAAATTTTATTTGTCCCTTTCTTAGCCCTTATGTGGTGATTCTCTGTTTCTATTCCTTACTATTAATTGTTTCTCATCTTTCTATCCTCATAATCATTTTTCTTTCCTTTGGTCTTTGCATGTTCTTTTTTTCTTATAATATTCTATTTTTCTTTCCACTTTTATTATTCTCTACTCTTTTGTTGTTGATTTTGCTGTTGTTGGAGGGCTTTGCTTATGTGGGTTTTGTTTTGTGTTGTTTTGTTTTCTGTCAGTACCTGTACGACAGCATACAAGAGGCACATGGGGTTGAGCCTCTCAGTCAGCAGCTGGAAGGGAGAACACACCAATGAAGGGGCCAACAGAAATCCAGACCCAAATACAACAGGAGAGCCCACATCAATGGCATAAGGAGCATTCCTAGAGCATCCAGCTCAGGAGCTAAAGAAGACCGCATCACTGAGTTCCATAGGAGTCCTAACACATAAGGCTACTCCACAAGACAGAAAGTCAAAGCAGCTCAATCCAATACATAGAAACAAACACAAAGGTCCAGCTAAAATGGGAAGACAAAGAAACAACCTCCAAAAGAAAGAAAAGGAGGAATCCCCAGAAAAAGAGCTAAATGAAATTGAGGCAGCAATTTATCAGACATTGAGTTCAAAGTAATCATTATGAGGATGCTCAAGGAACTAAGTAGGAACTACATTAACATGAAAAAGGACATATAAACCATGAATAAGAACCATTTGGAAACGAAGGGTATAATAACTGAAAAGAAGAATATGCTAAAAGGAATTAAAAGCAGGCTAGATGAAACAGAGGATCAAATCAGCGATTTGAAAGACAAGGTAGGAAAAACACCCAGTCAGAACAACAAAAAGAAAAAAGACTTAAAAAGAATAAGTATGGTTTAAGGGAACTTTGGGACAACATGCTACTTAACAATATCCACATTATAGGACTACAGAAGGTGAAGAAAGGGAGCAAAGGATAGAAAACCTGTTTGAAGAAATAATGACGGAAAACTTCCCTAACCTGGTGAAGAAAAAAGTCACACAAATTCAAGAAGCACAGAGTCCCAATCAAGATGAACCCAAAGAGACCTACATAAAGACACATCATAATTTAAATAGCAAAGTTTAAAGCCAGAGAATTTTAAAGGCAGCAAGAGAGAAACAGTTACCTACAAGGGAGCTCCAATAAGACTATCAACTGATTTCTCAACAGAAACACTTCAGCCAGAAGGGACGGGCATGAAGTATTCAAAGAAATTAAAAGCAAGGATCTTCAACCAAGAATACTCAATCCAGCAAAGTTATCATTTAAAATTGAAGGACAAATAAGGAGCTCCCTAGACAAAAAAAGGTAAAGGAATACAATGCCACCAGACCAGCATTGCAAGGGATGTTGAAGGGACTTTTAAGAAGATGAAGTAATAGAAAGGAACATAGATATAAAGGAACAAAATGGCTATGAACAAGCACCTATCAATAACCTTGAATGTGAATGGATTAAATGCTCCAATCAAAACACATAGGGTGGCTGAATGTATAAGAAAATATGACCCATATATATGCAGTCTACAAGAGACCCACCTCAGAACAAAAGATTTACACAGAATGAAAGTGAAACGATAGAAAAATATATTATGTGCAAATGGAGACTAAAAAAGCTAGGGTAGTAATACTTATATCTGACAAAATAGATGTCAAAACAAAGGCAATAAACACATATGGAGAAGGTCAATACATAATACTGAAGGGATCAATCCAACGAGAGGATGTGACCCTTGTGAACATATATGCACCCAGTATAGGAGCACCTAAAAATATAAAGAAAATTTTGGAGGACTTTAGGAAGAGCTTGACAGCAATATAGTCAATGAAGGGGTTTTTATTTTTAAAAAGATTTTATTTATTTATTTTTAGACAGAAATGAAGGGAGGGAGAAAGAGAGGGAGAGAAACATCAATGTGTGGTTGCCTCTCACACATCCCCTGCTGAGAACCTGGCCCGCAACCCAGGCATCTGCCCTGACTGGGAATCAAACCAGGGACCCTTTGGTTCACAGGATGGCACTCAGTCCACTGAGCCACACTAGCCAGGGCCAATGCAGGGGTTTTTAAAACCCCACTGTCAACAATGGATAGAACCTTCCAGACCAAAAATATCAACAAGGAAACAGCAACCTTAAATGGCATGCTTGATTGAATGGGTTTAATTGATATTTACAGAACATTTCATCCCAAAGCAACAGAATACAAATTCTTCTCAAGTGCACATGAATCATTCTCTAAAATAGACCACACAAAGTAAGTCTTAACAAATTCAAGAAAATTGAAATCATATCAATAATATTCGTGGATCACAGAGGCATAAAACTAGAAATCAACCTCAGTACAAAAAAAAAAAAAGCCCCTCAAAATCATTCAGATACAGAGGGTAAATAGGATGCTATTAAATAATGAATGGGTAATCAATGAGATCAAGGAAGAAATCAAAAAGTACCTGGAAATAAATGAAAGTGAGCTTACAACAACCCAAAACTTATGCAACACACCAAAAGCAGTCCTAAGAGGGAAGTTCATAGCAGTATAGGCATGCTTCAAGAAGACAGGAAAATCTCAAACAATCTGACCCTACACCTAAAAGAACTAGAAAAACAACAAAAAACAGAGCCCAAAGGGAGTAGAAGGAAGGGAATAATCAAGATCAGAGTGGAAATAAATGAGAGAGAGCAGGGGGAGAGGGAGGGTGGGGGGAGAGGGAGAAGAAAAAAGAAAAGAAAGAAAACAATTCAAAACACCAGTGAATCCAGGAGCTGGTTCCTTGAAAAGGTACGTAAAATTTATGAACCTTTAACCAGACTCATCAAGAAAAATAGAGAAAGGACCCAAATTAATGAAATCAGAAATGAAAGGGGAAATAATGGATACCACAGAGATACAAAGGATTGTAAGAAAATACTATGAACAACTATATGCCAATAAATAGGACAATCAGGGTGCAATGGATGAATTTCTAGGATCATACAATCTTCCAAAACTGAATCAGGAAGAAGCAGAATACCTGAATAGACTAATAACAACTAATGAAATTGAAGCAGTAATAAAAAAAAAAAAACTCAAGAAACAAAAGCCCTGGACCAGATGGCTTCACAGGAGAATTTTACCAAACATTCAAAGAAGAACTAATGGCTATCCTTCTCTACCTATTCCAAAAGATTCAAGAAGGAGGAAGGTTACCAAGCTCTTTTTTTTTTAATAATTTATTTTATTTACCAAGCTCTTTTTATGAGGCTAGTTATCCTATTTCCAAAACCAGGTAATGACACAAGAAAGAAAACTGTAGGCCAATATCCCTGAAAACTTGGATGCTAAAATCTTCAACAAGATATTGGCAAACCAGTTCTAACAATACATTAAAAAGATCATATACCATAATCAAATGGGATTTATCCTGGGGTGCAAGGTTGGTACAATGTTTGGAATCAGTAAGTGTGATATATCACATAAACAAAATTAAAGATAAAAACCACATGATCATATCAATAGATGCAGAGAAAGCATTTGATAAAATTAGCACCCATTTATGATAAAAAAAAACACCTCAGAAATGTGGGAATAGAGGGATCATACTTCCACATAATAAAGGCCATATAACAAAAACCTACAGCCAAACATACTCAATGGGCAAAAATTAAAAGCATTTCTCTAAGATCAGGAATTAGGCAGGGATTTCTGCTTTTACCACTCTTACTCAACATAGCACTGGAAGTACTAGCCACAGCGATCAGACAAGGAGGCATCCAAATTGGAAAGGAGTAAATAAAACTGTTATTACTCACATATGATATGATGTTGTACATAGAAAACCATATAGGCAAAAAAAATTCCATGGAAAGTGATATAAAAATAGACCTGTAAAAATGTACTGCTATACATGTTGCCAAATATAATTTCTTTCCGAGGGGGAAAAATCCCTATAGGCTCCACAAAAAAAACTACCATGCCCAATAAATGAATTTGGCAAAGTAGCAGGATACAAAATCAATATTCAGAAGTTGATGGCATTTCTATATACCAATAATGAGATAACAGAAAGAGAAACTAAGAAAACAATCCCATTTACTATGCCAACAGAAAAATAAAGCACCTAGGAATAAGTTTAACCAAAGAGGTAAAACACCTATATTTGAAAAACTATAAGACACTGAAGAAATTCAGGAAGATACAAAGAAGTGGAAGCATATAACATTGTTCATGGATTGAAAAAGTTAACATTATTAGAGTGTCCATACTACCCAAAGCAATTCATAGATTCAATGTAATTCCTATTAAAATACCAATGGCATATTCCACAGATCTAGAACAAATATTCCAAAAATTTATATGGAACCATAAACAACCCGCATAGCCTCAGCAATCTTGAGGAAAAAAGAACAAAGTTAGAGGGAATCACAATACCTGATATCAAACTATACAACCAGGCCACTGTCATCAAAACAGCCTGGTACTGGCATAAGAACAGGCATACAGATCAATGGAATGGAATAGAAAGCTCAGAAATCAACCCATGCCTTTATAGTCAATTAATATTTGAAAAAGGGGGCAAGAGCATACAGTGGAGTAAAGACAGTCTCTTCAATAAATGGTGTTGGGAGAACTGGACTAGTACCTGCAAAAAAATAAACTAGACCACCAATTTACATCATACAATCCAACAAACTCAAAATGGGTAAGGGACTTAAATGTAAGTTACAATATCATAAAGATCCTAGAGGAAAACATAGGCAATAAAGTTTCAGATATCTTGCATAGCAATTTGTTTACCAATGTATCTGTAGGACAAAGGAAAAAACAAACAAATGGGACTACATCAAACTTAAAAACTTCTGCACAGCTAAAGAAACCATCATCAAAACAAAAAGGGAGCCCACTGTATTGGAAAACATTTGCCAATAACACATCAGAGAAGGGTTTGATCTCCAAAATACATAAAGAACTATGACTCAACGCCAGGAAGAAAAATTAATGGACAAAGAACCTGAATAGACACAAGGAGGACATACAGAGGGCCCAAAGACAATGAAAAAATGCTCACATCATTAGCCATCAAAGAGATGCAAATAAGAACCACAATGATATAAATGTGGTTTATATACACAATAATACTCCTGCCAAAATGGCTATCATTAATAAATTAACAAACGTGCTGGTGAGGATGTGGAGAACAGGGAACCCTAGTGCACTGTTGGTGGGAGTGCAGACTGATGCAGCCACCATGGAAAACAGTATGGAGTTTACTCAAAATATTAAAAATGGAACTGCCTTTTTGCCCATCAATCTCGCATCTGAGTTTATATTCCAAGAATCCCAAAACACCAATCGGAATAAATATATGCTCCCCTATGTTCATAGCAGCATTATTTATAATAATCAAGATTTGGAAACAGCCTAAATGTCCATCAGTAGCTGAGTGGATAAAAAAGCTGTGGTACATTTACACAATCATATACTATGCAGCAGTAAAAAAGAAGGAATTGTTACTTTTTGCGGCAGCCTGGATAGAATGGAGACTCTTATGCTAAGTGAAATACACCAATCAGTGAAAGACAAATACCATATGATCTCGCTTATAACTGGAATCTAATGAACAAAATAAACTAATGGCAAAATAGAATCAGAGGCACAGAAAACATGGAACAGAATGACAGCTGTAAGAGGGGAAGGGTGAAATGGGGACTGGTTGAGAGAAGGTGAAGGGATTAGTTAAAGAATGTCCATCCATGACCCATGGACATGCACAATGGTATGGGGATTGACTGTGGGAATGGGGACAGGCTGGGGGGAGGGGAGGAAGGAGAAATTTGGAGAATTGTAATAGCATAAAAAAATTAAAAAATAAAAGAAAAAAGTAAATAAATCATCTTGCTTGGAAGTTTATGAGTATGCTGAATTGATACTCAAAAACAAAATGAGGAAACAAAACACTTATTAACTTCCAACTAAAGAAATTATATAATTTTTCTTGCCTTGTTTGCTTTGTTGACTAGGTTCCACTTATAGGTGAGATCATATGGTATTTGTCTCTCACTGCCTGGCTCATTTCACTTACCATAATGCTCTCCAGTTCCATCCATGATGTTGCAAAGGGTAGGAGCTCCTTCTTTCTTTGCTGCATAGTATTCCATTGTGTAAATGTACCACAGTTTTTTTATCTAGTCATCCACTGATGGGCACTTAGGCTGTTTCTAGCACTTGGCTTTTGTAAATAAGGCTGCTATGAACATTGGGGTGCATAGGTTCTTTTGAATTGGTGTTTCAGGCTTCTTAGGATATAATCCCAGCAGTGGGATCACTGGATCAAAAGGCAGTTCCATTTTTAGTTAGTTTTTTTTTTTTAAGGAAATTCCATACTATTTTCCACAGTGCAGTCTGCATTCCCACCAACAGTGCACTAGGGTTCTTTGTTCTCACAGCCTTGCCAGCACTTGTTGTTTGTTGATTTGTTAATGATGGCCATTCTGACCAGTGTGAGGTGGTATCTCATTGTGATTTTATTTTGCATCTCTCTGATGGCTAGTGATGCTGAGCATCCTTTCATATGCCTATGGAACCTCTGTATGTCCTTCTTGGAGAAGTGTCTGTTCAGGTCCTTTGCCAGTTTTTAAATTGGATTCTTTGTCTTCCCGGTGTGGAGCTGTGTGAGTTCTTTATACATTTTGGAGATCAAACCCTTCTCTGATGTGTCATTGGCAAATATATTTTCCCATATGGTTAGTTCCCTTTTTTGTGTGCTGATGTTTTCTGTAGCCGTGAAGAAGCTTTTTAATTTGATGTAGTCCCATTTATTTATTCTTTCCTTTATATCCCTTGCTTTAGGGGACATGGTGAAAATTTTGCTGTGTGGAATATCTGAAGTTTGACTCCCTGTGTTCACCTCTAGGGCTTTTATGGTGTAACAACTTACATTTAAGGCTTTTATCCATCTTGAGTTTATCAAGAGTGTGGTGTAAGTTGCTGGTCGAGTTTCATTTTTTTTGCATGTACCTGTCCATATCTCCCAACATCATTTATTGAAGAGACTGTCTTTACTCCATTTTATGCTCGTGTCCCCTTTGTCAAATATTAACTGACCATAGAGACTTGGGGTTATTTTTGGGCTCTCTGCTCTGTTCCATCGATCTATGTGTCTGTTCTTATGCCAGTACCAGGCTGTTTTTGATTATAGTGGCCTTATAATATAGTTTGATATCAGGTATTGTGATCCCTACTACTTAGTTCTTCTTTCTCAAAATTGCTGGTGCTGTTTGGGGTTGTTTATGATTCCATAATTTTTTGAAATAATCTATATCTCTGAAATATGTCATTGATATTTTAATAGCAATTGCATTGAATCTATAAGTTGCTTTGGGTAGTGTTGACCTTTGGATGATATTAATTCTTCCAATCCATGGACACGGTATATGTTTCCATTTAATTATGTCTTCCTTAATTTCTCTTTTTAGTGTTCTATAGTTTTCTGAGTACAGGTCTTTTACCTCCTTGTTAAGTTTATTCCTCGGTACTTTGTTTTTCTTGTTATATAGTAAGTGGGATTTTTCCCCTAAGTTCTGATTCTGATTTTTCATTGTTGGTATACAAAAATGCCTTTGATTTCTGAATATTGACTTTGCATCCCACTCTTTTGCTAAATTCACTTATTAGGTCAAGTAGTTTTTTGGTGGAGCCAATAAAGTTTTATATGTACACTATCATGTCATGTGCAAACAATGACAGTTTTACTTTCTCCTTTCCAATTTGGATGCCTTTTATTTCCTTTTCTTGTCTGATCACTGTGGCTAGAACTTCCAATACTATGTTGAATAGAAATGGTGAAAGCAGACACCCTTGTCTTGTTACTGATCTTAGTGGAAAAGCCTTTAGTTTTTGCCCATTGATTGTGTTGTTGGCTATAGGTCTCTCATATATGGCCTTTATTATGTTGAGGTATGCTCCCTCTACTCCTACTCTGCTGAGTGTTTTTATCATAAATGGAGGCTGTACTTTATCAAGTGCTTTTTCAGCATCTATTGATATGATCATGTGATTTTTGTCTTTCCTTTTGTTTATGTGATGTGTTACATTTATTGATTTGCAAATATTGTCAATCCTTGCATCCCTGGGATGAATTCCACTTTATCATGGTTTGTGATCTTTTTAATGTATCGCTGGATGCAGCTTGCCAATATTTTGTGGGAATTTTAGTGTCTATATTCATCAGACCAGTAGAGCTGGTCACTGGCGGGGTGGGTGGTCCCACATTCACATGCAGATAAACCGGTAGGAACAACTAGGGAGCAAGACAGACCACACAAGCTAGGGTTCCAGTGCAGGGAAATAAAGCCTCAAATCCTCTGACTAAAAAAAACTGCTGGTGGTTGAGGTGGCGGGAGAAACTCCCAGCCTCAAAGGAGTGTTCATTGGAGAGATCCACAGGGTCCTAGAATGTACTCAAAACCACCCACCTGGGAATCAGCACCAGGAAGGCCTAATTTGCTTGTGAGTAGCAGGGGAAGTGACTGAAAACTGGCAGAGAGCTGAGCAAGTGGCATTATTCCCTCTCAGACATCTCCCCCACATACATTGCCACAACACAGCAAAGAGGTTGCCCTGCCCTGGTGAATACCTAAGGCTCTGTCCCTTACTACATAACAAGTAAGCCAAGATAAAAGAATATGGCCCACAGATCAAAGCTTCATAAAAAATACAACTAAGTGACAAAGAGATAGCCAACCTATCAGATGCACAGTTCAAACACTGGTAATCAGGATGCTCACAGAAATGGTTGAGTGTAGTCACAAAATAGAGGAAAACATGAAAGCTATGAAAAGTGAAATAAAGTAAAATGTATAGGGAACCAACAGTGACCTGGAAGGAAACCAGGACTCAAATGAACGGTTTGAATCAGAAGGAAGAAATAAACATCCAACCAGAACAGAATGAAGAAACAAGAATTCAAAAAAATGAGAAGAGGCTTAGGAGCCTCCAGGACAACTTTAAATGTTCCAACATCCAAATCATAGGGGTGCCAGAAGGAGAAGAAGAAGAGCAAGAAATTGAAAACTTATTTGAAAACATAATGATGGAGAACTTCCCTAATCTGGCAAAGGAAATAGACTTCCAGGAAGTTCAGGAAGCTTGAAAATTCCCAAAGAAGTTGGACCCAAAGAAGCACACACCAAGGCTCATCATAATTACATTACCCAAGATTAAAGATAAGGAGAGAATCTTAAAAGCAGCAAGAGAAAAGGAGTTCCCTGAAAAGGAATTTCTGAAAGACCCTCAGCTGATTTCTCAAAAGAAATCTTATAGGCAAGAAGGGGCTGGAAAGAAGTATTCAAAGTCATGAAAAGCAAGAACCTACATCCAAGATTACTCTATCAGGGAAGCTATCATTTAGAATTGAAGGGAAGGTAAAGTGCTTCCCAGATAAGGTCAGGTTAAAGGAGTTCGTCATCACCCAGCCCGTACTTATGTGAAATGTTGAAGGGATTTATCTAAGAAAAAGAAGATCAAAACTATGAACAGTAAAATGACAACAAACTATCAACAACCGAACCTAAAGAGAAAACAAAAATACAAACTAAGCAAACAACTAGAATAGGAACAGAATGAGAGAAATGCATATCACATGGAGGATTATCAGCAGGGAGGAGGAGAATGGGGGGAAAGGTACAGGGAATAAGAAGCATAAATGGTAGGTAGAAAATAAACAGGGGGAGGTAAAGAATAGTATAAGAGATGGAGAAGCCAAAAGGGGTTGTTTATATGTATGACCCGTGTATGGGGAAGATTTAGTATGACCCATGGTCATTAACTAAAGTGGGGGACTAATGCAGGTGGGAGGGGGGTGTGCAGGGCAGAGGGTAATAAAGGAGGGAAAATGGGACAACTGCAATAGCATAATCAGTAAAATATATTTTAAAAATAAAATAAGTTTGGAAGCATTCATCCTGCTTCTATTTTTTTGGGAACAGTTGAGAAGGATTGATATTAATAATTATTTGAATGTTTTAGAATTCACTAATAAAGCCATCTCATCCTGGACTTTTGTTGGGAGGTTTTTGATTACTGATTCAATCTTCTTACTAGTATAATGATCCACTCAGATTTTATATTTCTTCATGATTCAATCTTGGTAGGTTATATGTTTCTATGAGTTTATCCATTTCTTAGAAGTTGTCAAATTTGTTGGCCTATAATTGTTCATTGTAGTCTCTTATGATCCTTTGTATTTCTGTGGCATCAGTTTGAAGTCTGCTCTTTGATTTCTGACTTCATTTATTTGAGTCTTCTCTCTTTTGGTGAGTCTAGCTAAAGATTTGTCAATTTTGTTTGTTTTTTGTTGTTTCAGAGGACCAGCTCTTAGTTTCATTGATTTTTTTCCATTTTTTTTTTAGTCTCTATTTGTTTTCCTGGTTTTTTTTTTTTTTTTTTTGGTGGGGTAGTATTTTATTGCAGTTTTGATTTTCATTTCCCTAATGATTAGTGTTGTTGAACATCCTTTCATGTGCTTCTTGGCAATTCACATATCTTCTTGGGAGAAATACAATGTCTATTCAAGTCCTTTTTCTGACTGAGTTTTCTTTTTGAGTTCTACAATTTAAAAAAAGCATAGTACCTCTCTAAACGTGCAACACACACACACATTCTCACACACCAGCTGGTGAATGCGGCTTCTTTTTGCTAGGTATCATATGATTTTCTTCTTCCTTGTTTCCTGTTCCAGTTTGGACTAGCTGTGTGATGAAGCACTGTGAGCCCTTTTTCAGGTGAGGACTAGAGGTGTGGGGGCACAAATTTCTGTATCTCGCTGTACCCTCATCCAGTCACTATTAAGTATAAGATTGCTCTTGTCACCTGCTTCTTTGGTGCCTACTTAGTCCTACTTGG
The DNA here is from genome assembly GCF_004126475.2 of Phyllostomus discolor. NCBI lineage: Eukaryota > Metazoa > Chordata > Mammalia > Chiroptera > Phyllostomidae > Phyllostomus > Phyllostomus discolor. The sequence continues at coordinate 115,542,272 of NC_040903.2, read as the reverse complement.
CTTCTCCTCTCCTTGTGCTGGAGCTCCTGATTATAGGGAGCTTCCATCTGTATCCCCTCTCTCAAATCTTTTTTTTTTTCAAATGTGGAATTTGTAACAGCTTTTGCTATCTTTCTTTAATTTCAAAAACATATTTTATGATTCAATATGCATGAAGCAATTAATCTGATACATTATACTACATTAACAGATGGAAGGATAAAAATTATATCTCAATATGTATAAAAAGCACTTGTTAAAACTTAACACTCTTTTGTGATAAAGACTCTCAACAAATTCAGTGTAGAAGTTGCATTAGTTTTATGAGAGGAGCACTTTTTGCAGGTAATTATCCTAATTCTTAATAAAATGGTTACTGCTTATATAATGACTAATTAATTAAAGCAACAGTTATGTTCATAGACATCAAATTGGTTCATAGTGTAGGTGAATAAATACTTCCTCCTATCTAAAACACAATTTATAGTATTAAGAAAAATATCTCAATGACAAACATGTTTTAAAAAATGGGCTTACTAAAGTATACCTAATCTCAAATTTCCTTATTGTTATTACTTGGGAAATAAAGACACAAATAATTCTCTCCAAAAAATATTCTATTTATAATTGTAAATCTGTAAAGATCCACTTTTTATCAGCATCTCCCTTCTAGCTCAGAAGTTGCAGATTTGAAAGACCCAAGACAAGGTTTAAAGATATCCTGATGGCATCAATTATATCCTTGAAGACTTTAGCCTCTATTTCCAGCCACTCCTTTTCATCTCAGTTCGTTCTGACCCGGCACAAAGATCTTCATCTAAATACAATTATGTGTTAAATACAGAAGTTAAATTGTCTTAAAACAACTTGAATTCTGTTTTCTTAGAAAATATGTGTCATCCTGGAAATGATGGGGTTCATTTTGTTTTGTTTTGTTTTCCTTTTTACTTTTCACACCCAGCCTAAATATTCTCCCAAAAGAAATTGTCTTACTATTTACCAGTGAAAACTTTATATTCCTATATTAGTGAACTCTGGAACCTTTAAACATTAATTTTAACCCAGTTAGTTTAAAAAATATTTGTTTAAATCACAGTCTCACCTTAAGAATTTTCTGAGAGTAAAGAGTTGGCACAAACATTTAAAATCAAATCATTCACACAGTTAAACTCTTTAAATGAGAAACAGCCCTGTTGCGGGGGGGGGGGGCAACTTTTTCAGGAAGGATCAGAGAAGGCAAAGTTCTTCATAGTTTTATTATCACCCCCTTCAACACATCAGCATCAATTAATACCACTTTTTTGTATGTGTCTTCTCTTGTACAGAGAGAGTTGGTTTACAAGAGTTAAGCATTTCACTGATTTGTTTTTATATTTTTCCACATCCAATAAACTTCATCTCTTATGCATTACTGCTTAACTGCTTACTGCTGGATGGAGGGGGGCAAAGGGAAAAAATTGGGACAACTGTAATAACATAGTCAATAAAATATAATTTAAAAAGTAAATAAAAGGTGTTGGGTCTGGTGATGTCACTGACCCTAAGCAGGTGGGAGTTGGGTAGAGCTCAAACAAAAAAAATTAAAAAAATAAAAACATAAGTAGTGCTGCTGTGAACATTCTAGTACATAGCTTTCAGTGAGCACTTGTATGTGTTTCTGCTGGGCATATAACTAAGAATGAAATGGACAAGGTTGAAGTAGAATGGATGTTATAGGACAGCACTTCTCATACTTTATTGTGTGTATAAATTACCTGGGCTCTTAGTTGTGAATAAGCAGGTTTTTGAAATAGTCTGAGATTTTCATTTCTAACAATCTCCTAGGTGATACTGTTGCCACTAATGGGCACACTCTGAGGGACAGGTCATAGGTTATCCCTACATTCAGCTTTGGTAGCTACTGCCATAGTTTCAAAAGTGATTATACCCAATTTACTGTTTCAGTAGTGTTTGAGGGTCAACCATGTTCTTGACAACAGTTGGTATTTTATTTTATTTTGGCAATTTTGGTAGGCAGGTAGTGATATCGCTTTATGGTTTTAATGTATATTTTTGTAATTGGTAACAAAATTGTTTTTTCCTATGTTTATTGGTCATCTGGATATCCTCTTTTGTGAAGTGTCTGTTGAAATCTTTTGTTCATTTTTCTATTTGGTTATCATTGGTTTGGTTTTTACTTCTGCTGTTACATCTTTTATTCTTTTATTACCTTTTTTCTACTATTACATATTTTATTCTTCTTATTTCTTTTTGTTTCCTATTTGTCTTAAACAACCTCAGTCTGTTACCCAGTATCTTTTCTTTCGTCTTGTTTCAAAGAACCTGTTTGTAAAGTTTTTATTATATTTCATACAGTGCAACTTAACTAAAATATACTTCTGTTTTCAGATTCTTTTCAAAACTATATGCCCCTTTTTATTTCTTAGACCCAGTATGGCCTTTTTTCTTCTCCTCCTGCTTCTGTCCACCACCCCCATCCTGTTTCCCCCTCCCCCTGCTCTTTTTTCCTCCTCTTATTTATTCTCATGTTTGGAGAAGTCTCCTTTGGGCACCCCTGGATGCATGTGTCTGCAGGAATCTTGCTGTCCTTGGATACCAACAGATTTTCCTTCCAAGTATTACATAAGCGATCTAGAAGCCTGAAAGGAGTAGATGGGAGCCTGTCCTAGCAGGGGAGTGATGTCTCTCTCTTTCCAGTTTCTTCTGTGAGGAACAGGTATTTTGCTAGTCACAAGGCCAATTGTATACTATATTTATCTACTCACCTTCCTGGTATATCTGCCCACTGTTTCTGGGAGAAATTCTTAGATTTCCTAGATCATTGCTTGGTATGCTGCAGTGACATCCTCTGGCACAGTTGTCCCCAGTGCTCCTGACTGGTAGGGGTAAATAGACTCCAAATGGAGGGTTTCTTATTTTTCCTATGGCCCACCCATTCCCCAGTTCTTACCCTTCTTACTAATGGTCTTTTTGCCAGTACCTCCTCTGCTTTCTCCCCTAGTCACATCATTCCTTTCTCAGGAAGATAAGTCACTAGTTGGCTCTTGACATCATCTTTCTTCCATCCGGATCTATCTTATCATGTCTTTCAGAAATTCTTCAACAGTTTTATCATGTGAGTGACATTCATTCTTAGTTTCTAGTATTGATGTAGTTCTCTCCTGCTTTAGATTTGTTTTGGCATTTTAATTGTGATGGCATAAAGGTGTGAGTTAAATGCCTCTATTTAAGATGTTATCGTACCTGTATATTTAAACCATTTTTATTTTTCTGATTTCTGTCTCCCTAAAACACTTTAAGCATTCCACAAAAATGTACCTTTTCTTACTGTAGGGTAACAAACAGTTAAAGTTTTGCAATTTTCTATGATGTCTGGTGGGTTGGTAGCTCAGATGAGGTTATGTTTTTAGTAATTGGGTGATTAGTGGGTTAGAATATCCAAATATAACCAAGAACATTTATATAGATAAAACTAATTCACTTACCATGTAGAATGAATCAGACAAATGAGGCACTCTAATTGGGTGATCTTTGACCTAAGCCTGAGCAACTTTGTTATTTAAGTGAAGTGAGGGTGTATATCTAGCTTCACTGATACGGTAATGGCTCTGATGGGGAATTTAAGGACCTATCTAGCCTGCTGTGCTTTTAAAACTATATTTAGACTTTTGTTCTGTTGTACTTCATTGTGACCTTTTGTATCTTTCTTGTTAAGGACTAATTCTTGATAGTATTTTAAAGGGCTTCTATTTTGTATTTAATATGAAAATCTTAAGCTCGTGAAGCCAGTAATGACCATTTCATTTCTTTTTTTTTTTCATCTTTTTCCTTCGCTATAAAATGAGCCATAACTTTGAAATAATGCTTTTGAAAGGATATCAGCAACTCACAAAGAGTAATTTCAACACTAAAAACTCAAGTCCCTTTGTCCTCCGCCTTTTTTCATTTCCTAACATCCTATTGTCAAAAATATTTGTAAGATTTATAGATTGTATCTTTACTTTTAGTGCTCCCATTTAGTTAACTATATATGTAGTTTAAAAGAAAAAGTACTTCTTTGTGCCTAAATTTTGGTTGTGTTTCATCAGCACAAGGCCCAGGAGTGGGTCATCTAACATCTGAAAGCACCCAGGTACCACCTCCACCTGGTTCTATTTGTGGTCCTGTCGTTAGCTTTAGCCTTGCTGCTGACCCGTCTGTTTCTGAGAGGGCTTCTGCTGTGATGGGGAGGGTGGGGCCCCTGGATCTCCCCTTGGAGATGCTGATCAGACTTCAGGGAAGACAGTGGGTGTGTTCCCCTGCCCTTGAGCTACACATCTTGGTCTGTCCCAGATTATTTCCATTAATATAGTTTCTGATGAGTTAGCTGTTTCATGTGAGGGGCCAATCTGTGTAAAAGGGTCAGCTATTTCGTGCTGGGTGCTGATGTCAGCTGAGCCAGGAGCCAAGGCTGAGTGGGGCCCGGAATTCCCCTGACAGTGACAATTTCTATACTCTCTACCCAGCTGGTTTCTGTGGAATATGGCCCAAGGAATCAGCGTGTCTTGTAGCAGCTGAGAAAAGTTTAAAAAGGCCTCTCTTGGTATCTCCATTTCTTTCCCCTGCAAACATGTACCCAGTAGGGGGCTCCTGAGCTTGGCTGGACTGTTCATCAGGAAGGGTATGGGCTCTGCATTGTGTAGACCACAGGCGGCAAACACAAGGCCCATAGGCTGAATCCGGCCAGACACCTTGTTTCTGCCCAGTGGTAGTGCCAACCTCCTTGCTGCCAATTAAGTAGTTACATTTATACAGTCCTAAAATTACATTTAGCCCTTTGAAGGCAACTGTGAGGCTGATGTGACCCCTGGTGAAAATGAGTTTGACACCCCTGGTGTAGGGGGTCTGCCTGGCTGCAAAGAATCTCTGGCACTCAACTAACTCCCAGCCCACTGCCTTTGCAGGAGATGCAGTCCAGAACTTTGTTCTGCGCAGCCCCTGGCCTTCTAGCAGAGCTGGGTGGGGCCCAGCCGACGCCTTATGCAACTCCCTGAACTCCCTGCCCAGCTGGCTTCAGTGAGCATGAACTGCACTTTCAATCTGGCCTCTTTGCTGGATGGGCAGCTGTGTGGGGTCTTTGCCCAGCCACTTTCCAGCTCCTTTAAAAAAAGACTTTATGTGGTACCCATACTGCATTCTGAGTCACTGCCTGGATCTCTGTACATATCCGCTCCCAAAAAGCAAAATGTCTCTCATAGTCATGGCTGGCTGCAGCTTGCCAGTGCCTCTCACAGACCTAGGTACAGCAACCTGGTAGTTTTAGGAGTCCGTATTTAGAAATCTCCAGCTTGGTACTACAATTATGGACATGTTGCTAGCTGTGTGTGTGTGTGTCACATAGGTCTCCCAGACTTTGTATATCCTCCCAAGTCTCCCCCAGTTATGGTTGGGGATCCCTGTGCAGAACTAGGTCCCCCTGCTCCGAGTTGGGAGGGAGTTCATAAGCTGCAATTTCTGTCTGGTCTCTCCACTGCTGTAGCTGCCACACACAGGGTATTTCCCCTTCAACTTATAAGGTCTTACTGGATGGCGTGAAGTGTCTTCTGTACTCCTTGGCTTCAAAACTTCGTATCTGCTAAGATTCTGTGTTGGGATTGTTGGAAGATCAGCTGGAAATCCGAGTTGGGGGCAAGAGCAAGTGGACTTGGCTTCTTCCTACTTGGGCACTGCCTTCAACCCTGTGTATGTAAATTTTCTGATCATCTCTTTGGTGAAGACTAGTTGGGACCCTTTTATTATTATTATTATTTTTAATCTATACGCTTTACCCTAAATAGAACCTTTTTTCTCTTATTCAACATTTAGCTTCATTTTTACTCTTAACCTAGTTATAATATGTAGAAAAATCTAATTATTCCTTGCTTACTGTGGCTTTCATAACATACTCTTAATTTGAAAAGTCTTTCTTTCTATTTTCATTCATACCAACAGAGCAGTGAGGGAGGGCATGTCTGCAGATGCGGTTTATGCAGAACACATCCTTCTGAATCAGCAAAGAATTCACATCTTGCTGCTTTTTTTATTTTTGTAACACATGCTTTCATACTGATGTAGTTGTTTTCTGCAGAAAACTTATAGTAGGCTCCATAAATTAAAGATAAGGAAAGGTTTATTTCTTAGAAGCTGAAAGCTTTGACTTTTTGTACTTGGTCTTTTGTCACACATATTTTCTAGTAGTAGAAGAGAGTGTCAACTGAGAAATAGGACTCTGAATTGTGAACCTTCTCTTATTTAAAGGCTTTGCCATGTTCTCTTGATCTACTTTTAATGTCATTTAGTATTGTCTAAACTGTACTGAAATAGCAAGAGGTGGCATTATACTTTGCTCAGCTGGTTCCCTCCACTGTTAAAATTATTACTACTTGTGAAATCTAAAAATTAAAGTTTAAAAGATGCTTGTGATGCTGATATAACATTGCTGAAGTGCCACTAGAATAAGTGCAGGTGTAAGTGCTATATTTAATGTAGCAATGTGACAGTGGGTGTGTTCCCCTGGGTATGTGGATACACGAGGTCTGTCCAGAAGGTATCAGCCATGTAATATGAAAAATAGAGACATTATTGAAGAAGATACAAGAAACATTGTACATAGGACAATGATGCCTCAGTCCCCTTCAAAGTAGGCACCTTGGGACCTCACACAGTTCTCCCAATTGCCATCAGCTGCCCTGTCTTATTTTCCTGAATCTCACTGATGGTTTGAAATCTCTTCCCTTTCAAAGGTGATTTTAGTTTTGGGAAAAGCCAAAAATTGCGGAGTACCAAATCAGATCTGTGGAGGGGCTGAATCGCCTGGGTGATTTGATGTTTCACCAAAAAACTCTCTACAAGATGTGATTCATGAGTGGGCTTATTGGCATGAGGAAGACAGTTTCCTCCTGTCTTCACAATATGGATGTGGGGCACAAGAGAATGGATGGGTGTGGGCTGAGAGAAACAATTGCCATTCTGGAACCTAGGAACTACACCTCTCTTTGGGTGAACCTTGTCCCAGAATGCTGTCTTACATTCATGTCGCCTGGTACTTCATCTGTCAGCATACTCTCCAAGGTACTGTTGGTCTACTTTAATTTACTTTTTCTTAGGATTCAGCCTGGGAGAAATCTTATCTCCCTGGGAAACCTTTCCATATTTATACTTTGATTTTACAGTTTAACTCTCAAAGGGAAACTTATTTCTCTTGTTTCCAGGTTATTGGTGCATGCCTCTATAATGCCCATAGATATTTAAAACACTAATAATCAGGACCATAATTTTATTAATAGTTCAAAAGCTATAGATATTGAAATTTATGCTCAGTTCCTTGTGATAAAATGGATCATAGACAAAATAAAAAGATAGCTATTTGTGACTTCTACAACATCCCATATTCACAAAGGGGTATGTTTTAGTGTGGGCTGCTGTGACAAAATGCCGTAAACTAAGTGGCTTAAAAAACTGACATTTATTTATCATAGTTCTAGAGGCTGTGAAGTCTGAGATGAAGGTACTGGCTGGCTCAATGTCTGCTGAGGACCTTCTTCCTGGTTTGCAGATGGCCACATTCTTGCTATTTCCTCACATGGCCTTTTCTCACAGAGAGGGAAATCTCTTTCATCCTCTTCTTATACAGGCACTAATACAATCATGAGTCCCCACCCTCATTAACTAATCTAAACCTAATTACCTTTCAAAGGCCCCACCCTGCATGCCATCACATTGGGGAGTAGAGGTGGACATAATTTAATCTATAACAGACCATAAAAGTAATCTGCCAAAAAACCTTCAGAATTTACAAACGTCACCAAGAAAATAACTGATGACATATGTAAACTTATTTTAATTTAAAACATATAATCATATTATAGAGCTATTAGAAAAGAATTTATTATACCAAAAAAATACAATAAGTTGTTTGAGTATATTAATATATCAGCAAAAAAAAAATTGCCACAGAGTGTCGAAAGTAAATATCTGTAGTACCAATCCAAGCACCTTCTAGAAAAAAGAGAGTTTTAGTCACTGTACTTAATATTATTCTGATTACAACAAATGTTTTCCTCATTTTAAAGTATTTCCTTCTAGTTTTTCTTTATATTTTCTGTTATTATTTGCACCCCGATGTTCATAGCAGCATTATTTACAAAGGCCAAGATCTGGAAATAGCCCAAGTACCATCAGTAGATGAGTGGCTAAACAAGCTGTGGTACATTTACACAATGGAGTACTATGTGGCCATAAAAAAGGAAGGAAATCTTGCCTTTTGCGACCCCATGAATGGACCTGGAGATTATTATGCTAAGCAAAATATGCCAGTAGGTGAAAGATAAATACCACATGACCTTATTTATATGTGGAATACAATGAAAAAATAAACAAACAAAATAGAAACAGAGGCATGGACACAGAGAACAGACTGACAGCTGTCAGAGGAGAGTGGGAGGGGGGACTGACTGAAAGAGGAAGGTGAAAGAAGTAGCCAAAGAACATATATGCATAACCTGTAGTCACAGACAACAGTGTGGTTATGACCTAAGGTGGGAGTGGGGGTGAGGGCTGGGCAAAAAGGTGGTGGGGAATAAGCACATGTGTGATTGTGTAAACAGAGAAGACTCCTGAAGTAATGTTGCCAGTATTAGTTGCCAGTATTATCCTAATTCCAAAAGCAGGTGAAGACACAACAAAGAAAGAAAAATACAGGCCAATATTGCCGATGAACATAGATGCTAAAATCCTCAACAAAATATTGGCAAACCAAATCCAGCAATGAATTAAACACATCATACAACATTATAAAGTGGGGCTCATCCCAGGGATGCAAGGATGGTATAATATTCACAAATCAATAAATGTAATACACCATATAAACAAAATGAAAGACAAAAATCACATGATCATATCAATAGATACTGAAAAAGTATATGATAAAGTACAGGACCCATTCATGGTTAAAAAAAAAAAAACACTCAGCAAGTGGGAGTAGAGGGCACACCTCACATAATAAAGGCCATATACAAGAAACCTACAGCCAACATCATACTCAATAGGCAAAAACTAAAACCTTTCTCCCCAGGATTTGGAAGAAGACAAGGGTGTCTGCTTTCACCACTTTTATTCAACGTAGTATTGGAAGTTCTAGCCACAGTGATTAGTAAAGAAAAAGAAATAAGAGGTATCCAAATTTGAAAGGAGGAAGTAATGCTGTTATTTGCAGATGACATGATAGTGTATATAGAAAACCTTATAGGTTCCACCAAAAAACTACTCAACCAAATAAGTGAATTTGGAAAAATAGAGAGATATAGTCAATATTCAGAAATCAAAGGCATTTTTGTACACCAACAATGAAATAACAGAAACTAAGAAGAATATCCCATTTATTATAGTAACAACAACAAAAAATAAAGTAGCTAGGAATAAACTTAACCAAGAAGGTAAAAGACCTGTACTCAGAAAACTACAGAACACTGAAAAAAGAAATTAAGGAAGATACAAATAATGGAAGCACACACCATGTTCATGGACTGGAGGAATTAACATCATTAAAATGTCCATACCACCCAAAGCAATCTATAGATTCAGTGCAATCCTTATTAAAATATCAATGACATATTTCATAGATTTAGAACAAATATTTCAAAAATTTATAAGGAACAAAAAATGACCCCGAATAGCCTCAGCAATCTTGAGAAAGAAGGACAAAGTAGAAGGGATCACAATACCTGATATCAAACTACATTACAAGGCAACTATAATCAGAACAGTCTGGTACTGGCATAAGAACACGCATAGATCAATGGAACAGAATAGAGAGCCCAGAAATAATTGCATGTCTCTGTGGTCAATTAACATTTGACAAAGGGGGCAGGAGCATAAAATGGAGTAAAAATCACCTCTTCAATAAATGATGTTGGGCAATCTGGACAGGTATGTGCAAAAAAATAAAACTAGACCACCAACTTACTCCATATACCAGAATAAACTCAAAATGGATAAAAAAAATGTAGGGTGCCAGGACACCATAAAAGTCCTAGAGAAAAATGTAGGCAGGAAAATTTCAGATATCCTATGCAGCAATAATTTCACCAATACATCCTCTAGAGCAAGAGAAATAAAGGAAAGAATAAACAAATGAGACTACATCAAATTAAAAAGCCTCTGCTCAGCTAGAGAAAACATTATCAGAATGAAAAGGGTATCAACTGTACAGGAAAACATTTGCCAATGGTACCTTGGACAAGGGTGTGATCTCCAAAACATGTAAAGAACTCAAACAGCTCAACACCAGGAAGACAAACAATCCCATTAAAAAATGGGCAAAGAACCTGAACAGACATTCCTCCAAGGAGGACATATAGAGGGCCCATAGGCATATGAAAGGATGCTTAACGTCATTAGCCATCATAGAGATGCAAATCAAAACCACAATGAGATACCACCTCAGTCAGAATGGCCATCTTTAACAAATCAACAAATGTACTGGTGAGGCTGTGGAGAAAAGGGGACCCTAGTGCACTGTTGGTGGGAAGGAAGACAGGAGTAGCCACTGTGGAAAACAGTATGGAATTTCCTCAAAAAACTAAATATGGCACTGCCTTTTGATGCAGTAATTCCAACACTGGGATTATACCCTAAGAACCCTGAAACAAATTCAAAAGAACCTATGCACCCCTATGTTAATAGCAGCACAATTCATAATAGCCAAGTGCTGGAAACAGCCTAAGTGTCCATCACTAAATGAGTGGATCAAAAATTTACACGATGGAATACTACGTAGCAGAAAGAAAGAAGGAATTCCTACCCTTTGCAACAGCATGGATGCAACTGGAGACTATGCTAAGTGAAATAAGCCAGCCAGAAAGACAAACGACAAACAGACAAACACCATATGATCTCACTTGTAAGTGGAACCTAATGAACAAAACAAACAAGGGAGCAAAATAGAACCAGAGGCATGGAGATGAGGAACAGACTGACAGTGACCAGAGGGAAGGGAGGAGAGGGAGAAGGGGGCAAAAAGGGAAAGGGTCTAGTAAGGTACATGTATGGATAACCCATAATACAAACAACAGGGTAAGGATTGACTGTGGGAGCAGGGGTGGGTAGGGAAGGGGAGAGCAACTGGGGGGTGGAGGGAGTTGGGACAACTGTAATAGAACAAAAGTAAAATAAGAAGTAATTGTGTAAAAATAAAAATAATGTTAAAAAGTATACTTGTATTCTATAGCCTTGCAGAAGCTTTTTAATTTGATGTAGTCCCATTGTTTATTCTTTCTTTTATATCCCTTGCCCTAGAGGATATATTGGTGAAAATATTGCTGTGTGGGATATGTGAAATTTTACTGCCTATGTTCTTTTTTAGGACTTTTATGGTGTCATGATTTATATTTAAGTGTTTTATCCATCTTGAGTTTATTTTGGTATACAGTGTAAATTGGTGGTTGAGTTTTATTTTTTTTGCATATACCTGTCCAGATTGCCCAGCACCATTTATTGAAGAGGCTATTTTTACTCAATGTTATGCTCCTGCCCACTTTGTCAAATAGTAATTGACCATGGAGACAGGTTTATTTCTGGGCTCTCTATTCTGTTCCATTGTTCTATGTGTCTGTTCTTATGCCAATATCAGACAAATACCATATAATCTCACCTATAAGTGGAACTAATCAACAAAACAAATGAGCAAAGAAGAACCGGAGACATGGAAAGAACAAACTAACAGTGACCAGAGGGGAGGAGGGTGGGGGATAATGGGGAAAACCAGGAACGTGTATAAAAGACCTATGAACAGGGACAATGGGGTGGGGATTGTCTGTGGGAGCAGGTGTTAGGGTAGGGGAGATCGATGGGTGGAAATTGATGAAAACTAACTGAACAACAATAAAAAAATGAATTTTAAAAAGTATGCTTATATTTTGAATTTTGCCTTCTTCCCTTAATGTTATTATATCACAAGAATTTTTCATGCTGTTACATTTTTGTAAGAATAATTTTTAATGCCTACCATATTAATACAACTTTTAAAAAGTCATTACTTTAGTATTAACTCTTATAGATACTTCTATTTTATCCCTGTTATGAATAACACTATAATGAACATATCTGGATATATAATTTTTTACATTTTATATTATCAGGTTAGAACAGATTCAGAGAAATGAAATTGGGTTTAAGGTTACTAACTGTCCTATAACAGGGGTCTTGATAATATTTTCAAATGATGAAAACATTTTAGAAAAACAGTGCATAATGCCACTAGCAATATATGATCATAATAGTTTCATCACATACTCACCAACATACTATATATTAAAATTTAATTTTCCCTCACTAAAGAAACTGAAACATCTTGTTTTAATATCCATATCCTTGATTATAATCTATTTACTCTGTTCATTTATTCATTCAACAAATAGTCCTCTATGTGGCAGATACAATGGCACTCATGGAAAAATGATAAAAGACATGATCTCTGACTTCAAAGAGCTTGTAATTTAGAGGCAGAAACAGAAAATAAGTGTCACAACAAGGGCAAGTACAAGATGCTACAGGGACACCAAGAAACGGTGCTGGCCTTGACTTTAGGTGCTTGGGAACAGCTTCCTGAGGTTTGTTTAAGCTTCATTCTGATTGCTACTGAAAGTGAACATGGTTCTGGATGTTTGTTTATTCATTCTGTTTCTCTTTTTTGTGAACTGGTTGCTCATGTATGTTTGCTTATTCATCTATAACAATCTTGTTAATTTGTGAGAGCTCTTGGTTATTAAAAAACAGGTCATTCTGTACTCTAAATATTGTTTCCAGGCTTTTAACATAAACATACCCTTATGCATGAATATACATATGTACTGTCTATTTAAAATGTAATGGAAAAAATTAAAAAGGTAAAAAACATTTCAAAGTAAAGAGTAAATCCTCTTCCTACTTTTGTTTTCAGCCACTCAGTTCCCCTCCTGGGGCAACCACTGAAACCAAGTTCTTGTAAGGCCTCAAATATAGTCTGTGAATATACAAAAGCAGATTTGCATGCATGCATATTTTTATCCAAGTTATACGCATGCACATTTTGCATTTCTGTGAATCATCTCTTTATAACCTTTGCCCATTTTAATTGAGTTATAATTTATTTTATTAATTGAATTTGTAGATATTCGTTATGTGTCCAAGAAGTAAATACTGTGTCTTAAGTTGAAATTTTATATCTGTTGTCATCTTTTTTAAAAAACTTAGTTTAGAGAGTTTTCTCCATGCAGAAAATACTGATTTTTTTTTAAGTAGCAAGCTTTGTCAGTCTTTTCTTTTATGGATTCTGGGTTTTTGTATTTGATTTAGAAAGGACTCCTTCACCACACTTTAACATTTTTCTAGTTTGGTTATAGTTTTTATTAAACATACTAAAATTTTCCACTTTTCTGTAGTCAATAACTTTTGATCTTATCCTTGGTGAGTTGGAAAGTCCTTTCTAAGGTCAAAGAGTTATAGACCTAGTACACAAATTTATATAAATACCTTCCCATCGGGCCTATATTGCTTTTGGTCAACCAAGGGCCTCTAAGTCTGATGTGGTCATTGGTGTTTCTGGCTTATAAGACAGGATTTATAAAACCCATTCATTCATTTACATTTATCCCTCAAAATGTTTACAACTGTACACCAATGATTTGACAAATGATTGAATTTAGTTGTGATAGAGAAATATGTGTGGCTGAATTAAACCATAATCCTTATCAAACCAAGTATGAGAACTGTCTGGAAAAAGTCCAGCCATTTTTAACAAAACAAGAAGAGTTTGTGTGACATCGATGTAACGTAGCAGCCAAGGAGAGTGGACTGGAATTCGAGTGCATGAACAATGACTTCACTGTACTAGTCACTGGAGGTAGTAAACACACTGTTGAGTGAGCATGTGTGGATGACTGAGTAGAACAATCAATCTGCCTTAGATTTTGTATTAAACTTAAATATTCTGCTCTGGAAACTATTCAGATGATTTAGAAACCCACAGCTATAGGAAACTGGTGATTGGCAGGTTCATCATGATAGTGAGCCCACTCATGCATCACATCTCATGAAGAGTTTTTTGATGAAACATCAAATCACCCAGTTGACTCTGCCCTCCTACAGTCCAGATTTGGTGTCTGTGATGTGTGGCTTTTCCCAAAACTAAAATCACCTTTGAAAGAGAAGAGATTTCAGACCTTCAGTGAGATTCAGGAAAATAAGACAGGGCAGCTGATGGCAATTGGGAGAACTGTGTGAGGTCCCAAGGTGCCTACTTTGAAGGGGACTGAGGCATCATTGTCCTATGTACAATGTTTCTTGTATCTTCTTTAATAAGTTTCATATTACATAGCTGGATACCTTCTGGACATGTCATTTATCACATAAGTATACATAAACACTTTGATCAAAAGCAATTAGATATCCTGACAGGCCAGGCCTGAGTTATCTGCTCACCCTGGATCTGAACCAGGTAAGGAAGTAGTCTTGTCTGACTTACATGGGCTGTGACTAAGGGAGGGGTGATTTCCCAAAGAAAAATCAAGATGTGTTTCCAGAAAAAGGAAGAATGTGTGCTGGACAGGTGAAAACAATGGACATCTATTTCAACTATAAAAGAAGTTTTTGGCCCAGTATATTTGAGTATCTGCTTCTGCAATATACTTTGTAGGTAACCTTTTTGGCCTAAAGGATGAATGGATCTATGTGTTACTGTTGCTTATAGAATGAGCCTCTGGATCTGATTTTTTGGCTAGAAAAAGATTGTAATTTTTCTTGCTGCATGTGCTAATACTGGTTGGGGGAGCTAAATAGTAATTAATCTTAAAGACACATTGAGACCAACAAGCAAGTGAAAAGATGCCCAACATCACTAATCATTTGAGAAATGCAAATCACCACCACCATGAAATAACACCTCACATCAATTAGAATGAGTACTATAAAAAACAACAACAACAAAAAGGTGCATAGGATTTGGAGAAACTGGAACCCCTGTGCACTAACAGTGGGATTGTAAAATGGTACACTGCTATGGAAAGTGATATGATGGTTCCTCAAAAAAATAAAATAGAATTACCTACCATAGGACTCAGCAATCTCACTTTTGGTTATATTTCCAAAAGAATTGAAAGCAAGCTCTCAAAAACATATTTGTTACCCTCATGTACAAAGTCCCATTATCCACAGAAGGCAAAATGTGGAGGCAACCTGAGTATCCATCAGCAGATAAATGAATAAACAACATATGGTATATCCAAACAGTGAAACATTCTAAAAGAAAGAAAATCCTGACATGAATTTTGAGGACATTATGCTAAGTGAACTAAGCCAGTCACAAAAAGACAAATACTGTGATTCCACTTATATAAGGTATCTAGAGTAGTCACATGTATAGAGATAAAATGTATACAGGTGGTTGCCAAAGGCTGGGGAAGGTCAAAATAAGGAATTTTTTTATTGCAAGATGATGAAGTTCTGGAGATCTGTTGCAGGCACAACAATGTGAACATATTTAATATCACTGAACTGTACACTTAAAGATGGTGAAAATGGTAAATTTTATAGTATATGCTTTTTACCAAAATTAAATTTTTTAAAAGACACTTGACTAATTCAACAAATTATGTAAATGGATGTTCCTTAAGGACTAATTTATTATATTTCATAATAAGGATGGGGATCCTTAGCCAAAGGCAAGGGGACTTTAGTGACTGAACTTATCAGAAGCTATACCTAACACCACCACCAAGGCCACCCCTGCTCCATTTTATCCTGGAAATGCTTCTGAACTCTGGTGGTTTGAATGTGCAGTGGCATTGATAGATTTTTATGATCCATTAACTTTCTTTTTCCTGGTCTTCTCTTAAATAGTCCACTTATGTGCTATCAGTAACTACATTAAAAAATACTTTAAACCTACTTTCTAGGAGTTTGTAATTCATCATTATACTTGATTATAAGAAATCAACCCACTGTTTTTTGAAGGACAAATTTATTTAGGTCTGTTTTCACATATGTAAAGGGCCCCAATCTATGCCACTAAAAACCCCATTGCATAAACCTTCCTCCAAGCAAAGCCTCTGAAATTAAAAAGGTGAGTCAAAAATAGAAAAAAAGAAAGAAGGGAAGGGAAGGGAAGGGGAGTACATGACCATGTACTCCAATTATTCTACTCTTTTCAAATAAAAATGGGGTGGTTAGATTATGTAGAAAGAATAAATATTTTTTTAAGATTTGGTGAGATGAACATTACTGGTTGAACTCCAGTGAAGAAGCCAACCTAAAATAGTTTATCAACTATTAGTTGATAATACTATTAGTTTATCTTATTTGTATGTTTTCTGAAAATCATAAAAAATAAAACATGTAAAGCAATGGTAAGACTTGAGTAAGTTTTCCTTATTTGCTTTAAAAATTAGTACTCTTAAAAATAAAAGTAGATCAACCTGATCAATCTAGTACACACCTGTGTCATACAGTGTTATACAGTATTATTGACTATATTCACTATGCTGTATTTTACATCCCCATGATTATTTAGTAACTACCAATTTGTATTTCTTTTTTTAAATATATTTTATTGATTATGCTATTTTCTCCCTTCACTCCCCTCTACCCTGCACACCTCCTCCCACCCACATTCCCCCTTTTTAGTTCATGGCCATGGGTTGTACATGTAAGTTCTTTGCCTTTTACATTTCCCATACTGTTCTTGCCCTCCCCCTGTCTATTTTCTACCTACCATCTATGCTACTTATTCTCTGTACCTTTTCCCCCCTCTCTCCCCCTCCCACTCCCCTGTTGATAACCCTCCATGTGATCTCCATTTCTGTGGCTCTGTTTCTGCTCTAGTTGTTTGCTTAGTTTGCTTTTGTTTGAGGTGTGGTTGTTAATGATTGTGAGTTTGCTGTCATTTTACTGTTCATGTTTTTTATCTTCTTTTCCTTAGATAAATCCCTTTAATATTTCATATAATAAGGGCTTGGTGATGATGAACTTCTTTAACTTGACCTTATCTGAGAAGCACTTTATCTGGCCTTCCATTCTAAATGAAAGCTTTGCTGGATAGAGCAATCTCGGATGAAGGTCCTTGCCCTTCATGACTTAGAATACTTCTTTCCAGCCCCTTCTTGCCTGCAAGGTCTCTTTTGAGAAATCAGCTGCAGTCTTATGGGAACTTCTCTGTAGGTAACTGTCTTCTTATCTCTTGCTGCTTCTAGAATTCTCTCCTTCATTTTAATCTTGGGTAATGTAATGATGATGTGCCTTGGTGTGTTCTTCCTTGGGTCCAATTTCTTTGGGACTCTCTGAGCTTCCTGGACTTCCTGGAAGTCTATTTCCTTTGCCAGTTTGATGAAGTTCTTTATTATTTGTTCAGATAACCTTTCCACTTGTTGCTCTTCCTCTTCTCCTTCTGGTACCCCTATAATTTGGATGTTGGAACGTTTAAAGATGTCCTGGAGGTTCCTAAGCCTCTCCTCATTTTTTGAATTCTTATTTATTTACTCTTCTCTGGTTGAATGTTTCTTTTTTCCTTCTGGTCCACACTGTTGATTTAAGTCCTAGTTTCCTTCCCATCACTATTGGTTCCTTGTACATTTTCCTTTGTTTCACTTAGCATAGCCTCCACTTTTTTCATCTAATTTGTGACCAAATTCAACCAATTCTGTGAGCATCCTGATTACCAGTGTTTTGAACTGTGCATCTGATAGGTTGGCTATCTCTTTGTCGCTTAGTTGTATTTGTTCTGGAGCTTTGATCTGTTCTTTCATTGGATCATTTTTTTTGTCTTGATGCAGCTGTTACATAGTGAGGGGTCGAGCCTCAGGTGTTGACCTGGGTGGGGTAACCCATATTGCTATGTTGTAATGCTATGTGGGGCAGGGGTCCAAGAGGGAATAATGGCACTTGCTCTGCTCTCTGCCAGCTTTCACTCACTTCCCCCACTGTCCACAAGCAAATTGGGCCCTTCTGGTGCTAATTCCCATGTGGGTGGGTTTGTGTACGTTCTAGGACCCTGTGGGTCTCTTTAATGAACTCTTCTGTGAGTCTGGGAGTTTCTCTCGCTGCCTCAACCCTCACAGGTGTTTTCAATCAGTGGTTTGTGGCTTTATTTCCCTGCACTAGGGCCCTGGGTTGCTCAGTCCGTTCCCCTCCCCAGGTGTTTCTCCCAGTTTATCTGCATGCGAATGTGGGATTGCCCAGTCCACAAACCACTGTCTTGCCGAAAGTCCTCTCTGCTTTGCTGCTCATCTCCACCCTTCCTACCAGTTTGGATGAATGTGTCTTCTTTAACTCCTTGGTTGTTGGAATTCCATAGAGTTCGATTTTCTTTCAGTCTGGTTGTTTTTTGTTTGTAAACTGTTGTTGTCCTTCTTTTGGTTGTGCGAGGAGACACAGTGTCTACCTACGTCTTCATCTTGGCGGGAAGTTCAAATTTGTATTTCTTAATCCCTTTACTTTTTTATCCATCCCCTAAGCCTCTCTCCCATCTAGAAGCCATCAAATGTATGTGTTTGTTTCTATTTTTAGTGTTCATTTTTTTTTTAGATTCCACATATAAGTGAAATCATATGGCATTAGTCTTCCCCTGTCTGACTTATTTCACTCAGCACAATGCCCTCTAGGTCCATCCATGTTTTGTAGATGGCAAGATCTCATCCTTTTTAATGTATGAGTCATATTCCAATGTATATATGCATCACTTCTTCTTTATTCATTCATATATTAATGGACACTTAGATTGCTTCCCTATCTTGGATATTATAAATAATGCTGCAGTGAATATATGGATGTATATGTCTTTTCAAATTAGTGTTTTGGGTTTTTACAGATAAATACCCAGAAGTGGAATTGCTGGGTCCTTCTCTGTTTCTAGTTATAGCCTTTGTTTTAAAGTCTGTTTTGTCTGGTATGAGTATTGCTTCCCTAGCTCTTTTTTTCATTCCTACTTTCATGAAATGTCTTTTTTCATACCTTTGCTTTTAGTCTGTGTGTGTCTTTAAATCTGAAGTGAGTCTCTTGTAGGCACCATATGTAAGTATCTTGTTTTCTTATCTATTTAGCCACCCTGTATCTCTAGATTGGAGCATTTAATTCATTTCCATTTAAAGTAAGTTTTGATAGATAAGTATTTGTTGTCATTTTATTATTCATATTTTTCTTTTTTATGTTAAAGAAGTCCCTTTAACATTTTTTGTAATACTGGTTTGATGAACTTCAGTTTTTTCTTGTCTGGGAAGGTCTTTATATGTTCTTTGATTCTAAATGATGGCTTTGCTAAGAAGAGTAATCTTGGTTGTAGGTCCTTGCTTTTTATCACTTTGAATATTTCATGACAATTCCTTCTGGCCTTCAAAGTTTCTGTTGAAAAATCAGCCAACAGTTTATGAGAGCACCCTTGTAGGTAACTAACTGCTCTTTTCTTGCTGCTTTTAACATTCTCTGTTTGTTTAACCTTTGCATTTTAATTATGATGTATCTTGGTGTGGGCCTCTTTGGGTTCATCTTATTTGGGTCTCTCTGGACTTGTATGTCTATTTTCTTCACCAGTTTAGGGAACTTTTCTGTTATTATTTCTTCAAATACGTTTTCAGTTTCTTGCTCTCTGTCTTCACCTTCCACCATCCCCATGATGTGAATGCTGGTATATTTGATGTCCCAGAAGCTCCATAAACTATCTTCTTTTTTTTTAATTCTTTTTTTTCCTTTTCTCATTAGGTTTTGTTGCTTCCTTATCTTCCAAATTACTGATTATATCTTCTGCTTCATCTGATCTACTGTTGATTCCCTTTAATGTACTCTTCATTTCAGTTATTGTATTCTTTCTTCTAACTTTTTTAATGTTTTCTATCTCCATTTTTATGTTTCCTGTATCTTTGTTGAGGTTCTCACTAAGGTTATTGAGTATCCTTATAACCACTGTTTTGAATTCTGCATCTGGAAGATTGCTTATCTCTATGTTGTTTAGTTTATTTTCTGGAGTTTTGTTATTTCATTTAGGACATGTTTCTTTGTCTCCTCCATTTGATACCATCCCTTGTATGTTTCTGTGCATTAGGTAGATCTGCTATATCTCCCAGTCTTAGAAGAATGGCCTAATGTAGTATGTGTCCTATGGTGCCCAGTGACACAGCCACCCTGCTCACCTGAGCTAGGTGCTTCCTTGTGTGGTTGTGTGTGCCCTCCTGCTGTCGTTAAAACCTGATTGTTGTTCCCACTTCAATAGCATGAATTGACCCTCAGGCTGATTGGTTGTGAGGAATGGCTGTGATTACAGTGGAGGATCAGCTATGGAGGGGCTTACCTGACAGAACAGGTTTTACTTCAGTAGGGCTCTGGTGCTGGCTGAGTCTGCCTTTGAGTGTGTTGTTTGTTGAGGTGATTGGGTGGTGCTCTGAAGCTGGCTTCCAGGTGTGTTCGTTCTGGGGCCTTTTGGGAGGTCCAGGCCAAGGTCAGCTGCTGCCTGTGCTCTGCCTGTGCCCACTTGGTATATGCTACAAAGAGATCTGCAGATGGTTGCGACCTTTGCTGGGCTTAGAGGTACCTGGCAGAAGTCAAGCTACAAAATGAGGCTGGCTGCAACTAGTGCTGAGCTTGGAGCCACTTATCAAGAGGTATGGGGCATGCTAAGGGCCAGATGTTGCTTGTTTAGGGTTTGTGAACTTTTGAGAGATTTTAGGAAAGTCTGAAGCATGAGCCAAGACAGGTCATTTGTCTGGAAAAGCCACTAGAAGTGCCTAGGGTGGGTCTGCAAGTTGGATGGGACAGGTCTTGGGGAATCACCAAGATGAGGTGATGGTGTTAGCTAAGTTAATGGAGAGTCAGATATGGATTTCTCCTGTAGCCTCTGTGGTGGGAAGGCTCATCAGAGGAACAGTGGCCTCTGCCAGCACTTCTCTCTGGGAAAAAGCTGCCATCCAGCTCTCACCCTGATGCTAGCCAATTTAGCTCCTCACCCTATGTCCCTGGTGCCTTTCAAGCTACTGATCCAGTGCTGGAGCTCAGAGTGAATGAGTCTGGATTAGTCTGCTCATAGGCCCTTTAAGAGGAGGAACCTCTGGGACTCCAGAAGCCTCTGTCTCACTCAGCCACAATCTGCACTGGTTTTCACAGCCAGAAATTATGGGGACTTCCCTTCCTGGCACTGGAACTCTGGTCTGGGGAAATTTGTGTGGGACTGGACCCCTCCTCAGTCCTCAGGGTGAGGGAGTCTCCTCAGCTGATATATTCCTCCCGATTAAACAAAAATTTTCTCCTCACCCATGGACTCTTTTTTTATTGCTTTTAGAGAGGAAGGTGGAAAGAGAGAAAGATCAATGTGAGAGAGAAACATCAGTTGGCTACCTTGCCATATACACCCTAACCAGGGATTGAACCCACAAACTGGGTATGTACCCTGACCTAGAATCAAATCCCTGACCTTTTGGTCTATGGGATGATACTCCAACTGAAACTGGAAAACATGGCTTTCATGCTTCCTGTCACTACTAGAACCAATCAGTAGAGACAATAATTTAATCCTTATGGTTGCTTTATTCAGATGGCTGGTGATGACAGGTGATGTACTCCTAAAAACCATCTTAACATTTCCTTTCAAGCTGACCTTTTTATAGGGAGAAGAAAGGATATGTAAGGGGTTTGGGAAAAGGTTCATTGGATAAGAGGTGCAATCTGGCAATTTTCCTAGTATTTTTTCATCTGTCAATCAACCATTCTTTTTTTTAAAGTTTTTTATTGTTATTATATTAGAGTTGTCCCATTTTTTTCCCCTTTGCCCTCCTCTCCCCAATTCACCTCCTAATCCCACAGTCAATCCCCACACCACTGTCATATGTCCATGGGTCATTCGTATATGGTTTTTGACTAGTCCCTTCCCCTTCTTTCCAACATTACAGCCCCCTCCCCTCTGGTTGCTGTCAATGCGTTCCATGTTTCCTAGTCCCTGGTTCTGTTTTGCTCATTAGTTTATTTTGTTCATTACATTCCTCTTTTAAGTGAGATCATACAGTATTTGTCTTCTGTCACCTGGTTTATTTCACATAGCATAATACTCTCCAGTTCCATCTATGCTGTCGCAAAAGGTAGGAGTTCCTTCTTTCTTTCTGATGCACAATATTCCATTGTGTAGATGTACCACAGTTTTACGCTCCACTCATTTAGTGATGGGCACTTAGGCTATTTCCAGTCTTGGCTATTGTGAATAGAGCTTCTGTGAACATAGGCATGCTAAAGTTATTTTGAATTGGTGATTTGGAATTCTTAGGATGTATTTCCAGCAGTGGAATTGGTGGGTCAAAAGGCAGTTCCATTTTTAATTTCCTGAGGAAATTCCATACTGTTTTCCACAGTGGCTCCAACAGTGTGCGTTCCTACCAACAGTGTGCTAGGGTTCCCTTTTCTCCACATCCTTGCCAGTACTTGTTGTTTATTGATTTGGTTATGATGGCCATTCTGACCAGTGTGAGATGATATCTCATCGTGGTTTTAATTTGCCTCCCTCTGATGGCTAGTGACGTTAAGCATTTTTTCATATAGGGATGGGTCATCTGTATGTCCTCCTTGGAGAAGTGTCTATTCAGGTCCTTTGCCCATTTTTTAAAAGATTTTTAAAATTTATTTATTTAGACAGAGAGGAAGGGAGGGAGAAAGAGAGGTAGAGAAAATCGATGTATGAGAGATATATATCCATTGGTTGCCTCTTGCATGCCCCCAACTGGGGGCCTGGAGTGCAACCCAGGCATGTGCCATGACCAGAAATTAAACTGATGACCTTTTGGTTCTCAGGCCAGCACTCAATACACTGAGCTACACCAGCGAGGGCATCTTTGCCCATTTTCTATTTGGGTTTGTCCTCGTGTTGTTGAATCATATGAATTTTTTATATATTTTGGCGATTAAGCCCTTGTCTGGTCTATCATTGGCAAATATGTCTACCCATACAGTAGATTCCCTTTTCATTTTGATGATGGTTTCTTTAACCATGCAGAAACTTTTTATTTTGATATAGTACCATTTGTTTATTTTTTCCTTTATTTCCCTTGCCTTAAGGAATATATTTGCAAAAAGTATTGGTATGTGGAATAGCAATGTTCCATAGCTGTGTGGAATGTCTGAAATTTTACCGCCTGTTTTCTGCTAGGACTTTTATGGTATCATGACTTATATTTAAGTCCTTTATCCATTTTTTAATGATGTCTATTCTTTTTTTTAAGATTTTATTTATTTATTTTTAGAGAGGGAAGGGAGGGAACAAGAGAGAGAGAGAGAAACACCAATATGCAGTTGCTGGGGGCCGTGGCCTGCAATCCAGGCATGTGCCCTGACTGGGAATTGAACCTGCGATGCTTTGGTTCACAGCCTGAGCTCAATCCACTGAGCTACGCCAGCCAGGGCCCTTTATCCATTTTGAGTTTATTCTAGTGTGTGGTATTAGTTGGTGGTCTAGTTTCATTTTCTTACATGTACCAGTCCGGTTCTCCCAACACCATTTATTAAAGAGATTGTTTTTACTTAATTGTATGCTTGTGCCACCTTTGTCAAATATTAATTGACCATAGAGACATGGGCTTATTTCTGAGCTCTCTATTCTCTTCCACTGATCTATGTTTTTGTTCTTTTGCCCATACCAGACTGTCTTCATTACAGTGGCCTTATAGGAAAAATGTCAAGTACAATGATCCCTCAAACTTTGTGTTTTTTTCTCAGAATTGCTGAGGCTATTGGGGGTATTTTTTAGTTCCATATAAATTTTTGGAATATTTGTTCTAGATCTGTGAAATATGCTATCGATATTTTAATAGAAATGGCTTTGAATCTGCAGATTGCTTTGGTAATATGGACATTTTAATGATGTTAATACTTCAGCCAGGGCCCAGTTTTCTTTCTAAGTACATTTTGTTGATTATGCTATTACAGTTGTCCCATTCTTTTTTCTCCCATTTGTTCTCTGCCTGGCACCCCCATTCCTCCAGCATCCCCCTCTTAGTTCATGTTCATGGGTCATACATATAAGTTCTTTGGCTTCACCATTTCCTATACTGTTCTTAATTTCCCCGTCTATTTTGTACCTACCATTTATGCTTCTTATTCCCTGTACCTTTTCCCCCATCTCACCCTTTCCCCTCCCCACTGACATCCCTCCATGTGGTCTCCCTTTCTGTGATTCTGTTCTGGTTCTAGTTGTTAGTTTGTTTTTGTTTTGTTTTTTTAGGTTCAGTTGTTGGTAGTTGTGAGTTTGTTGTCATTTTACTGATCATAGTTTTCTTCTTTTTCTTAAGTAAGTCCCTTTACATTTCATATAATAAGGGCTTGGTGATGATAAATTCCTTTAACTTTACCTTATCTGGATGCACTTTATCTGCCCAACCAGTTTTCTAGTTGTTTATGATAGGAGTATAATTTTTGACCCTCTTATTCCTTCTTGGCCAGAAAAGGCATCATAACTTTTAATCTCAAATCTTCTCCCAAAATAGATCAAATAGAACTGCAAAGCCAAAGACCCATCGATAACACCTAGAACAAAACTAGGTGACTGGGCATTTCTGTGACCTTCCAGATATGAGTGGGAGAGGCTAAATCACTGACAGACCTGTGCGATGCTGTTTGTACAGGAAGAAATGGAGTTTCTCATACCTTGAGATTACTAAGGGCAGGTCAGGACTCAGGAGTCAACTTGAAAAGTTCTCACCACCAAAGAGAGACAATTTGCAGGTCAGTAAGTACAATGAACTGAAACAGCAAATATATTTAAATTTGTGAGTTTCCAATGAGACTTTAAAAACCCTCATTGTCATACTAAGAAACTACCTCATTATGCTGAAAACTGGCAGATAAAAGAAGCAAGCATTTATCCTGCCTCTCCTACTCTCCTGTTTTAATCTAGAGTAACAAAGTAATAGATGAGACAAAGTTTCTCCTTATACTTGTATTTCAGCTCATAAATTAAGGATAAATGAAAAAACTAACACATCATTTACAACCACTGATGAAATTAATGGGTCTATGAAGTGATGATCCGTGGCTACTAACTTCACCAAAAAAAAGGATGAAAAAAGATGAAAAGACATTTCTATGGAATCATATACCACCATCTACAAAGTAATCTCGCAAATTATTGGGGGGGGGGGTGCAAAATCAAGCCTTGAACGTGATCAAGCTTATTAACATAAGTACCAGTCTACAGGAATTACAGGAGACAGAGACACATATTAAAAGACACCATTGGGATATAATAACATGACTTAGTGAAGGTAATTCTGTTGAGTTGGGGCTTAGCAAAACACGGACTGCAGGCACTCTGGTCCATTGCCTGTTTTTGTATGACTTGTGAGCTAACAGTAGTTTTTATACTTTTAAATTCTTTTTTTAAAGATTTTATTTATTTACTTTTAGAGAGGGAAGGGAGGGAGAAAGAGAGAGAGAAACAGCAATGTGTGGTTGCTGGGGGCCGTGGCCTGCAACCCAGGCATGTGCCCTGACTGGGAATTGAACCTGCGATGCTTTGGTTTGCAGCCCATGCTCAATCCACTGAGCTATGCCAGCCAGGGCTATACTTTTAAATTCTCGAAAAAATAAAAATAATAATATTTTGTGAGTTGTGAAAGTTATATTAAATTCAAATTTCAGTGTTCACAAATCCAGTTTCATTGGAACACAGTTATGCTAATATGTGCATTGCCTGTGGATGTGTTCATGCTACAAGAGCAGAATTGTGTGGTTGTAACAGACTGTAGGGGGCTGCAAAACCTAAAATATTTACTTACTGACCCTTTAGAGGAATAAAAATGCATTAATCCCTAATCTAGAGGAGGAAGGATCCAGTTTTTTCAACAATAAATTGCAAGGGAAAAAGATAAAAGGAAGAACCAATAGTGTAAAAGAGACTCAGTTATCACAATATGTGGATCTTATTTGGATCCCTATTTTTAAAAAAACTGAAACAATGTTAAAAAGTTAATAAAATCAGAGAAATATGAACAGTGACAAAAATATTTGATATAAAAAGTTGTTCCTTTTTAAGGCATGGTAATGGTTCTGTGTTTATGTTTTAAGAGCAGTCCTTAGCTTTTAGAGATGCATTCTGAAATATTTACAGATGTTGGGATTTGCTTCAGAATGATCCTGGCAGTGAGAGTTACTGGGTGTGGGCATTCGTGAAATAAAATCGGCCACCCTGTGAAACGTGTTGTGATTAGAAGATGGGTGCATGGTGGGTGGTTCATCATATTATTTTACTGTTTTCTCTGCTTTTGTGTATGTTTGAAAATCTATATTACAGAAATGAAAGTATACCAATTATTTAAAAATAAAAGTTGTTTTTTAAATCATCCGAAGGACCATTTCCTCTGACCCTTTGAATCTAATGCCTCTTTTCTCTGCTTCTAGAGAAACAGGAAACTTTCCACTTTGATTGTTGCTGTGAAATGGCTATTTGTTGGATTTACCCTAATTGTCAGTTCCCTGGGGGAACTCTGATCCTCTGGTGTCAGTCACAGGGCCTGGCATGGACCGTGGTACATAATAAATATTTTTGGAACAAATTGTGACTTTTCATAGCATATCATGATTTCTTTATGTTAAACATTCTAAAACATAGTAGTCCTTATGTATTAACATTACTCATTAATTTTATTTATCTTACCTCTTTTAAGTCAGGAAAATTATAACTCCAAAATAAAGTAAGTTATTGCAAGGCCATGTTAGTTTGAGTCATCTCAGTCTGAGACAGGATGATGTTTATTTATCTTCATGCTAAGTGTGGAGTCAGTCCTTCTAAGTAAGAATTATTTCTTCTCCAAGCACAATATTGTGTATTTCTGAATGCAGTGGAAATATCCATATTCAAATCTAAGGTCAAAATCTAATCATCAAACCCAACTATAAATTTTTATCTACCTGTTGCTCCCTTTTATTTGCTTAATAAATAACAATTGGTTGTGATTATTGAAAATTTAAATTTTAAATACCCCAATTCTTTTGCTTGCTTTCTTCTCTCTGTACATTATCTTCATAATCTGTAGCAGATCCTTTATCAGGGATACCTTTTTTCCTGCTTTCAGTGTAATTTGAACCTCACAAACCCTGAGCTCTAGGGCAAGTGAGTGAGAAGCAGAACCCTGAAGCTTAAACCAGGATCTAAGTTTTAAATAAATAACCTGGCACCTAAACACCTCACATTCCTCAAGAAGCCTTTTGATACTCTGGGCTTGGGGACTATGTGAATTGTCAAGTGATTAGTCATCAAGTTATTTTTGTAACTATAATTCTCCTATGCTGTTTTCCTCTGAATCAGGGTATTTGTAGCAGGTATGGGCCCTTTGTCATTTCCATAAAAGTAAGTCTCTATGTTTTCTTCAAAACACTTATGATCGTATCTGGCATGGTTTTAAAGCTAGTTACCTACCTAAGTGCCAGTTGTCCTCACGATGCCCTCCTGGCCTGCTCAGACTATAGGTGAGACTCAGTCAGAGCTAAGAGGTGTCTGAAGCACTGGGGAGACGAGCTCAATGACAGAATCAACAGCAAGGGAAATGGGGTTCGGTGAGGGTGAGGGCACAGGTAGTTTTTCCACCATCCTTGAACATCGGGTTGTCTACATCTAATCTCTGCATTTGTTATTTAGATATTTTCCTTCTTTATTTTGATGGCTTCCTTTTGTTTATCTTTATAGTAACTCTTAATTATTTAGGAAAACAGAAGCCACAAAAAACATGGATAGCTGAAATGTAAAATTGAACTTCCTAATTTATAATACATGGAAACCAAAAACTTGAGGCTCTTTTTATATAAAAGTGTTGTGCGACACCTCACCTTGGAATCTTGTGGCATTCTGGCCACTGCTGCATCTCAGGGAGACTGTGCCAGAGGCGGACAGCATGAGAGGACAGGCCAGTGTGTGATCGGAGAGAGTGAGGCAGGTGGGGGAGTTGGTGGTGTCTGACATTGGCACTTTTTTGTTATTCAACAGACATGCAAGATATTGGGTTGGCCAAAGAGTTCATTACGTTCTTTCTGTACAGTGACTCTAGTAGTACTTAGTTGTCTTTAACTTCATTTGAAATAATTTTGTTAGATTGTATTGTGACATATGTCATATTAGCATGCATTTTAAAAAAATTATTAAAATTGGTGAATTTTTGTGCAACCAGTTTAATATTGAAAATAAAAGAAGATACATAGCATTTTGGGTATATTGTACTTTACTATTTCTTTTTTTTAAAATATATTTTATTGATTATGCTATTACAGTTGTCCCATTTTCCCCCTTCACTCCCCTCCACCCTGTACACCCTCTCCCACCCATATCCCCCCCTTTAGTCATGTCCATGTGTCATACTTATAAGTTCTTTAGCTTCTACATTTCCCATACTATTCTTACCCTCCCCCTATCTATTTTCAACCTACAATCTGTGCTGCTTATTCTCTCTACCTTTTCCCCCTCTCTCCTCCTCCCACTCCCCTGTTGCTAACCCTCCATGTGATCTCCATTTCTGTGGTTCTGTTCCTGTTCTAATTGTTTGCTTAGTTTCTTTTGGTTTTGCTTTAGGTGTGGTTGTTAATAATTGTGAGTTTGCTGTCCTTTTGCTATACATGTTTTTTTCTGTATCTTCTTTTCTTAGATAAGTCCGTTTAACATTTCATAAAATAAGGGTTTGGTGATGATGAACTCCTTTAACTTGGCCTTATCTGAGAAGCACTTTATCTGCCCTTCCATTCTAAATGAAAGTTTTGCTGGATAGAGTAATCTGGGATATAGGTCCTTGTCTTTCATGACTTGGAATACTTCTTTCCAGCCCCTTCTTGCCTGCAAGGTCTCTTTTGAGAAATCAGCTGACAGTCTGATGGGAACTCCTTTGTAGGGACTCTCCCCTTATCTCTTGCTGCTTCTAGAATTCTCTCCTTCATTTTAATCATGGGTAATGTAATTGTGATGTGCCTTGGTGTGTTTCTTCTTGGGTCCAACTTCTTTGGGGCTCTCTGAGCTTACTGGACTTCCCGAAAGTCTATTTCCTTTGCCAGATTGGGGAAGTTCTCCTTTATTATTTGTTCAAATACGTGTTCAATCTGTTGCTTTTCCACTTCCCCTTCTGGTACCCCTATAATTCAGACGCTGCAATGTTTAAAGATGTCCTGGAGGTTCCTAAGCCTCTCCTCATTTTTTTGAATTCTTATTTCTTCATTCTTTCCTGTTTGGTTGTTTTTTCTTCCTTCTGGTCCACTCTATTGTTTTGAGTCCCAGTTTCCTTCCCATCACTATTGGTTCTCCGTGCATCTTCCTCCATCTCTTTTATGGTAACCTGCATTTTTTCATGTAATTTGCACCCAAAATCAACCAATTCTGTGAGCTTCCTGATCACCAGTGTTTTGAACTATGCATCTGATAGACTGGCTATCTCTTGGTCACTCAAAAGGATGAGCCCTGGGGCATTGATCTGTTTTTCTGTTTGAGACATGTCTCTCTCTCTCTCTTTTTTTTTTTTGGTGGGGGGTGGGGATCTGGTCGCTCCTGTTACAGTGAGGGGTGGAGCCTTAGGTGTTCACCGGAGCTGGGCACCCCAGTCGCTAGATTGTGACGTTGTATGTGGGAGCAGGAGGGAACAATAGCGGTAGCTCCACTCTCCTGGGACCCAGTCCCTTCCCTGGGATCCTGGGCTGCCCGCTCTGCCCTGGTCCACAATTGCCGCCTCACTGGGTCTGCCAGCTGCCACTCGTGTACTCAGGGTCCACCTGCGTACATCCTGCGCGCCCCGGATGCTTTACGTGCTCCCAGTTGCCTTATGTGCCCACTGCTCTCTGCTCTCCGTGCAGCGACCCGTGCTGCAACCCACGGCCAGCTGCTTGTCTCCACCCCTCCTACCGGTCTGGATGAACACATGTACTTCAACTTCTTGGCTGTCTAACTTCCATTCAGATAAATTCTCTGTCAGTTCTGGGTGTTATTCTGCCTCTAAATTTTTGTTCTAATCTTGGTTGTGCATGGAGGTAACTGTGTGTCTACCTATGCCTCCATCTTGCTGGAAGTCTCCATGCTTTACTATTGCAAGAAGGTAAAAGTGCAAATGAAACACACAAAAAAGATGTGTGCAGTGTGTGGAGAAGGTTCTGTGAGTGATCTAACATGTCAAAAATAGTTTGCAAAGTTTCTTGGTACTATTGACATTTTGGCCAAATAATTCTTTGCTGTGAGGCTGTCTGATATATTGGAAGATGTTTAGCGGCACCCCTGCCCTTTACCCACCAGAAGCCAATAGTGGGAAATAGTTGACATACTCAAAATATCCAAATCACTTTCACCAAAGTTACTGATGAAAATGAAAAATGTATCTTTTATTTTATGGGAAAAATGTAACGGACTTTTTGGTCAACCTACTACAAAGATGAAAGCATGGTTCTTGCTCTTGTGGAGTTGGCAGTAAAGTGGGAGCTGGAGAGAGTGAGGAGTTAAGTGACAGACACATCCACAGATATTGTCGTGTATATACCTCCTGACTACTAACTTCAGTGTGGACTCTTCAGCCCTTAGTTTTACCCCATACTGACCACGTCTACTTGAAAGTCTCCCCCTCTTAGCTTCCACATCAGTCTGTCCTGGACATGGTTTCATGGTACCAACTTCTGTTCTTCTGTCTATGATAATTTGGTATTTCCTACAGTTCTCTGTTCTCTTTTTCTTCCCACCCTATACTATCAGTTCCCAACCTTTTTCCCCACCAGCACTTCCAAAGAATATGACAGACTCTCATCAGTTAATGGTGGCTTTTTATGGCAGTGACTTTTGATAGATGGGCAGGGGGCGAACATCCTAAGCACCAGGGGAAGAAGCTCCCTGGGCAATTTTGAGGCATACTTTCCTGGGGTAGACTCTGGCCAGCCGTGGCAGGAGCTCACAACTGTCAGTGAAGGTGTTAGTAGTGGCACACACAACATTTTGTTAGGGGCACAGAGCAGGCCACTTAACTAAGTCAGGAAAGGCTGCACAGAAGAGTCGTTAGGTGAGCTAAACTCAATGTGTATGACTTAAAGGAGATTCAAAGAAGTAGGTTTTCAAAGATAGGAACACCAGTTATTAAAATGTAGGAATATATGAATGACAAGTGGTTAGGTACACAAACTTCTTTACTAAATCCCAAAACATTAGAATGAAAAAGCTCTTTCTAGATCCTAAACATGATTAGTATAAATCAAAGAAAAGTAAAATGTTCTGTATCATTGATGCAATAAATTGGTGGACCACTCACTCTGTCCCCAAGAAATGATGCTGACATGAAAAATTGTTAATGAATTTTAATAAAGAGCTTCATTCTTTAGTTCATTTACTCAATAAAACTTGAAGCACTTTCTAGTGTCAAATATCATGATAGGTGCTATCTTGTATATACACTAGTGAGAAAAACAGACATAGCCCCTGGACGTTAAGTAAATAATCACTATAGGCAGAGAGAGAAAGAAATGCTACGGGAAAAAAAAAAATGAGTGCTATGGGAAAGTGTAACAGGGTGTCCCGACTGAGATTAGGGGTAAAATGAACAATGATTAGAGGCTAAATGAGCCAAAAGGCAGGGTATAGAGGCAGAGAGAAGAGATATATGAAGTCTAAGGCAAAACAGTTTGGACAAACTGATGAAGAGCTGAGAAGTGGCTCAAGTAAGAAAGAGGTGCTGCAGGAAGGAAGGCCACAGCTGGCCCCGCGCAGAGTCTTAACTGGGGTGGCTGCTGGGGCTGAACATTGGGATAGTTGCTGGGGACTCAGGTGGTAATAAGACATTCTAAAACCTGCCTCACCCTGCCTAGGGAGTCCTCCTCATTTCAATTGGGGAGGAAGACATGTAACTAGTGATGATGGAGTGTGATAAGTACAACAGATCCTGAGGGAGCATAGACTTCTGAGAGATCAACCAAATTTGTCTTGTGGGCAATGGTTGAGATAATGCTGGTTTTAAAAGATAAGTGAGGAAAGAAGGCCATTTCAGGAACGAGCTGCACCATGACATCAAGTTGTGAGGAGCATCACATTTGCAGAACTGTAGGGAGTTCTGTGTGGTTCTAACATAGTTCAGTGTGGCTCTAGTATCTTTGTTTAGGAGAGCTGAAGGAAATAGTCCCTCATGAAAGGCAGAAGCCGAATTTAAGAGACCTCTATGCCCTGAGGAATTTTCACTGCATCCTGCAAGTGTTTCCTGTGATGGGGTGGGGGTGGGTTGGGGTGTGGATGAGGGGGTGATGGGTGACTGCACTGAAATGGAGTAACTGCATCACATTTTTGTTTTACAAAGACTAGTCTGGCAGTACCACAGATAGATTGAGAAATGGCCTGGAGGAAGGGGGACCCATTAAGAAGATACTGCAGTAACCCTGGGAGAACTGCTGGCAGCCTGATTTGGCAATGACAATGTAAAGGGGGAGAAGGGTCAGATGAAGAAGCTGTTTGAGGACAGAAGCTCTTGGATATGACTGGTGTTGGGGGAGGAGTAGGGAAAAAGGACTCAGGCATGACACCAGGTTACTCACCCGGGTGACTGGCTGTGTTGATGCCATTCACTGAGGCAACTGTGCAGAAGTGGTGATGTGTGTGGGGAAGCAGTGCTGCTCCGACTGGGCAGGCACCTGGAGAGAGGGCTGCAGAACCGCCAGGTGGAGAAGTCCTCTAGGTCCCAAACTGGACTAGGCATAGGAAGAGGTAAGATCAGTCCAGGTCCAAGAGCTCATTGTTCCTTTTCCAATTTAATACATTTTTATTTTAGAATAGTTTTACAATAGCCAAGTGTTGGAAGCAACCTAGGTGCCCATCAGTAAATGAATGGATCAAAAAACTATGGTACATTTACACAATGGAATACTATGCAGCACAAAGAAAGAAGGAGATCCTACCCTTTGCGACAGCATGGATGCAACTGGAAAGCATTATGCTAAGCGAAATAAGCCAGGCGGTGAAAGACAAATACCATATGATCTCACCTTTATCAAGAACCTAAACAACAAAACAAAGAAACAAGCAAAATATAACCAAAGACACTGAAATAGAGAACAGGCTGAGAG
This sequence comes from Phyllostomus discolor, assembly GCF_004126475.2. Lineage (NCBI taxonomy): Eukaryota > Metazoa > Chordata > Mammalia > Chiroptera > Phyllostomidae > Phyllostomus > Phyllostomus discolor. The sequence continues at coordinate 115,509,236 of NC_040903.2, read as the reverse complement.
TGACCAGAGGGGAGAGGGGAGGGAATTTCAGGGGAAAATGGAAAGGTTTACAGGAACAAGTATAAAGGACACATGGACAAAAACTAGGGGCGGGTAGAAATGGGAGGGAGGTGCGGAGGGGTGGGTGGGTGAGCTGGGATGGAAGTAAAAGATAGAAAATTGTACTTCAACAATTAAAATTTTTTAAAAAGGAAAAAAAATGCTGAGAAAATGTCTCTCACACCCACTAATTTGCCCACTTTCAGGTGTTCTAAGTGGGTAAGTTTGTTGTCAAACCTGATATAACTATGAATAAATCTAAATCTCCGCAAACAAACAAAAAAATAATAGTTTTATATTTACAGGAAAATTGTAAAGTGTGTAGAGTTCTTGTAGACTTAGCATTTCTTTAGGTCCTGCTACCTCTTCCTTGAGTTTGTCGCATAGTGGAATGGGTATCCTCGTTTGTGTAAATATTCCTGTTACACGTGCAGAAGAGGTTTATGTGGTTCAAAACTCAAAGCAATGTAAAAAAGCACACAGTAAAAATGCTTGCTCCTGTCCCTACCCCCATCTGTACTGTTCACTCCCACTCCCTACAGACTACTGTTTTTATTAGTCTCTTGTGTACTGATCCTTCCATTTTTTTAAATGTAAATGCAAGCAAAGAGTAAGAATACAATCATGTGCTCTTTAGCTACCAGGATACATTCTGAGAATGCATCATTACATGATTCCATCATTAGGCAATTTCATAATTGTGTGAACATCAGAGTGTACTTACACAAACTAGAGCCTACTACTATAATTGTTATGTGCTGTACTTTTATATGACTGGCAACCTGATAGGTTTGTTTACCCCAGGACCACTGTAAACAGGTGAGTAGAGGGTTGCACTAGGGTGTCACCATGGCTATGATGTCACTAAGTGACAGGAATTTTTCAGCTCTTTATAATTTTGTGGAACCACCATTATCCATTATTGACCAAAATGTTGTTGGACATGTATATATTGTGTTTTTCTCCCTTATTTATATAAAACAAAGTGTACTATGGACATTGTGCTGTTGCTTGCTTTTTTGCTAAACAATATCCTTAGCCCTGACTGGTATGGCTGAGTTGGTTGTGCATCGTCCCACAAAGTTACCAGTTTGACCCTGGGTCAAGGTACATACATGACTGGGTTGCAAGTTTGGTCTCTGGTTGGGGCACATACAGAAGGCAACCAATTAATCTTTTTCTCTCACGTTGATGTTACTCTCCCTCCCTTCCTCTCTCTCTAAAAAAAAAATACATACTGGATTTCAAAGACTTAATTTATATTCTCTCTTTTGTACTATTTTATTAATAACATTTTAATTGTTTACATATTGAAATAATGTTTGCTATATTTTTTAAAGATTTTATTTATTTATTTTTAAACATAGGTGAAGGAAGAGAGAAAGAGGAGGAGAGAAAAATCAATGTGTGGTTGCCTCTCTCATGTCCCCTACCGGGGACCTGGCCTACCAGGGACCAATGCCCTGACTGGGAATTGAACCCATGACTCTTTAGTTCACAGGTCTGTGCTCAGTCCACTGAGCCATATCAGCCAGGTCATAATGTTTGCTATATTAAGTTAAATAAAATAAAATGTTATCAATTTATTGATTTTAAAATGTAGCTACTAGAAAATTTAAAATTAAATATGTGACTCCAATTATACTTCTACTGGACAGCAGTGATATAGTGCACCCATTATTTTTTAGTTTTATACTGTTCTATTGTGCACAGTCCCATACTTTTGTTTAACTTGCCTACTTGTTGATGCATACTTGTTGTTTTCAGTCTTCTGCCATTAAAAATGCAGAAATGCTTAAACCTGTCCATGCATCTCTACATACACATAGGAGTTGATCTGTGAAATGAATTCCAGTACTGGGGTTGCTGTATTAAAGAGCAGCTGCATTTGTACTTTTGATATTGTCCAGTTGCCCTCCACAAGAGGCGCACAAATCCTCACTCCCACCAGCAATGCATCTGAGTGCCAGCTTTCCCATGTACTGCTATTTTAAACTACATCTTAGTGTTTTGGGATATAATAATGAACAACTCTCTCTTTGTTAATTCCAAGAGAGTCTGAAAAAGAAATTACAAATGGTTTGCCTAACTTCATTTTATTTTTTTTTAAAGATTGTATTTATTTATTTTTAGATAAGGGAAGGGAGAGAGAAAGAGAGGGAGAGAAACATCAATGTGTGGTTGCCTCTCATGCATCCTCTACTGAGGACCTGGCCTGCAACCAGGCATGTACCCTGACTGGGGATCGAACTGGGAACCCTTTGGTTCAAAGGCCAGTGCTCAGCCCACTGAGCTACACCAGCCCTAACTTCATTTTCTATTTAAAAAAAGAAGAAAAAAAAATCAACTATTGATGCTAAAACTCTTAGAATCAACATTTTAGAATTGACTCTTTTTTAAATGAAGACATCAAGGAATTAACCTATACTGTTTTCCTGGACTGTGAATTTCTATGAAAGTTTTATCATAGTCAGATTTAGGAATGGAGATTTTTTTCAGGGTTCCAAAGGATAAGGGACAACATTTTCTTTTATTTTTCAAGACTTAGAGATTTCTTGAGGTCCTACAGCTGCCTTCCCTGTGTGGGCAGCTGACATTACAAGGCAGAAAAGCTACGTGCATGCAGGTTTTACACGTTGTCAGTTTATCAGTTCCCTGGACTCATTTTACTAGAAACACATTCTAATTTAACGGGCTGCTTAACTGTGGAAATCCACTGACAACAAAATTGAAGCTCATGAGCTGCTGTAATTATTACACAGTCAATCCTATTTACTTTATGAATAAGCTGTAGAAAAAGTTCATCTTTCCACCTTTAGGATTCAACTGTTTGTCCCTCTTTTGAGACTTGTGTGTGCTTTCTACTGCCTTCTTTGCCTTTTTGTTTTTTCAAATTGAACTAAATATTCATCATCTAAAGAACAAATTGCTTCAATTTTTCCATTTATAGTAATCTGAAAATAAGAGTCTCATGAAGAGAAATCTCACTATGTAGTTAGGGATGTGCAGTTAATAAATTAGTATAACAAATCCTTGGCTTTCAGGAATATAAACTCATATTTTGGCAAATCCTAGGCATAGATAATATAGCAGATATGACTATGGACATTTACTGTCTTTAATAGTTCATTGTTTTTCAATGTGAAAAGATTAGGAAAAGGAACAAAAGGTGGGACTCTTCATGTTGCTGGTGCAGGAAGAGCCCTGGGACACAGGACTCCTGAGGAGGCCACCCTGGCAGTGGCAGCATTGAGTTGTTGCTGTGCGTACAGTATAGATAACCCCCACTTGCCACACTACAGCTATTCTTCATGTCCCTTTTTTTCCTTTATTGCTAATTATGCTTAATTATTTTGTTTCAGGAAGGATTTTCACTCATTGGTAGCAAGAACTGGTTGAAGATTGTAAGACGCATGGATTGTCTGTTGTTTGGAACAACAATAAAGGCAAGATGCTGTGTGACCAACTGTCTTTAAGCAGACCATACCCTTCTCATCTTCTGTGTGCACATGGGGGGTGTGGGAACTTCTCTTTGCAGGTGAGATGGTACTGGAATAGTACATGTTTAAGGAAGGTGTGCATTATGAACAGAACATGAAACAAGGACTGTAGAAAGGCAGCAGCCTAGTTAGTAAGAGGGTGTTGCTGAGGAGCCAGAGATTTGACGATCTCTCGGAGGGGTGGAGCAGCTGTTCCCCATCTCCCAAGGACAGATGGAGGGGAGGTGGACTACTTCATTGTTTACCTTGCTAGATGTTAAAAAGTTGTATATTTTTTAGTGCTTCACTGAATGTATATTTTCATTTTTTCCCTCTTTAATATTAAAAATTAAATTCCCTTTTCTTTGCTTTCTACCTGTATTAAATGTAAGGAATGATCCTCACCAAAGGAACATGTGGACTAGTCACCTAGATTGTTTTCTTTGGGAAATAACATAAAAACTCAATCTGTTAACATTCACTGAATAATTTTGAAATTTAGGTGAAAGATCCTAATTTCTAAGGGGCTTATAAACTAAAAGTTAGAACAGGTCTTAAAGAGCATCTAATAGAAGGGCTTAACCTGGGGTCCACAGACCTGCCAAAGGGTCCTCAGAGAATTCAGGAGTCTAGGAACTACATGGACTTTCATTGACATCTAATTGAAATTTATCTTTTCCTTCAGTCAGGAATGTAGGCATCAGCCCACAGTCATATTATACCTTTGCACCATTAGAAATCAGACATTTTCATATCATTACAGTTATTTCAGACAGCCAAGCTGTCACTTATGCTCACCACTACCTCAGAATTATGGTGGTTACTAGTTCTACTGCTAGATCTTTCTATGGAATATGTTAATAAGGAAGCACGTATTGGTATTTTAATATTGTAATAAACTATTTCAGTATAATTGGCTTCTTTGATAATCTTATGTATTTTGTGTGATTAAAAAACATGATTCTAGGAAGGGGTCCACTGACTTCAGCAGATTTCCAAAGTGGTCTGAAGCACATACTCAAAAAAATTCATGAATCCCTGTTTTTCTTTTTACACATGAGGAAACTGAGTTTGGCATGAGCCAATAACCAAGGTTATAACTAACTACTAGAGACCCGGGAAGCCCGTTCGTCTCCTGACTCCTAGCCTGGGACTGGGTCATGCAGATTGAGTGTACATGTCTTTTAAAAGTTACACCGTGCCATATGTCTGATATTTGGGTTTTAATTTTTTCCTAATTATATAGTTATTTAAAATTTTAAATAACTATAAAGAGCAAAATAAAAACCAACCTAATTCATCCACTCAAAAAAATCATTATATTACAGACAACAGAATGCTAGTTATCCAAAGGGAAGGGGTGGCTAGGAGAGGATGAAGAGGTTAAATGAGATCAAATATATAGAGATGGAAGGAGCTGGAGTGTGGGTGGTGAGCACATAAAAAGTATACCAATGGCATGTAAAAATGTACACCTGAAACTATGTAATGTTATTATAAACCAATATCACACAAAAAATTTAATTAAAAATTTATCATTAACATTTTGAAGTTTTTACTAGGCATATATATTATATCAGCATTCAGATGCATGTGACAGAAATTCCAGGCACAATGGCCCCCCACAATAGGGGTTTATTTTTTTCACTAAATAAGAAATCCAGAGGTACTTCCGGCAAAGATGGAGGCATAGGTAGACACACTGTGCCTCCTTGCACAACCAAAATAAGGACAACAAAAATTTAGAAACAAAATAACAACCAGTACTGACAGAAAATTGACCTATATGGAAGTCTGGCAACCAAGGAGTTAAAGTAGACACATTCATCCAGACTGGTAGGGGCGGAGTTGGGCCACTGCTGGGAGAGGGATCACAGCAAAACAAAAAGTAGTGGGTGGCTGGTGGACCCTGAGAGTGCAAAGCAGCAGCGGGCAGACCCAGTGAGGTGGCAATTGTGAAGCGGGACATGATGAACAAGGTAGCTGGCAGACCAGGCAGTCCCACATTTGTGCACAGATAAACCAGGCAAAACTGGGGAGGGAGACAGACCTCGCAACACAGGGCTCCAGCGCAGGGAAATAAAGCCTCAAAACACGGATTGAAAACACCTGTGGGGGTTGAGGTGCCGGGAGAGACTCCCAGCCCCACAGGCAAGTTCATTGGAGAGACCCACAAGGTCCTAGAACATGCACAAGCCCATCCGCATAGGAATCAGCAACAGAAGGGCCCAATTTGCTTGGGGGAAGTGGCAGAAGTGACTGAAATCTGGCAGACAGTGGAGCAAGCACCATTGTTCCCTCTTAGACCCCTGCCCCACATACAGTGTCACAACCCAGCAACATGGGTTGCCCCACCTGGGTAAACACCTAAGGCTCTGCCCCTCACGTAAGAGGTATGACAAGACAAAAAAAAAAAATGTCCCAAACAAAAGAACAGATCAAAGTTCCAGAACAAATACAACTAAGCAATGAAGAGCTAGACAACTTATCAGATGCACAGTTCAAAGCACTGGTGATCAGGATGCTCACAGAATTGGTTGAATTGGTCGCAAATTAGATGAATAAATGAAGGTTACATTAAGTGAAATAAAGGGAATGTACAAGGAACCAATAGTGATGGCAAGGAAACTTTCATTCAAGAAAATGGGACTCAAATCAATGGAGTGGACCAGAAGGAAGAAAGAAACATCCAATCAGAAAAGACTGAAGAAACAAGAATTCAAAAAAATGAGGAGAGGCTTAGGAACCTCCAGGACATCTTTAAACATTGCAGTGTCTGAATTATAGGGGTACCAGAAGGAGAAGAGGAAGAGCAACAAGTGGAAAAGATAATTGAACAAATAACAAAGGAAAACTTCCCCAATCTGGCAAGGAAATAGACTTCCAGGAAGTCCAGGAAGCTCAGAGAGTCCCAAAGAAGTTGGACCCAAGGAGGAACACACTAAGGCACATCATCATTACATTACCCAAGATTAAAATGAAGGAGATAATCCTAGAAGCAGCAAGAGATAAGGGGACAGTCACCTACAAAGGAGTTCCCATCAGACTGTCAGCTGATATCTAAAAAGAAACCTTGCAGGCAAGAAGGAGCTGGAAAGAAGTATTCAAAGTCATGAAAGGCAAGGATCTACATCCAAGATTGCTCTATCCAGCAAAACTTTCATTTAGAATGGAAGGGCAGATAAAGTGCTTCTCAGATAAGGTCAAGTTAAAGGAGTTCATCTTCACCAAGCCTTTTTATATGAAATGTTAAAGGGATTTATCTAAGAAAAAGAAGATACAAAACATGTACAGTAAAATGACAGCAAAGTGACAATTACTATCAACCATACCTCAAACAAAAACAAAAACTAAGCAAACAACTAGAACAGGAACAGAACCACAGAAATGGAGATCACATGGAGGGTTGTCAACACGGAAGTGGGAGGGGGGGAGAGGGAAAAGGTAGAGAGAATAAGTAGCATAGATGGTAGGGAGAAAATAAGACAGGGGGAGGGTAAGGATTGTATGGGAAAAGTAGAAGCCAAAGAACTTACAAGTATGACACATGGTCATGAACTAAAGGGGGGGAATGTAGGTGGGAGAGGGTATGTAGGGTGGAGGGGAGTGAAGGGGAGAAATGGGACAACTGTGATAGCATAATCAATAAAATACATTTAAAAAAGAAAGAAAGAAATCCAGAAACAGACAGTGCTGGCATTGGCCTAGCACTTCGCAGTGGCAGCGTCAACATCTTTGCCTTTGGCCTGTCCCTCACATTTGCACAGTGGCTACTGCAGCTAGCTTATTTTCATTCAAGAAAGACCAGCTTCATCTGTTCATTTTATATACAAGGAAAGCACAAACTTTATTATATAGCTCTCTACCTTCCACATCTCTTAGATGTGTACTTCTGTCTCATGAACCAGAAACAATGGTGTAATGTGGCTATCCTAACATGCCAAGGATAACAAAATGAGCATTTGGCTTTTCCATCCTCTGCTGTGGATTGGCTCATGGCAATGAACAGTGTCTGCAATGTAGATGATTTATAAATTTGCTATTATAGCATATAGAGTGCTTTGTATCCCCTTGTCATGTAATATTACATCAGAAATATTATACCAAGTCATTTCTTAGTTTTTGAAAGTTTGATTCTTCACGGCTACATAGCACTTTATTGGTTTGGATTCAATTAACTAACTCCCAAGTTTTGTTTCCCACCGTTATGTTCTGATTTTCATAAGAATTTATTTATAGGGTTCTTGAGATAGAAGTCCTAGAAATGTAAACATTTAGTAAATTTTTCCTCCAGATAAATTGTCTGTTTCTATAGCACTAGCAATGTGTAAGAATGCCCATTTATCCAAATCATTTCCAATAGGGTGATAAAATTTAAATTAAAAAACTAGCTTCAAGTGTCACAACCCAGCAACGTGGGTTGCCCCACCCTGGTGAACACCTAAGGCTCCGCCCCTTACTACTTAACAGGTGAACAGAGACCCCCCCCCCGAAAAAAAAAGGGCAAATGAAAGAACAGTTCAAAGCTCCAGAAAAAACACAACTAAGTGACAAAGAGATAGCCAACCTATCAGATGCACAGTTCAAAACGCTGGTTCTCAGGAAGCTCCAGGAACTCACTGGGTACTTCAACAGCATAAAAAAGACCCAGGCAGCAATGAAGATTGCATTATGTGAAATAAAGGAAAATCTACAGGGAACCAACAGTGACGGGAAGGAAACTGGGACTCAAATCAACGGTTTGGAGCAAAAGGAAGAAATAAACATTCAACCAGAACAGAATGAAGAAACAAGAATTCAAAAAAATGAGGAGAGGCTTAGGAATCTCCAGGACATCTCTAAACATTCCAACATCCAAATCATAGGGGTGCCAGAAGGAGACGAGGAAGAATGGGAAATTGAAAACTTATTTGAAAACATAATGAAGGAGAGCTTCCCCAATCTGGCAAAAGAAATAGACTTCCAGGAAGTCCAGGAAGCTCAGAGAGTCCCAAAGAAGTTGGACCCAAGGAGGAACACACCAAGGCATATCATAATTACATTACCCAAGATTAAAATTAAGGAGAGAATCCTTTTTTTTTTTTACCACCCAAATAGTCTTTTTTTTTGGTCACTGGAGAGAATCTTAAAAGCAGCAAGAGAAAAGAAGACAGTTACCTGCAAAGGAGTTCCCATTGGACTATCAAGCTGATTTCTCGAAAGAAATCTTGCAGTCAAGAATAGGCTGGAAAGAAGTGTTTCAAGTCATGAAAGGCAAGGACCTACATCCAAGATTACTCTATCCAGCAAAGCTTTCATTTAGAATGTAAGGGCAGATAAAGTTCTCCCCAGATAAAGTCAAGTTAAAGAAGTTCATCATCACCAAACCCTTACTATATGAAATATTAAAGGAACTTTAACATTTTTAATGTTAAAGGAACTTTAAAGGAATGTTAAAGAAATGTTAAAGGAACTTTAACATCTTCTTTTTCTTAGAAAAAGAAGATCAAAACTATGAGCAGTAAAATGACAACAAACTCACAACTATCAACAACTGAACCTGAGAAAACAAAAACATACTAAGCAAATAACTAGAACAGGAGCAGATTCACAGAAATAGAGATCACATGGAGGGTTGTCAGCAGGGTCGGGGAGGGGGTGGAATGAGGCAAAAGGTACAAAGAATAAGAAGCATAAATAGGTACAAATTAGTGTGAAGTTAAGAATAGTATAGGGAGTGAAGAAGCCAAAGAACTTACATGTTTGGCACATGGATATGAACTAAGGTGAGGGAAGGATAGTGGGAGGGGAAGTATGGGCAGAAGGGAATAAAGGGGGAAAAAATGGGACAACTGTAATAGCATAATCAAAAAAATACATTAAAATTAAAAATAATAAATTTAGCTTCCATAGTAAACTTTTATTAACTGATAATTTAGGTTAGTTTATTAATTTCCAGAAAAGTAATTTATAATCTGCAAACAATGATAATTTTATTTACTTCTAGTAGTTCATACTTACTACTTTCCCCACCTTTCCAGGAACACTTTAGTTATGTGGTTACAGTGCCACGCTCTACATATCACTGACCTGAATGGGCAGACATATTTAGATATTAAGAACATTTCTGACTGTTGATTGGATATTCTTTACCATGTAAGGGAGATATTCTTTCAGTTATAGGTTATTTACTAACACTTTTTATCAGGATTACATATTAAATTTTATCAAAAGCTTTTTGACACCTATCAAGATTATGCTTTTTTCTGATTTATTGACTTTATGTATTAATATTAATATATTAATATTGATCCAACAGATTCTTTTTGCCTTACCTGGCAGAGCATATATTTGGTGTCTCTTGCCTTGGATAGCTTTAGTTAACCAGGTATTATGTAACAAGCTCCATTGTTTAGACTGACAAATGGAAAAGTATTTTGAAGTAAAATTTTCATTGCTTTAACAGCAGTTTAATGTAACTTAAATTCTGTGGTAATAAAGATTATATTTCCATTCTCTCTGGCTCAAATAAGTAGGTTATATAATTTCTGCCTATTTGTAGTTTCTTCTGTCCAGGAATTTTGATTACAGTGGTCCTGCAGATTGGCTAACAGTTGACACATAATTCCCTTTCTGAAGAGACTTTGCTTCAAAGGAGTAAATCCAAACCATTGCCCTCTTCACTTCTCACCACCAGTAACTCATTGAAGAATTTTTTAATGATTTCTTCTGGCCCAGGTTTCGGTTTCCAAGCAAAGGTTCAAAAGAAAAAAATGCTGAGGTCCCTTCTCTGGCTAAGTCCTCTCTCTCTATCCCCTCCCCCTCCCCTTTCCACAGTGGAGGAATTCACTGCTGAGATGGGGAAGCTGCTCCAGTTGGGGTCCTAGGGTGCTGGGAAAGCTCCTACAGATCTGAGTGATTTATCAAAACCAGCAGCAAAAGCGGTAGGTTTGTGAGGCCGCCGATGTCTCCCTGGCTCTCCTCCTGTGAGGCGCTAACTGGGCTCCATGTCTTCCATGTGTGCTGGGACCACAGCCCCTGCAGCTCTAGCACCTGCGGCTTTACGGTGTCCATGTGGGGACTTTGTCCACAGCTGGGAGTCAGAATTTAGGGGAACTTGACTTTCCTGTGAGCGCTCGAAGAGACGGTCAAGAGACAAGCACTTACCCTTGTTTCTTCAAGGATTCTGTATGAAAGAAGATTTTCTGTTAGTTGTAATAACTTGAAATTCAGTGTTTTGAAGTAGGATGGGAACAAGTTAATATGTAAGGTGCCACTTCACGTAGTAATTTTGAGCTAATCTCTTTAGATGATAGAAACTAAGACTATAGTTTCATAGTTCATGGGCAGTTCATGGCTGTCAGTATATACTTGAAAATTTTCCATTTCACAGCAAGTGAATTAAAAGTCTTTTTGTCTTTTTGACTTTTAATTATGGCACAAAAAGAATCTCATCAGGATTTTTAACCTAGGAATCCTTTTTGTTAACCCAGTGGCAGGCTTTCCATGGTGCTACCGCATAGTATTAAAGATGTAGGATGGAGATGTAACTCACTTTCAGACTTCTCCTGATGCACCTTGGTTTGTCTTGGGTTGTCAGGCACTGAAGTGGTACTTATGGCTACAGATGGTGAGCTCAAATTCTACCTGAGAATTTCACAGAAGGAAATGTGGAGCGAGGCTTCAGTCAACTATCAGACATACAATCTCCCCTGTCACTTCCTGGAACTGCATTCTGGAGAAACCCTCACTACCCACACTCATTTTCTGTACTTTCGCATGCAGACACCGCTAGACTTACACAGCCGGTCTGCGGTGTTTGTCTGTTTCTTACATAGTTTTTCATCTAGCTCTGAGGTACAATTTTTAATGTTATTGCTTCCCCAAAGGTTATGCAATGAATCATAATAGAAGTAGCTAATAAAAAGTTATTTCATATAGATGTCTTTATATAGAGTCTAAATCAGAGTGAGTTGGAAACAACTGATTAATTGTAAACAAGAATTCAGCTCAATTTCACAAAAGAAGATTTGTAGTATTGCCGAAAGCTGAATGCATAGTTCTCTTATCAGTCCTTTTCTCTCCCTGGGGGGAAGTTACCTTTCTCTTGATAATTTGGGGATTATTCATTCAAGAAAAGTGGCCAAGGAAGTGAGCAAGCACTGACAAAAGAAAAAACAGAAATGACCCTAAGTGGGAGACTGTTCAAATTCACTCATAATCAAAGAAATGAAGTTCTAAGATAAAAATCTATGTTAACCTAATAGGTTTTAAATATTAGAAAGAATAATAATCTCTGGTGTTGGCAGGTGCGGGGAATGGGCACACGGACTCCTGGGGGCACCTGGTGCTGTCCCGTCCCAGGCAGTTTGGGACGAGCACCAAAACCCAGATCCTTCCACCAGGTGCTTACGTGCTTATCAAAGCTCGTGGTTGATAATAGGAAAAAAGGCTGGAAATAAATGTTTGTCAGTTGGAGACAGTTAAAGGAATATTCTTTAGCCATTAAAAGTCATGAAGTATATTTCTATTTTTATACTTATTGTGAAACAAAAAATTAGGTTACAAAAGAGTAGTGTAAAATAGAGATAACCTATATAGTATATATTACTATAATCTATATAGTCATGTACAAGTATGTGTATGTGTTCTAATATATTACACCCTAACATAATGTAGGGTGAATGCTCCCTTACCCCACACCTCTTCCCCTCCAAGCAAAGTGAAGAACTCATGAGACCCTGCAGTACATAGAAGTAAAGTGGTAAGACAAGAAGAGTAACTTTTGATTTGTCAAACAGGACAAGAGTCGCATGTTCAGGGTGCAGTTTGGCGGCGAGTCCAAGCAGCAGGCACTAGAGCGCTGTGACAGCTGTGTGCGGAGCCTGGCCCAGTACGTGACCATTCAGACCCCTGAGGGAAGCAGCCCGGGACCTCGACTGTGCCAGGGCCCACTGCCAGCAGCGGACAGCCGCATGGAGGGCTGTGTGCGAAGCGTCCCGCTGCTGCTGCCGCCGCCCGGGGTAAGTAGGCCAGCACGTTGGCCATACCAGAAACTGGACAGGGTCATGCTCTCTGGGGGGCCAGAGTGACAGTGGGATTTGTCAAGCTCATCAGCTTTGCAGATTAAAAGATATCTAATGTTGAGTGACTTACTTAAATTGAAGGTTGATTTTCATTGTAGCTACCTGTAATCCTACCAGTTACAGTGGGTGGCACTCGGTGGTGATCCAAGTATGGTCCGTGGACCCCTCCCTGTGACCTTTTCAGAGATCCACAAAGTCCACATTATTTTTGTAATAATATTAAGACAGTATTTACCTTTTTCATTTTGTCATTATTTGTATTAATGGGATAAAAGCATTGTGAACACAAATGCAGGCAGTGGACCAAACTGCACCCCATTCTCCTCCCACCACTGACAGTGAGAACAGACACAGAAGGGCCGGTGTTCTGCAGCACAGCCCTGTTTCAGGGGACGGCGCTTGTGCGGCTGCGCTGGGCGTCAACCAGCCTTTCCTCGCAGAACACTGTCGTTACTTCAAAGAACAGTGTGGTGATTCAGACTTGGGTATTTGGTGGGCATTTATTTTCTTAGAAATGAACAGAGTGAGCCTATCATTTCAGGAAAACAACTGATAGTATTTATCAACAGATTAAAATAAGCTTCTCAAGTGGCAATTAAAGTCATGGATAACTTGTATTAGCCATTTGAGCTTCACAGCTCCTACCCAGAACTTGTCTGATGCTGCTGTTCCTAGGATCTTTTAAAATTATTGCATGCCAAAATGTTTCAACATTTGGAAGATTTGTATAGTTCAGTGACCTAGTATCTTCCAAATGGCCAAATGCATATGGTGCTAAAAAATCATGCGTGGGTAAAAGATCTGTTCCAAGTGCAGAACAGACCTACGGATTTCAGTGTAACAGAGTTCATTGCTGTGATTTCAAATTCTATGTTGCAACTAACCTTTAAGAAACTTTCATTTGCTGAGTGTTGGTGTCACATTAAAGAATGTCCACAATTATCCGAAAAGGCTACTTTAAAATATGCCTGCCTTTTCTATCTGCTTTAGCTGTGTGAAACCAGATTTTCTTCATGTACTTCAACAATTCAGCCAAAGAAATGTGTCAGCAGAGTGATGCAGAAGTAGACAGGTCCAGCTATTTTCTATTAAGCTAGGCATTAAAGAGGTTTGCAAAAATCATTACATTTTTGTTTGAAGAAATAGTTCTTTCATTAAAATGCTTTAAATATTAACAGTGGGTTCATTATTTTTAAATGAATTAATCAGTGTTTAAAAGATTTAATTAATATAAACATTAAATAGATGTAACTCAAACAGAAGCTGTGTGAGGGCCACTGATTTTAAATGTGTAAAGGGTCTTGAGATCAAAACCTTGAGCATCGTTGTTTCAGAATTTCTCCTGGGAGGACACTTAGTTCCAAAGGCTGTTCGAGTGAGAGCTGCCTCTGCTCTTGGATTGAAATTCCAGTTTCAAGCTGGGTTTTTTATTTTCTATTTTGAGACATGATTTTCCAAACATGGCTTTCTATAACTTTGCTTCCTTAGTTCCGTTTAAACTCACTGGACCAAGACAATTCTATTTTGGTTTATCAATAAGTTCTTGTCATTCATAATTTACCTAGGGCAAACATAAATTTACATTATTTATCGTACAGCCTTTAAGCATGTTGCTATATGATTTTCTCTGGAATGTGCAGTTTGTTGTCAGATTGTGGTGTTTCAGCATTCTTTTATTTGTTTCTGCACAATCTTTTCTGTGATGTTGTCAATGCTGAAGCTGCTTTTCTTGCAACCCTGGATCTAGTTTCAAACATTGTGCCTACAAATGGAATGGAGTGGTTTACTATAAGGTAATTTCTTGTGATTCTTTGCCCTTTCAAGAGTTTCTTTTATGTTTCATTGACCAGTTATTAGATTCAGATTCTAGAAACCCAGTGCACAGGTACAACTGGAACCAAATAAAGGTCTCAGGATTGAGAGGTAGACCTGGGATGCCTCATAAGGGTAACGAGACAAAGTAGACTACGGTTACGGTTTATCTTTACAGATACATAACTGCGGGTGAGGCCGTGGGCCCCAGCAGCAGGGGAAGTCTCCAGAACTAGAATTTTAAAGGCTGGTCCAGATATCTAGGTAGAACCAAAAGTAGCTGGAACCGTTTCATGTCTTGTCTCAATTCTCTGTTTGGGGTCCTCTGAGCTCTAGTTGGGTGTTCTGAGTAGATGACAGCATGATGTGTGCAGAGTATAGGCTTTGAAATCAGAATGGATCTGGGTCTGAATCATGGCCCGGCGAGCAGCTGAATGGTCTGATCTCATGTAAGTCAAGAGACCCTCGTGTAGCCCTGGCCAGTATCTAAATAACATTATCTATTACTATTGTTGCCAGTACTGTTCCCCTTCAGATCTGCCTTCCCCTGCAAATGAACACATTAGCATCCGGGTCAGTTAGAGAGGCTAGAGTGTCAGCTGCAGGGAAGACAGGGTACAAAGCATAGGTTACTTCATTGGAGTGTGGACCTTGTGCGGCACTGCCTAAGAGATGCGCATCATGCTAGTGACTGCTCCATCCCAGAGCAGTGCCCAGACCGCTGTGCAGCTTGGCATGATGCTCCCTTTCTCGGAACCCCTCGCAAGGTAAAAGCCATGGCCAAGTGCTGCCATCCTGTATTCAGGTACATTATTTTCCCAATACCTATATATTTTTCTAAAAGTTTTTTTTTTTTTTTGCAAAGAGATAATTCCTCATCTATTTCAAGTTCTTGAATCATTTCCTGGCTCCTACTTTGGTTTTGCTTTTCATTGGCTTTGTAATTTTAAGCTAATTGTGGCTTAATCAAGTGTTTCTCAACCTGAGGGCTTCTGAGGCCAGACCACCCGAGGGAAGCAGGAAAGAGGATGGCAGTTCCTAGGTGAACTCCTTTCTCTGTTAGCAGCCAGGGGCACCAGCTACTGTGTGCACTGAACCTTCCACTCCTGCACTTGGGTGGACCGTCGGATCCTGGAGCCACCCCACTAGCCTCAGGGACTTCACTCACATTCGGCTATTTCAGTGTTTGTGGCATACAGCTTTCAGTTGTTGTCTCTCCCAGTTGTTTAAAGAACACAATGTGAGCTGAACTGATTTGTACCCTACGACAACATCGAACATCAGAGCTGGAAGAAACACTAGGCACTAGAGTCTTTTATTTTCACAGAGGAAACTGAAGAAATGGGACTAGCCTAAGAATGCATAATTCATTAGTGTCCCTTCTCTTTTTGCTCATTTTTAGTGATCTCGACTAGTTTTCTCTTTGTTCCTTCCTTCCTCTGTCCCCCAACCCTGTTTTTGCTGCTTCTAGATCTATTTTTCTGCTAACACCTACTGACTATCAAGTCAGCTTCTATAGAGGACAGGAAACAAAACTTGGCACCTCTGACTCCTGGCAACCAGAACATGCTAGTGATAGGCACAGGTACCCTCCTGAGAGGCCCCTGGTTTATCCCTGTGACACAACTCAGGTGGGCACTGCAACAGACACAGGACCCAGAGCCACACCTGCAGTGCATACCTGTGGCCAGGAAGTCGGAGTGGTGGAGTTCTCCTCAACTCTCATGCTGTTACGTGGGAGCAGCTGTCACAGCCTTCTGCCTCCAGCCTCCTCCCCCTGCCTGAAACACCCGCCTGTGCGCTACCCAGACCAAGCCCTCACTTCACAGTCCCCACTGAAACAGCACACACTGGAGCATTCCTGCCCTTCAGGCTCGGTTCACCCTGCCAGATCACTCCTCCACTGAGCCTGAGGCCCCACGCTGGCCTCCGCTCCACGTCCTGGGTTGCATTCTAATCACTGCTTCATTTAGGTTCTCACTGGGCTGTGGGTTCTTGAGGGACAGACCTCTCTACCTTGTTCTCTGTGGCTCACTTCCCTTTATCACCACAGTGTCCAAGAACCCATTCCCTCAGAATGTCTAAAACAAGATTTAAAACTTGGTTTTATTAAAAAAACATATGGTCATCTTGCAATCATGGTGTGTCCACCCTGCCCTCCTGCTTTGCTTTTCTGAAAGAACATATGTCACTTAATAATTTTTAGGTGGCAAATCACAATAATCAGAAGCTGGGCAATACCTACTGCCCTCCAGTACCAGACTGTGGTCCGGGGGCCTGACTGGGCTTCTGAAGACAGAACACAGCAGTGCTGGACGCTGGGGAAGCCCAGGCACCGGGCAGGGGCCTCAGATTTAAACTGTGCATACTTCTGCTGTGTTACAGCAAGCAACAGCCCAGCTGAAAACAGGACAGATGACACCGACAGTGTTTTTTCCTGATACTTTTCTTTTTCTTTGAATACAAATGCATGTGTTTCCACTTCTTTAATGGCCTGTGGTGCTTATACTCTGTTCAGCTAAACTGCCAGTTGTCTCGTTACAGTCACACCAGGAGCTGGGGCAGCAGCGGTGCGTGCCAGCTGTCACAGGCACTGCTGGAGGAAGGACCTCGGTGACCCAGTTAGCTCAGGTAGAGCCTCTTTCCATGTTGTTTTCTTGTCATGAAAAACAGTGATCCTGAGAATTTGTATACCTCTGTTCACTCCCTTGTTCTAGAATAACAACTTGAAGTGTTACTGTAGAAGACGGTAGAGACGGAGCCAGGCTTTCCGCCTACCCTGTCATGAGATTGGCACGGTGGCACACACTGAAGAGCAGTTCTCCTAAGGAAAGAGAGGAGTGTTAGCCTTCAGGTGTGTTACGAAGAATTTACCACTTTTGCAAAAACAGGAATCAAGGGAAGAATTTCAATTTAATTGACATTTGGAAACTCTACTGAGACAAATATCAGTATGAATTTGGAGTCAGATCACTGATGGTTTCTGTATGGGCAAATTTTCATTGTAAGATCTCAGCAGGCTCCGTGGACCCCAGGAGGACTCAACCTCCCCCACACTCCCCCGGCCCTTGTGGTTTGCTGTTACTTGAGTCCCATGGCCTGGCATCTGTTCGCTGCGTTCCCAGCTGCACTCCACAGCAGGCTCTCAGGCCTACGGCTTATGCCTTCCACAGAATTCTCCATGGAATTCATCAATATTGAAGAATGTTTTTTTTTAGTGTATCAAAGTGTTCTAAAATTTGTATAAAAAATAAAATATAGTTGTTTTTTCCATCTGGCTTACCACTGATTCAAATAACTGGACAATCACAGAATGAAAAACTTGAGTGGTTTCTTTGAATAACTCAGCAATTATGACAGGAAAACATAAAAGCCATCGTCCAGCAGCAGGCAGACCTCAGTGCACGGTTTGTAGCCTCATACTTGCACTGGGGTTAGAGGTTAACTGAATAAAAGTGGCTGAGGACTGTAGAGGCACAAAGATACAAGGGACAAGTCAGGGTGTGATGTCCTTATTTAGGAGATGTCAGCTGCTATGAGAGGTGTAACCTTGGCCCAGTTTATTCACATTGTACGGAAGAGCCATGCACAAACCAGAAAAAGTGCCAGACTGGGAGTCCAGGTGTGCTACTCATCTGCCCTGGCCTTCTGGAGAAGTCTCCTATGAATGTAAGTTAGTAAAACTTTCTGGAAAGCAATTTAGCAATACAGATCAAATTCAATGTCATACCTATTACCTATAATTCTATTTCTGCTATACAAACATGATGTAAGGATGCTGTTCACAGTAACAAAATTGGAAACAACATAAATGTTCACTAATAGGATACTGAATGGTTAAGGTATGGAATAACCATAGATGGGACAAATATGCAGCCAACAGAATGGTGTACATCCCTATCTACTGACATGGAAAGATACTAAGTTTTTTTAAGATGACAAAAACAGCATGTGTGACTCAGTTTTTGTAGTAAACTCATACACAGAAAATACATCCAGAAGGAGAGAAACATGCTGACAGTGGCTCCTACTGTAGAACAGGGCTCCACGTTCCCTTCCCTTTTCTTCTTTCTACACCTACGCAGCGTGTGAAAGGCTGGCTTCAGTTTAGAAAAGTAAATTTCCGTGATAGATGGTTCCTAGAGAAGTGTCAGTTGATACATACACACCAGCCCTGCCTTCCAGAGCAAAGGTATAAAACCACCTACCTAACAGAACTCCTGTGAGAATATGTAGTCGGACCACAGAGCGGGAACCCAGCGTCAACACATCAGTGTCACCGTAGCTTCTAAATTGCCAAATACAGCCAGATGTTGATCTGAATTCTCCTAACAGTTAAATTTGAACTCACTCAACTGGTTTTAAAATACTGCAAGTTACCAAAGACCTACAGGTGGAAAATAAGTATGTGAAAAGAATCCTCAACATTGTATGATTTCATTTCTTAGACAAAGGCAAAACTATAAGGTATGGAGATTGTAGATCAGTGGTTGCTGGGGGTTTGAGGGTTCGATAACAAAGGTAGGCAGCATGAAGGGATTTTTCTGAGGGGTGATGGAAATGTTCTGTGTCTTCTTCATTATGCGCATGGTTATATGCCTTTATTTGTCAAACCTGATGGACAGGATTGGGGGGAAAGATGGGTGAGCTAACTGCATCCTCTGGATCGTCACTTTGTGACGACTCTTTATTATACCCAGAACCCATTCATCACACATGAACTTGTGGTGGGAATGATGAACTAGAGCAGTTCATTCACTGATAGGTTTCTTATCAATCCACACAAAGTCATCAGCACAGTATTTTTCATTAAAGTGGGATCTTAACTTTGTAAATCATCTCATTAGTACACTTGCACTACCTAAGGATACAAGTTCACCTCACTTCTTATGTGTATTTAGAAACGAATCGTGTAAAGCTAATTATAATTAACACAAATTTTTGGTCTGTTTTCCTAATCTTTCCTTGAGGCAAAGTTTTCTGTGTTCTGTTATGCAGGCTGTTGGCTTTCACCTGTAATCTCTAATAAACTATTCTTCTGGAATTCCCACAGTCTCTCCTGGCATCAGAGGAGCTGCCCCTTGTCTATGAACAATCTGCGTGGAATTCAGAAGAGTTAGGCCCCTTTCTCCGCCTCTGCCTCCTGGATCAGAGCTTCCCAGCATTTGTGGAACAGGTGGAAAAGGAACTAATAAAGCTGACAGGGTTCAGAAATTAACACTCTATGTACATAGAGAACTAAGGAACTTGAAAGCATTGAAAAATGCCTCCTCCTTAAGATTAAAGATACTAAAATAAAGAATATTATTCCAAACACCTTTTATTAATGTTTTATTTTTAGAAACAGGTGAATCCACTTTTTTATACATCATTGCACATCAACAATTACACAAAACACAAGTACATGCATCTACAGTTACATACTGAGAACCCTGACAGGTGAGAAAACCATTAAATCAATGTGAAAAAATACAGTGTCAACCCCAAAGTATAACTAGTTGCATAGAATACCATGCTAGAACATTTCAAGGTCATTGGAAACTAAAGGTAAATTATAAAAGTTTGCCTTAATTGAATGTATAAGGTTTAGCACATCAGTGCAAAAGGATGTAAGAATTTATCAACAAAGAATCACTTAAAAAGCAATCATACATATATATATATATTTTTGTGTGTATATATATATATATATACTGCAATTCATTATAGCCATTCAGTGGACTATTCCAGCTTATGAGAGTCATAGGTTAAGCCCTTAAAATTATAGATATCAGTTTATATTACTCATCTTTTTGTATCAGAACTGCACAATTTCCTCACCTGACAACATACAATATGGAATGAGTATCAGCAGCTTAAAAATGAAACAAGCATTTATTTTGGATTTCTCCCCCCCCCAAAAAATATAAATATATATATATATTTATATACTGTATATATCTGTAGGTTTTGCTGTACGTTACAAAATTGTATCACTAGATGGCAGTAGTGCATTTTAGAGCTTTGCCAATTTAACAGCTGCAGTAAGTAAAAAATGGCGCATGCATGATCTGATCCTCAGAGGACCTTTTCACTTCTATTTAAATATTTTAATAGAGGAGAAGGAAGCAACATTCACAGCACATCAAGCCCAAAATAGTTTACACCTTCTACACTGAAGCATTGTTTGAAATGTACCTGCTAGGTCAACCCTTACAGGAAAGGCTAAATAAGGCATGCTTTAGACAGTCGTCGTGGTGTGTTGCTCACTTAAAGGGGAGAGAACCAAGGAGGTCCAAGCAGAAAATTTAGAAGATTGTGTTGCCACCAGTTTCAGGAACCTAAAGACCTGTAAAGAAATAGTATTTGAAAATTAAAAGAGTATGCAGTCACATTAAGAACCAAGTGCCACATAAAGCAAAGCTTTGTTTCAGACAGCATGCTCAGGGATGCGGTGTGAAATTCTGATCTCCATGTGCCTAACTGGAAGGGAAGGCCCTGGGGCCTGCCGTGCTGGCTCTCCTGGCTACAGGTCTTGCCTTGTCTTGCCTTGCCCTCAGAAGCAGAGGGGACTAAATGGCCTCCGGGAATATCCCGCCTAAGAAGGTAAAAAGTTAATCTTTACCTCTTTTTAAACAGTAGCATAAAGTGTCATTTTAAAACATTATACATAGTCTGAAATGGCATTTATATAAACAAGTGAAACAATACAGCTGAAAAATGGTCCTTTCCAGCCTCTACATAACTGGTTCCATCAGTAGGGAGCTGCTCTGAAATGAACGAAAACATCTTGCAACATAACACAAAATCAAGTTTTGTAACAAGGTCAACAGAGCCACGTTCATTTCCAATATAATTTTTTAAATTTCTAAAAAATGCCATACTTACATTATAAGTAGTACTTAATTTGTGTTTCTCTGGCGCAAGTTTTTATCTTTGTGATTGTTGGTAGAGTTGGTTTTCCTTTGGAGGAAAAATTATATTACAAGAGTTAAACTCAAGTCAGTAGCAACTTTTGAAAGTATTAACACATGGAAATACAGGGATTCTTTCACTTACTGCCATCCCTGGTCTAGTAAGAAAGTTTACTGCACGATATTAGTACATAAAAATATCCCCTGGGTAACATGCCTACATACCTTCATCCTTTTGACTCCCAAGACAGACAATATACAGGTAACTTTCCCTTTTATTTATAAACTATAATCTAATTACTATAAAGGATAGAATAGTATTTTTTTTCTCTACTGAGTGCCAGTCTTGTTTTCTCAAATAATAAATGATACTCAATTATACAGAGGCAGTGCTGTGCCCTCTGACACTTAGTAACTTTGGGTACTATTTGGTCCCCAACTCTAGGAAATCCTAATCCTGGATTGATCCAAATCTGCAGTTCCATCTCCTGGATACATAGGACTGTTAATGGAACCAAAGAATATATTTATGCTATAATCCGGCTTGAAATTAACTTTAACCAAACCTGAACTCTCAAGATATACTGGTCATTTCCCCCACATTATCAATGTAAGCATGTGGGATGTGCGGAATTGTAAACACTTGCATGCTACTGCACTTTAAAGATTTCTTTAAATTTGTTTATTTTTAGAGAGAAGGGAAGGAAGGGAGCAAGAGAGGGAGGGAAGCACTGATGTGCAAGAGAGAAATTGATTGGTTGCCCCCAGCCAGGAACCTGACCCAGGCACATGCCCTGACCAGGAATCAAACCACTTTGATTTGTGGGATGACACTCAACCTACTTAGCCACACACCAGTCAGGGCAGTATTGCACTTTACACATTGCTACTAAAACAAAACTGTAAGCCTGTCCTGGGAATCAAATGGCCATGTTAGGCTGCAAAGTCTGCACTGCAACATTCATTCCCACTCACTGTCTTCCCTACAATCTTAGGTTTCATTTGAGGAAATGAAATGAATGGAAATGAATGTAAAGTAATTCAATCAGAAACTATTCAATCAATGTCCAGTAAAGTACTTACATTGGCCCAGCTGGTTCATCGTCTACACAGGTGATCAGTTTTTGAATAATCCATTGAGAGACAGGAGAAGAAAGGAGAAAATTGTGAGACTCTGCACAGGGATTAATAGAGCTGCAAATGGCAAGTGGCAAACATGGCTATCACAGCATTTATTCAAGGCCATTCCGTCTGGAGGTGCAA
The DNA here is from genome assembly GCF_004126475.2 of Phyllostomus discolor. Taxonomy (NCBI): domain Eukaryota; kingdom Metazoa; phylum Chordata; class Mammalia; order Chiroptera; family Phyllostomidae; genus Phyllostomus; species Phyllostomus discolor. The sequence goes on along the minus strand of NC_040903.2, from coordinate 115,486,685 downwards.
AACACTCATGGAGTTATTATTTCTAGATTCAAGTTTTTAATGGCAGGTATGTTGTTTCAATGGTTTTAGTTAACACTTTGAATGCTTGTCATGAAAAACTGCAACTGTAGCGGACAGATAGGCTGCAACATCATCATGTTCATCTTGTCCCCAAGTTCCAGTGGTTCACTCTTAAATAGATGAGAAGACAAACCAACATTTCAGTTGTAAAATCCTGCTGTTTGTTTTCTGTGGTGAATGAACGTACAATTTTAGCTCAATCCTGCAATGAAGATGGATGTGTATGTTCTACACATTTAGCCACACATCCTCACTTCCCCAAAAGACATGTTCTTGCTGTTTTGAATCTTTAGTCTGAAGAATGAGACTGAGGAAGAGGAAGCCACAACAGTTTACCAGAATACTGGGTCACCCAGGTTAGGGTCTGCCAGCAACAAGAGGATGTTTTGTGGCACAGCAAGGAAAGCTGAGCAGTGGTGACAGCCCTCCAGAAAAAGACTTCTAATACAGAAAGGCCAAAACCAGTACTCAAACCCAGATGAAGCGGATATCTTTTTTTTTTTAAATAAAAAAGCTTCCATTATCTGAGTTTAGAAGCCTTCTTAAATTGGTATTTTATGATTCCGATTTATAAGTTTTTCTTTCCTGTTTCAACTAAGGGCAACTTGGTCCCACTTAAGCAGGGACATACATACATACATAGAATTTTCTTTAAAGGACCACAAAGGGGAAGGAACAAGTAAGTATTCTTAGGTTCTTTTTATTTTACAAAAGTCAGGTAGACTAAATAATTCAGACTGGTTTGGTTTCACTGAAGGCTTCTAGAAAAACTCTCAGCAGGATTCCACAAGGGGGCTTGGTGCACATGAAGCAGTTATGGAGGTTACAGTCTCAGTGCAGGCGTCCGCAGGAGCACACGTCAGGAGGAATGTCTGTCTGAGGAGACATTGCTCCACCTGTTCCTTTGAGGCAACGGAGAGGCAAAGCCACTGCCAGCACACACGGTGACTGGAGCGAAAAGGATTAAAAAAACAAAACAAAACAAAAACAACTAACCACAAACCAGCAACTTGTCAGCCAAAACAACAGGCTAGTGACACACCAGTGTCCACAGGGTTCTACTAACAGTACTATCAAACAGATACGGAGAACAAACTAAGACTTAGGGACACCAAGACATCTTGTGGTGCTGTGTGTGCAGTGGAGATATACAAAGACATGTCAGGTACTGAGACACAAGCCCAGCCTAAATCCTCCCTCACCACGACACCCTAATGCTCTCAGCATCCAGCCAAGCCAGCTCAGCTACATGCTAGGAACTAAGCACTTGGGGACTTGAAGGAAAAGACACAGGCGCAAACTCAGAATATTTTGAGTGCTCTGGCTTTGCACCCAAAAATACAAAATTCTAAAGCAAGACAGCTGATTCAAGAATATCATCAATCTATCCCAACTTTTAAAAGAAAAAGCAGGGCAGGGGGAATCGCAATAGCCAGGCTAATTCTTTTCAAAGCATGATGCTGTCTGTACCAACTCCCACCCACCATTCCCTTTCTTGTACGGGTGTGCCCCAGTGTCTGACGTGCAAAAAGGCTGCAGTAGGGGTTGCAGCAACAGTGGCCCTGGTGTAGCTGCCATGCCTGCAAATGGGAGCAGCTGTTATTCACACTAGTGTCTAAATCTCATGAGCCCCATCATCTCTGTCCCCAAATCCACTTTCACATTTACAGGAGCAAAGAAAACAGCCTCAGGTCCCCTACATTCCTGGACTGAATCACTATCAGCAACACCACTTTCCCTTACAGGTAAGACAAATAAAACAACTTGACCCCTCACAGGGAAATCAAGAGAGAGGGACAGAACAAAACTACAGAAAAAGATACAAAAATCAAAGTAAATGAGGATTAAACAGAAAACTGAAATCCAAATTAGTTGTGAAAGTGAATGAAGTAGACTTGAAGAAAAGTGTTAACATTATGAACTGTGCACCGTATAGACTGAAGCGGAGATTAAACAAACTCCAAAAGCATGCATATCGCTCACTTACCACCATGTTTTAAGGGTTTGATGCAATTGAGGGGGGAAAAAAAAGAAGTCATAGTAACCGACAAATATCAATATACCCCAAACCCTCAGGCCAAAAGACAGCTGCTTAAACAATGATTAGATAGTAAAGCCACTGGCTAGATGAGAGGAAGAGGACTAGGGGAGAATGGAAACAAGATGCTTCTGGAATCCATCTCATGAGTGAAGTCCCTGGTGGAGCTGTTGCGCACACCCATTTTTCTGCATCTGATCTTCCCAACTGAAGGCCCTGCAGCCCTCACTGCCCCCCCCGCCCCCACCCCGCTGGTCTGCCTCACAATCTGGAGGTAACTGGCCTGCCTGGTAATAACAGACTACCTGACACAATATCACCTCCAAAAAGATGGCTTTAAAGTCAAAATGACCAAGAGTGGACAATCTGGTCAAAGCTCCTTTTTCACTGCCCTCATCTCACTAAGGATGAGGTTTTTATGATTTCTAAACCCACTTAAATTCTGCCTGACCAAAACAACGTAGATTAACCAAGAGAGAAGAGATTAACGGTCACTTCCAATTTCCTTCTTTGTTTGGTCCTATTGTATTTTCTCCCTCAGGTAACTTGTTACTGAGCTAAATGACCCTTAGTTAAGAGACAACAAATGTGTTTTACATGTTATTTTAAAAAGTCACATTTCTTTTTCAACATTCCTAGCATGTTGTAAAAGCTTCATATGCTACCAAATGTTTTACCCAACTAACAGCTGTTAGAGTTTGTATATATCAGAGCTACTAAAAATGGTCCCCCTACCAAACCTCCAATACTCTACCAGTAACTTAAAGAAAGAAATCCTTTTGACTGGCTTATGAAAATTATCCCCCTAATGTGAAAATAGAAAACTCTTTGCTATTGGCACTTTTCTTAAACTTCATTTGAGGTCACTATAATGTTCAGTAAGCTGAAGGTCCCCACAACGAAGCAGATTCACCCCCATCTGCTTAGGGGCTTGGAGAGGAGGACTTGAAAGCACACTCTGACACTCTGTGGTTCAGTCAGCAGGGGACCTGCTCAGAAGGCGTGCTCCAAGCATGTGTCCTGCTATGAAGATGGATGGAAGCCTAGAGGAAGGCTAGCTGGGCCTAGTCTTTTAGAGAGTTACCACTGAACGTTTTCACAGAATGTAGTTAAGAGATGAGTAAAGCGAAAAAACAAAGCCTTATTTGGCTCCATGATTCGCCTGCTACCCAAAACACTGAGGTGAAAGGTGATCCTCTCTCCACCTATAAGACAACCTACTGTGCACCAATCCTCAAAAAGGCCATAACAGGGCCCTCTAAAGGGACTTGGGTGCGTTTCACTTATAAGATGTCCTGAGTATACACCAGCAAACAAGAACACATGTCCCCCCTTTTCTCCGGAAGCAGCTAAAAGTTAACCCTAAGCTTTTTCTATGTGAGAAATCTAAAGCAATATTTGCTTTTCTAATAAAACATAAATTAGACTTAACTCTAAGTTCAAATTTGTATTTTTATATTTTTGTATTGTTCATTTAGTGCTTTTCTAATAAGGGACTGAGTTACCAAGAACTCAGACTGCTCCCCCAAATGAATACCTATTTTTATATAAATCTTTTAATATGAAAAAAGCTCAGTGAGTCAGAATTAAACCGTAAGTATATCTTGATTAATTAAAAGACCTAGTCAGCAGAGAAAAAGCATATCAGGCCTATAAAAATTATTTTCATAATGCCATAAGTAACTCAACACAGAGCCACAGATGGTTCATTATCTGACAGATAAAAATTCATCTCTAAAACTCCAAATTTGTACCAGGTACCACGTTTTGAAATCACGCATTCTAAAAAGGAACATATGTACATGTGTATATGCAACCTCAGAGAGGGCAGCGCAAAGCATGCATGCTGAGTCCACTCTTACACGGACTGCACAGGAGTTGAGGGGAAACTGGCCAAAAGCCACAGAATCAGGAAAATTCACTGAGAATAATTTTTTTTAATGATTACTTCCAGGAGAGGCGAAGAAGGAAGAGGGGCAGGTGGAGCGAGGAGCTGAAGACAAAGGCAAAAACTATGGGGCGGAAACATTGGGGCAAGGACTGGGACATGGAGTGGGCAGTGGAGCCTGGATGGACCACGCTGCCTGCCAGGGAGAGAATGTACAGAAGGCAAACACTGCAATACCTCCAGCATCCCAGATTTTTCACTCCAATTCAACGACAACAAAAATGTAAAAGCCGCTTGCATTATTCTTCCAAGAGACGGGAACAAGAAGTTTTTACTTTGCACTTACCCTGAAGTCATCTCTTTCATGTAGGATTCATTCATTGTCTATAATAATTCAGCTTTATAGAGGAAACTTCGTTCCAGGAAGCTATGCAGGAGATTTGCTAGCCACATCTCCTATAACAAACTGGCTGTATGTGAGTTCAACTGCCATGGAGATACTCAAAAAAGAGCCGCTGCTTCCCTGGGCAGGTGTGAGCACATGTCCCATCAAAACAATACTACCCATTTCTCAAAACCAACCCAAATGGCTTCCACATCTGCTGGAGAGCAGTCTAGTAAATACAGTGCTTTCTGCAGCAAGACCAGTGCCTCTGCCAGGGATGTGCTAAGCCAATGGATCACTCTGCCAGAAGAGTAGCAGCCAGCCTACTCTTAAAATATAACAAACAAACAAACAAACAAAACCGCTCTGGTTTTAAAGCCCATCTTTGCTTTTTTCTGACTTTTTGCTTCTCAACATTTGCAAAGGAAAGACTGACAAAGTGATACTTAGCAACACAAAAGCATTCTGAGGGAAAGAAAAAGACCTTTCCAGGAGCATAACTGCTCCCAAAGAGCCAAGGCCATACAGTCAACTTCCCTCTATACTCTCAGTTCGAAATACAGGTAAATCTGCCTTGGGTGTCCTAGTTTGTAGCAGGAAAGAAAAATCTAGACAAAAAGCATAATGCATGTATGAAAACCCCAAGAAAGCAGTTTCACTTCACAGAACAGCAGTTCTATGGACCTAGTAAAAGTAAAATCCTGGAACACTTTATGTTGCAGGGAACTGGCCCCCTTATTTACAAAGATCCATCCACTCCCAGCTGAGTTCTATCCCATCTCTCCATCTAGTTCATTCCTGAACGTACATCTGAAGGCAAGTCCACCAGGTCTTCCCGTGAGCGTTATTACTTTTAACAAAAACCTCTTCACCAGCCTCATTATAATACTCACTCTAGCGGAGGCAAAGACAATTAGGAGCTGCTGAGAAGGAAGGAAAAGAAGGGCAAGTAGCTGTTGCACTCATACTTGTCCTTCCAGAGAGTCGAAATCCACCACACACCTTCAGAGCCGCACTGTTTCTGAGAGGGCACCAGACCCCCTTAGTATTTTCCCCATCACACATGGTGGGTCCTATAATCCCGCTCGTCAGCCTCAGGGACAAAGACAAACAATTCCGTGGGGGCAGGGTACAATATGACAGTGCACACGCACAGGCCCAGAACAGCTGGACTAGCACTGGCAAATTCACCATCAAATGAAATCGGCCTCCAGTGAACTTATGTGCACACACCCCACTAGTCCAGTCAATGACAGGCAGGTGGTAGTAAGGGCTGCCTGGCTAATTAATTTGTTTTTGCTGGTGAAGTTACAGGACAGGAGAGCAGGGATGGGGAAGCTAAAAATCTACGGAACTGCTAATACAAGTATCTATCAGTAGCTTCCCCCAAATGTAATCACGGGGTCAGAAATGAAACACCCATGACAAAAAAAATACACAAAAACTATCCCAGGACTTTCTCAATTCTAATAAGCATGCCCAACAGTCTAGAGTCCTGTTCTTTCCTATGCTAACAATTTTCTGGGGCTCTGCTGCCATGCTCACCCTTCTCTGACACTAGATCAGCTGCAATGTATCCTCCAGCATGGACTCCAGGTGTTTTTAGCTGTATCTGCCTACACTGAAAGGGTGGGGGTGGATGCATCAGATGCTCTCCAGCACTCTTGTCTGTGAGACACAGGAAGGTCAAATAGATGCTGGCTTTACCAAGAACCTCGAAAACCTATTAAAGGAAGCAAGCAAGGAAACCAAAGGCTACTTGTTCCATGGTTTTTCCTGGGAACAGTCTGAGTAAATTTGGGCAGTGACCTACAGGGGCTATCCTAGGCAACCATGTGACAACCAATTAGATACCTTAAATCTGCCCGAAAAGCCAGGCGGCCTGAGGTTTGGGGATGGCTTCCAGGCTTGACTTGGATTCTCCTCAAGTTCAATCCGCCTGATGATCTATACCGAAGGAGGTCAGAGCCGAACAAGAAAACTGACAGCTGCCCATTCCCCACATGGGCCTGAAGGGTAGATGGCACTGGGGTTTGGAAAACATCCAAGTGGAAGGACAGAGGTAATAATTATAGCTATAGGTGCCTAATCATACGGGCAGTGAATGAGAAACCATTGTAAAGAATTTTCCTTGTCTCCTTTTGGGACTGAATCCCAACATTCTAAAAGTCTTCTTTGGGTGCTGGGACACCACCTAATAAAACCCCAACATTACAGCTATTTTGTAGGGATGCTCTTACCGTCAGGAACTTCATCTGGCCTCTTCCTCTTCTCATACACAACAATGATCACCACAAGGATGATGATTTCAGCCAGAATTCCCAAGAAAGGCCAGAGTGGGGCCAGGTGGCTCCGTACTCTGAGGATGGTGACAACGGAGGCAGAGCCAATGGAGTTAGTAGCATTACATTCATACTCGCCAGGGTCTTCTGTGATCTGGAGGTTCACAATACTCAGCTCAGTGTAATTTTCCTTGTTGATGATGAAGAAGCGGCCAGAGATGTTGACAATTTCCTGTTCAGGGGCAGAACAAGTGAGAATACACAAAGGCAAGAGTCAGTGACCTAGTACACGAGAGAGTGATGTTCTCCATTCTTAGCAGATGCTGGCTGGGATGAGGGAAAGGTTTCTAGTACCATTTGTGCCCACAGGACTTTGAACACTTCATTACTGACTTCAATGCCAACAACAAACCAACAAGTTTTAATAAGACCCAGAGTAAAGGCCTCCCTGATGTTGGTCCTCTGGACTTCTCCAACTTTTATGAGTGGTGGAGGTCCTGCCCTGTAGACCTGGAAAAGACTGACCCAATATAGAAAATGCTGTTTCAAACACCAGGTAAGCAACTGTAACAGGAAGAGGATGGAGGAGGAGGGCTGTGACCTCCCCATTGGTCATGTCTGATGTGGGCCCATCTGATAGGCTTTTCAGTTGGCATAGCTACTCCACCTCGATGAAGTAAGGAAAGCCTCCAAAAACAATGCTCAGTGTGTGCTCCTAGTCAGAATTGGGGAAACTTGTAATTTCCCTTTCTTTTCAGAATTACAGGGTTAAAGGAAAGTTTATTCAATCAGTCACCATTTACTAATGTATACTGCATGTTTTATATCCTACTACGGGGAAAGCAAGATAAAAAGGAAAAAATGACATGAAAATGAACAACGAGGTTGGTTTCGAGAGGGAACCAGACCTCCAAAGGGTTGGTTACAGGAACGTGGGGAAAAGCCCCAACAGAGGGTATGTAGAGAGTACTGCGGGGGCAGGCACAGAGTGTGTGGCCAATGCCAGAGTCAGGGAAAGCTTCAGAGAAGAGCTAACATTTGAACTAGACCATGGGAGAAGAGAACTGATTGAGTAGGACAGGAGTGCTCCAGGCACGTGTGGGAGGCAAAGGTGGTGCGCATGACCCCCTGGTGGAATGGGACAGGCATGTAGATCTTATGGGAGCCTGGCAGGGAAAAACTGACTCGTGTGTCAGTTGCTACAGAACAATGAAAGCATTATCATAAATGGGAAGATAATCCCCAGGATGATGTCTATCTCTAGCATACAATCAGGTCTTCGAGTGTGGGTATGGCAGAAAGGGAATACTCACAGACTTCAAAATAGTTATTTGAGAAGCTCCAACTCTAGGATTGGGAAAGCTGCCAACTTTCTGTAACTCCTGTTCTACTTGCTCACTAGATTTCATGTTTTTCACTTACGACCTGATGTCACTAGAATCATCTTTGTTCCACATGCCTTCAATGGGTATTTTTTAATATCCAAGAAACTTCCACCTTTTCAACAAATGCATTATAAGATACTGAGTGTGATTTGTCCTACTGCCACGCAATTGATGGCTAAAGAGACAGGCATAAAAATAGACAGACCCAAACAAATGGTGGGGCAGAGAAGCCTTTCAGGGCTTATTCAAATCTATCAGGTTATCTTATCACCTGTCATCACCTCAGTCTATAATAGAGAAGACAGGGTGGGAGGCTATAGGAAAAGATTTACATTTGGCATTGTTTGGCCTTCCACCCTACAGTCAAGTGGAACAGACACCAAGAAAGAAGCACTCAAAGACTGAGAGGGGGAAGGAGGAGCCAAAAGACCAAGGGTATTATTATTAGGATAATTCCTAATCCGTACTCCTTGTGTTCTAGGAATATACTAATAATTATTTTCACTGCCTTGTTCACCCCACACCCCAAATTAAGCCCACTTCAAAAACAGTTTTTTCTTTAGAATAAACACACTAGAATAATAGCAAAAGCTTAAGATTGGGGTCAGCTCATTCAGTGTCCTATCTTAAAGGCAAGCAGTGTAGTCCCTTACCAGATAGACAGCTCTAACAAATCATCTACAGGGATTCTATGCTGGGCAGAAACTGCCAGTGACTGCCAGATTCAGGATGTAACAATTCACGACTCCAGAAAGGGTGCCCCAAGCCATGCCAGTGTGGCAGTTGTAGCAACTGACCTGGATGTCTTCCCATCCCTAAGAGAAAACCCAGCACCCAGACACCCGGGTTGCCTCCTCCTCACCGCAAGCAGACCATTCTCCTTCTTGCGCCAGACCCAGTCTGGGTGGGGATAGCCAACTGACTTGCAGTACATCATGGCATCCTGCCCTTCGTTCTTATTCTCACTCCGTTTATGGCCAGTGATGTCAGGAGCAGCTGTGAGAAAGAGTATTGAACAGTTACCATGGCAGCCAACTCTTAACCGAATAAAAAGAACCTACCTAATGGCTCAAAGCTCTGCTTCTAATATGGTCAGTCTTTAGGCTCACTCTCAAATTCAGCACTGAACACGCATTTCAGGTAAGAATACAGCAATGGAACCAACCCCACCCCCTACCTCCCATCCACCAAAGCAGCCCAAACAGGCACCAAGATTACTGTATATTAAGTAAATGTACTCAAAGAAGGCGCAGGCTTAACTGCCTTAAATTATGCCATTCTTTTAAAGAAAGTGAAAACAGAAGCTATTATCATCACCTCTTCTATCAGTCATGGTTTTCTTCAAATATCACCAACAATTATGGTTTATGTCCAATGTCATATATTCCCTTAAGAAAATGAGGAAACTCTGAGGTGAAACACCTAAAATCAAGTCCTACTGCAAGGTATATAAAAACAATGAATCCCTGGAGAAGTTTTCTGATGAATACCAATGGCCAAGGCTCTTCCACAGAGGAGGGAATCCAGCAGACTAGTCTTCACAAGGGGAGGAAAGGAGGGAATAGGAAATTCAATCAGTGTCCCAAGAGATTTTTATTAACAGCTTAAGAATCTGACTTATACATCTGATTTGGGGTAATCTCAATGAAGCCAACCTTGGGGGAATCTCTAGACATGCCAGGGGCCGTCAGTCTTCTCTGCTTTTAGGGATCACTTAGGAAGAAAGAAACAGCATCTGTGATTTTTAAATTACATACGTTTCAAGGAGCTAAAAAGCCTGGGATGGAGCTAATTCTTTCAATCTGGCCTTCTGTAATCTTTGTATTTTCCACCATATTTCACCAGTTACAGTAATCTGAAAGCAATAAATTCAAAGTAGGCCAAATGTCACTTTGTTGGCCAGATGGGAAAGCAAATCAATAGGCCTGGTCCAAATTCCAGTTTTACTGGTTCTTTAATTATTCTGTGCTTCAGTTCTATATCTGTTATCAAATGGAGATAATTCTACCCCTGCCTACATCCAGTGTTCTTGGATAGATGAATAAGATGTCAAAACATTCATTTTGAGACTGCAAAAGCCTGTGCAATTTTATTATATCATGGGCTAATTCCATGTTCCTCCTCTGACTGGCCTTTCTTGGCTTAAAAATAATGCAAAGTTCCCTGGCCAGGCGGTTCAGTTGGTTGGAGCTATGTCTCATATACCAAAAAGTTGCAGGTTTGATCCTCAGTGGAGGCATGTATGGGAGGCAACCAGTTGATGTTTCTTTTCCTCTCCCTTCCTCTCTCCCTTCTTCTCTCTTTACAATCAATAACCATATCCACAGGTGAGGGTTTAAATAAGTAAATAAATAAAAATAATGCAAAGTCCTGCTACTCTCAGATTGTGCTTCCCAGACCAGTTCCGGAAGCACCTTGGCAGGGATGTGCTGAGCAAGGCCCAGGCTGTCTCTACAACCACTGCCTGCCAAACAGACCCACTCAACACTATTCAGTGTGAGGTGTTTTCTAAATAGGATGTTATGAAGGAAATGTCTTGTTGTTTTTCCAGGCAAAATTCCTTACTACAGAAAGAAGTGGGTCAGGCTGGCTCGACCTTATTCCTACCACACCATATTTCTCCCACAGGTCTCTTCTCAGTGATCACCCTTCCTCAAATACTTCTTCAGTCAATAGATATTAAAAACCACCTTAAGCACCCCAAGGAGTGGGCTTCATGGCCATACACAGACTAAGACGCAATCATGGGAGGGTTGGGTGACCCAACAAGCAAAAGAGCCACCACATTCTGCCTCTAGTTGTGTTTCATTCACCTGACAACCATCTGCCAAGCACCCACTACATGCCAGATATGATGGAGAGTTGTAGGGAAAAGCCTTTCTGAGGAAGTAAATTTTAGCACAGCCATGAAGACAGTGAGGGAGTAGGCCACTTATATCTGCGGGAAGAACACTCTTAGGAGAGGGAAAGGCAACAGCCTGGAGGCAGAAAAGTGCTTATTATGTGCAAGGAGCAGCATGGGGGGGTTGTTTTTTGGGGTTTTTGTTTTTTTGAAATACAGTAAGCAAGGGGAAGATGGTAGGAGAGGAAATTAGAGAGAATGGAGCCCAGATCAGAGAGGGCGGTGTAGGCCACTGAAAAGACTTTGGCATTTACTCTAAGTCAGCTGGGAAACTATGGTCAATATTAAGTGCAGGTATGGAATGACCTGTATGTTTTGAAAGGCTGCCTCTTGCTACTTTGTGGATGGCCATGGTAGAGAAACAGTAGGGGAAGCAAGACTAATTCAGCGCTATCACAGTAATCCAGGCAAAAGAAAAGGTGGTTTGGCTGAAGGCAGGAGTAGTAGAAGGGAGGATATAGATGGGAGGATATTCTGGATACATTTTATATGTTGAGTTAATGTGTTTGTTAATGAACTGGAGACAGGATGTGAGAGGAAAAAAAGAAGTCAAGAATGACCTGATGCACTTCAAGAATCGAGCTCTTAGTCACTAAGCAGAGGAAGACTGTATAAGAATCAGGGTGGGGCCCTGGTGAGGTGGCTCAGTTGGTGGGAGCATCGCCCCATGCACCAAAAGGTTGCAGGTTTGATCCCTGGTTGGGGCATACACAAAAGGCAACCGATAGATGTTTCTCTCTCTCTGCCACCCTCCTCCATTCTTCTCTCTCTAAAACCAACTTTAAAAAAATGTATCTTCAGGTGAGGCTTTAAAAAAAATCAGGGTGGGTTATTCACTTGCTTTTATTTTTTGTTTCAGGGTACAGTAAATCATGGTAGTAAAAACCAGGAGTTCAAATTTTAGGATGTGTTAGTTTTAAGATACTTATTTAATACCCAAGTGAAGCTGTCGTGCAGACAATTAAGTACCAAGTCTAAAGCTCAGTGTACCCACCTAGGGTGGAGATACAAATTTCAGAAATCAGCTTACATGTGATATATTTTCCCATTTTCATTCTCCTGTTCCCCAGAGAGAACATCCAATCTGGACCAGTTATGTAATTCCAAAAGTACTGTGAGTTCAGTACCATCAGCTTTTGCCATGGTACTTTGATGTGTAATCATCTCCAAGATTACACACTGAAGCACCTAAAAGGCTAAAGTGGAATTGGTTTATGGCTCTACAGGCTCTAAAAAAGTTGCTATTCTGAAAAGACACAAACTTAAAGGTAAAGATATGGAGAGAGGGGTGGAGATGGTCTTCACTCCTTCCTTGGTGTTTAAGAGAACACCACTAGGAACTTGACTAAACCCTACCAAACCCATATGCTGGCCATGGTTACACAGACAGTGTAAGTATACAAGAGTTTTCAATGGTTAGATCTATTGCTGTTTTCTGTGCAATTTAGCAAGTAATACAGAGTGAAACGTAGGAATATCCTGTCTACCTAATGTATGCAAAAGAATAATGCCCTCAGTATTCACCCTTGAGGTGATGGAAACATCACTAGTGTACTTGGGAAAGAAAATTAACCCAACCCACATTACTCTATCCTTAAAAGGAGTGCTAACAACAACTATTACTTTGGCCTTTGGGTGAATTAAACGTTTTTTTTTTTCACTTCTCTCTATCCTTTATGGTAGCTGCTCAATCAGAAAGCCTGTTCCTGCCCCACCAGCTGAAATGGACAGCAGACTGCAGAGCAAGAAGTAATCAGGCTCTCAGCACATGTCAGCAGTAGACAGAGGGGACTCCTTAGTACTCTGAGCCCCACTGTGATAGTTTTTAAATAGTCCTCAAATTCTCCAGTATTTTTCCCTTCAAGAGTTAGAGTCTAATTTCCCTCCCTTGGAGTGTGGGCTGGACTTAGTGACTTGATTCTAATGAATAAAACAAAACAGAAGTAAAGGTGTACAACTTTAGAGTGTGTGGGACTCTAAAATTCTCCGAGAGTTTAGCTGCCATGCTATAATGATGCTCAAAACAGCCTACGAGAAACTAAGGCCTTTTTATTAATAGCCACATGAGGCAGCCACCTAGGAAACAGATCTTCCAGCCCCAGTCAGGTTTTCAGAAGACTGCTGCCCTAGCCAACAGCTTGAAAGACCTTGAGCCAGAGCCACCCCACTAATCTGTTCCCTAATTCCTGACTCAAAAGAAACTATGAGGTGACAAGTGTTTGCTGTTTTAAGCCACTAATATGTAGTAATAGATAACAACAAATATAGCTACCAGATGAAGCAGACATTACCCCATTTGGGCTCTATGGAGACTCACTCTATTATCACCAATTGAATAACCTAAGGCAGGTTATTTAAAATCCTTTGAGTTTTGCCCTGGCTGGTATGGCTCAGTTGCTTGGAGCATCGTTCCATAACCAAAAGGTTGTGGGTTCAATCTCCAGTCCGGGTGTGTACAATGCCTGGTCCAGGTGTGTGTGGGGGGCAACCAATCGATGCTTCCCTCTAGCATTGATGTTTCTCCCTCTCCCTTCCTCTCTGTCTAAAAGCAATGAAAAAAATGTTCTTGGGAGAGGATTAAAAAAAAAAAAAAGTAAAATCTGTTGAGTGTCATTACATACTTCAAAGAGGTCTTGTGAGAATGAAATTACATCTCTATAGCAATCTAGCACACAATTGGAGTCCAGGGTGAAAAATAAACATTTAAATTGAGCTATTAGTTGGAGCAAAGAAATGTTAGACCTGAACTCAGGCATTCTGAGCTCCAAGAAATCAAAGATGTGTTCTCTCCCTGTTTGCTGACATAAACAGGACTTGTTTGACTCTAATAAGGTTTAATCAGATCAGCCACTGACAAATCATATTCATTAATGGCCTATTGATACTAAGGTGCCTCATATCATATGGGCTTGCCAGTTAATAAAGAATGGCTTAATCAGGTCCTACTGGTCTAAAGGTAGGCCTGAGGAGTCTGACAGAGTAGATAGTCTTTGCTTTCCTATAGCCTCTCAGGAAGGCACAGGCTGACAGCAAGAGTGAGGGTAGAAGTGGTAAGAAGGTAATGAAGAAACATTTAAAAAAAGATTTTTATTTATTTACTTTTAGAGAGGGGGGAAGGGAGGGAGAAAGAGAGGGAGAGAAACAGCAATGTGTGAGAGATATATAGATTTGCTGCCTCTTGCATACCCCCAGCCAGGGACCCAGCCCACAACTGATACATGTGTCCTGACCAGGACTCAAACCAGCGACCTTTCAGTTCGCAGGGTATTCCATCCACTGAATCACACCAGCCAGGGCCTAATGAAAAAAAACTCTTAAAAGAGATCACAGAGCCCTGGCTGGTATGGCTTAGTTGGTTGGAGCATCCCCCTGATTGAAAGGTTGTAGGTTCAATCCCCAGTTGGGCACATGTAGTCAGGGCACATACAAGAGGCCACCAATCACTATTTCTCTCACACTGATGTTTCTCTCTTCCTTTTCCCTTCCCCATTCCCTCCACTCTAAAAGAAAAAAAAAAAAATCAATGAACATATCCTCAGGTGAGGATTAAAAAAAAAAAATCACAGACCCACTAAAAGTAAACTCAGTCTATGAACTTACTAGCCATATATTATAATCATATTAGTTAATGGATATCCTTCCAGTATCTTTTTAAAAAATAATTGTGTATGTTTTATTTTTTTAACTTTTATTTATTCATTTTTAGAGAGGGGGGAAGGGAGGGAGAAAGGGAGAGAAACATCAATGTGTGATTGCCCCTCGTGCACCCCCTAGTGGGAACCTGGCCCACAACCCAGGCATATGCCCTGACTGGGAATGGAACTGACAACCCTTTGCTTCACAGTCAGGAACTCAACCCTCTCAACCACACCAGTCAGGTCCTTCCAGTATCTTAACAAATGGCAATGTAAGGGTTCCAAAAGACTCTTACTTAACCAATACCTGACCCAATTTTATGACTTGGGCTTTTGACTAAGGACAAACGCACACCCCAAGTTCCCTCTGTTGCCTAGCCTGCCTACACTTCAGCAAAGCATCCAGCTTCTCTGCTAGGCTGGTGACTGTAGAAAGTGTCAACTTACACAATGGAGACATGTTTAGCTGAAGCTGATGATAAATCAAGTTAAACATAACAGAGCTGAGAAAGGTATGGGGCCTTTTACAAGGACTGCTTATTTAGTGTTCAATTTTCAGAGTAATTTCTTAACTTCAGAATTGATTTTCAAAGAAACTCCATCCTTACAATGTGTTGTCAATGAGTGGGCTATGTCTAAGTAAACACAATGATAGTGGTACAAACTCTTTGCTTCCTTTATGGAAAATATCAAATCCCAGAGATACCTCATCTTTGCTATAGGGAAGTTAGAGGCTTGCTGAAGGTAGAGGGAGAGTTATTTAGATTTACTGCTGGCTAAAGGCTAAATCCAACCAGCAATTTTAAATCGGTCAAGATGGAAGAATAATGTTAGCTTTTGGCTCAGTAAGGCTTCCCTACAGAGTAGGATCATCATTGGTTGTGAAGACTAGAGCAGTGCGGGACTTGTGCTGCCTCCTATAGATGAGGCCTTTCCCTTCCCTGCAGGTGAAACTACTGAGTAGGAGGTACTGAAGTCTCCTTCAAGACAGTGATTTTAACCTTAGATATACCTGGAATACTTTTAATAAACCTGATGTCCAGGCCAGAGTTCATACATAGCAAATCAAGTGTGAGATCTGATTTGTTCCCATACCATTCCTGGCACTACACCACTGCTCCCACCCGTTCCTGGCACTACAAGGAGGGAATGTCCTGTAAGACAGGGGGAAGAGTAAGAAGAGGTGTGGGGGGGCACTAAGATAACATTTTCAAAGTTGAGAAGCTGAAAGTCACAACCACTAGGAAGAGAAGCTTAAAAAACATTACCTTCGGCCCTAGCTGGTGTAGCTCAGTCAATTGAGCACGGGCTGCGAACCAAAGTATCGCAGGTTCGATTCCCAGCCAGGGCACATGCCAGGGTTGCAGGCCACGGTCCCCAGCAACCGCACATTCATGTTTCTCTCTCTCTTTCTCCCTCCCTTCCCTCTCTAAAAATAAATAAATAAATCTTTAAAAAAGAAACAAACAAACAAACATTACCTTCAGTAACTCAACCTCTCATCTGTGTCCACAGAAGGAAACCACAGACTGTTAAGAACCCGAAAGAAGCTTAATGACCCTCTCTATCTCACCCTACTTCATCATACACTGGGCAGCTGAGGCCCAAGGAAGAAAAGTGACTGGCCAGGGTCATGGTAAGTTTAATGGCAGGGCCAGCATGAGAACCCAATATTTTCTCCCAGTCTGAGGCCTTCTGAATGTTACGTGCTAAACACAACCACATAGCTTAGTGTTTAGGGGCAAAGGCTCCGGAACTAGAGAACCTGGGTGAGGACCCTAGCTCCACTGCTTAACTCTGTCACTCTGTGCAAGTCATTTAATTCCCTTTAGCCTCAGTTTCCTCGCCTGGAAAGAGGAGATAATAATAGCATTTACCTCAGAGATGTGAATATTAAAGAAGAGGAAAAGGGACCAGTAATGCACCTATGCAGTACCTGGGCACACAGTAAGTGTGCAATGTCAGCCATTCTTAGTCTTATTAAGGAAGATCAGGGTAGCACCCTGATGAGAGGACAAGAAAGAATAGGTAGGGTTATTTGAGCTAAGGTTGAGATTCAAAATGTTCTAGACAGCTTTAAGATATTATGCTTTCAAAGACTTTTTAGGGCCAGCTTCAACATCAGCTCTGACCTAAAGGTTTCACAACTGCTAAGCATCCTCACCTCTCAAACTACCTATCAAATAAATGACCATGAAAATGCTCTGTGTGCTGAAAGTACTGTACAAATATGAGATATGTATTATTACTCAATGATATTTGTCATCATCACCATACAATCCATCTTTGCCAGTTTAAACTTAGACACATCACTTATAAGGCCATGTGACAGAGCAGGAAACAAGAATGGAAGGCAAGGTCACTTTTAGAAATCCTAACATTCAGTTACAACATTCAAATAGAAATAAAGCTAAGAAGTAGGGAAGAGAAAAACAAGTTCAATCTTAGCTCTCATAGCCACCAAGAGACTGAACCTCATTAGACACCCGTTTAGTTGACATACTAAACAGGCAGAGATGATAAGCCTAGCAAGATGGGAGATCCGAATGTTCCTGGGGCTGGATGTACCTTTTCAAAAGAGACACTGGCATGGGTGTTGCAAAGGAGTTGGTGACCAAAATCCTTTTCTAAAAATAGCAATAAAACTCAAACTCCTTGTTTCTTAAATTAGTTAAAATGACTGAGGGGTAAAGATAGGGTTTGGGAGTCATGGCAGGGATTTTTCTTTTTATCTCTGAAAATTATGCAGAAAATTTTTATTTACTCTTTTATAAGCACTTTTCTTAAATTTTAGAAAAAAGGGAAAAGTGAGGGAGTAAAGATTAGAAAGGTAAGAGAATTACAGGGATAAAAATTCTAACATCTATTCATTCATAAATGCTCTGGGATAAAGTATGGAATCTCTGGAAGACATGATCTTTGAAGAGTCAAAAAAACTGGGGAAAGCAATGCGTCTTCAAAGTTATCTAAGCAGATCTCTAGAGAGCCGAGACCCCAGGGCAGAAGGCCCACTAAGGTCGCGTCATTGCTGTTCTCCCCTGGTCAGCTCTACTGTATCTTCTACCTCCATCATCTGCACAGGTCACCTGCTAAATAGCTAAGAAATGTCATCCTAGACAGTAACAGTATATTCCTGTTTACATGGTGCCTCATCCCTATCTTTAAAAAAAAAGAAAGAAAAAACCCTACTCTAGATGTACGGTGTTCCTCACTACACATGCAGATACTACCATACTGAAAAGTCTAGTCTTGACAGGGATCCACAGCATAGGGTGCAAATGCACTGCCGCCTCATGTCTGTTCCCACACAGGCCTCCCTCGCTCTGACTCCTTCAGCCTTCTTTTTTGAACACCACAAGTAACTCAAGATTTGTTAATGTGACATATAATACCCAGTCCCTGGCTACTTTAAGTCCTTCACTCCCCACAGTCTACGCCCAAACAATACCTCAGGGGAGTTCTGAACTACAGGAAAAGCAAGATGGGGAAAAAAGGGGCTACGTGTAGAACAGGTGCTAATATAGATGGTCTGAATGACAAATGAAGATTCTCAGAGACCCCTTTCAGCAGAGGTCACTTATGTCCCCTTAATCCCCTGAATTTCTCTATTTTCAAGTACAAGCACCTTTTACCTATTACTCAGCAGATTTTTCAAATCATTCTAGTTATTAAAAGATAACTGTCTCTTACCCTACCCTATAGGCACTCAGGAAATAAAATGAGTTTATATAAAAAATGCTTTGGGAATAACTCAACCCTTTCCAACCACCAAATGCAAGGCTGTTTTCTACCCCACCGCACTCAGGAGTTAGACTAGAATATGACCCTGAGCCTGAGGCAAACCTTTTAAAACTTACACAGAAAGAGCCAAAAGTTCAGTCTTTACCAGACTAAACTATCCATAGCCTGAAAGACATTAAGTGTTCAGCTATTTTCTGTCCAGATGTTCAGGGAGAAAGGGAAGAAAGACTAGAATTCTTTATAAATTTTCTTGAGAGACTAACATATCTGTCCAAGCTAGTCACAAAATATATTTTAGGATTATATAAAAAAGAATTCTCTTAAGGTCTACTTCTTTAAAACCAGATTATCATCACCTGTCCAATCTTCCTCAAAGGGCTATTGTAAAAATGCAACAGTTCGCAGTCCACACCTTCACTAAGGTAAGATACCATCTAAGCTATAACTTCCTCTGGGAACACTCTCGCCTGTAGCCCCCTCCTCTCTGCCCCTCCAGACCGCCACTTCATATCTGCTCAACACAATGTGAGAACAGGTGCCTCTGGGGCCATTGGACCCCACCTTCTCGAGCAGCCAAACCAATAGAAAAACAACCTCCATTTCCTCCACTTCTGAAAGTGCTGCTTAGAAATCATTAACACCAAATCAATAGGGCCACAGATAGTCAGGACTTGCAATTTTATGTAATTATCCTTTAGACTTGGAGAGGACTATCAACTAGACACACCACTCTCCTTCTCTCACATGCCCTCTGCCCCTGCACTTGGACTTTGTGCCAAAGGCTCAGCTTCGAATGTTGCAGGTCCTCAGGTCTTACACAGAGGAGTCTCCCCACAAAGCTCAGCTCACCCAGGTGGGGAAGTCCCTTGGCTGGCTGAGAGAAGGCTTTCTCACACCTTCCTCATGTTGAACAAATGTGGCATTCTTTAAAACCAGAGATAAACCCAAACCTCTCCAAGAAAAGCCACTCAATTAATCAAATCCCAGGTTCTCTGGAAACCATGCAAATGCAACTGTGACAACCCCTGCAGGCATTCAGAATTCAATCTGGCAGCTGAAGGCACTGGCCTCCCGTGCAAGTCAGGGCTGTGTGACGGAGACACTACTTTCATTTAATAACACCATACAACAGACACTTTGAATGTGCCTAAGCCTTTCTTGAATCTGAATTTTTAGTCTTCCAAATATTTTTAAAAATACCTGTTATACAGGCTCTTCCTACTTCCTAAATGTATCCCCCTCCAGCTTCTAGACACCATCCTATGGATTTAAAGAACAAAATGTATCTTCCTAAGTAAAGTTACAAAAAGGGGGTAGGACCCCCACCTCTTTGATCTGACCTCAAGCAGCAGCCCCACCCCCCATAGTCATTTTATAAAATAAAAAAACACAGGACTGGGAGTTAAGACCCAAGGTTCTACGCTAGCTCTGCCACCAACTCACTGTGCATCACAGGGCAGTGGTTTCACTTTCTTGGGTCTCAGTTGCTGCTTTGAAGTAACACAGGAAACCTGGGATTAATAATGTACTTAACTAGCTCCAACTCTTACAATTCTATTGGTCCATATTGAAACTTTCAACTATAGCAGCATTTTCAAGATGCTATGTACCCAGAGTGTCTATGAAAATTCTAATGAGTTGTTCATAAACAGTTTATGTTTACCTTGAACACTGTACTTTGACAAATTCTGCTGGATCATAGGAGACCTATGTAATAATACTCAGAAGGCACTGTTTCAAGAGCTTTACATGAACTACTTGTAGCTGCTATTCAAGCATTTTTAACATACAAAAACAACTTCATATGATTCAACCTACTATACAATCCTCCTAACAAACCCATGAAGCAGGTTTTAAAAATGAGGCAACTAAAGCATAGATAAATTAATAATTCTCCACAGTACCACAGCTAGATGTGGCATGTGGATTTAAAACCAGGCAGCTGAGATCCAGAGCCTGGGTCCTAATTGTAACATTATAATGCCTCCCATAATGGAAACAAGACCTTGAAGTCTGGAAGTCCAGACCAAGGTAGTATCTCAGAAGAAGAGTACGAGGCTCACAGCACAGCCTCTGTTGGGTTGTACCTTTCACTTCAATGGTGGCATTTGCTTTAGGAGCACTGTGAAAGTGAAATACACAGTGGTATTCGCCTGAATCCTCAGCTCTCGGCTTATTGATCCTGCAGAGATGAGAAGAAAAATCAAGTGAGCAAACTGAGAACAGTCAAGATATACAAAAGGAAAATCCAGGGGCAACCAGGGACCCTATTCTCTAAACTGTGTCCCTAATGCAACTCACCTCCTATCTAAAAAGAAAATCCTCCCTCTGGGTATCTGAAAACATTAATGCTTTACTCCTTACTGGGTGCCAGGAATACAAAAATGAAATGATAAGGTGTCTAATAGGGGAAATAAACCACAAAACAAATAGTCAAAATAGAAAGCTGTATTCAGATATAGAGGATAGAGTCATCACAAAAACTTCTTGCTCACCTGATGGTTCCAGTCAATTAAGAGCAGCAAAAGAAACAAACCTGTTTCTATGATTCCCTAAAGACCTTGTTTTGGTAGTCCTGTTCTTCTACCCTGTATTTTAGCAGCATGTCTTTCAGTAAGTCTACTCACTAACAGGACCCAGCGATAGTTTAAAAAAAAAAAAAGCCATCAGAGTACCAACCAGTGATGTAGCTAAATTTTTTAAGGATTTTCGCTGCAAGCTAAAACTCCAGGCCCTGCATCATCTGGCACCTTGCCCACCTCCCTAACCTCATCTCAGCCACTTTCCAGCACTGCCAGTCTCCTTTCAGTTTTTTCACGTGCCAAGCTTGTTCCTACTTTGAAACCTTGACATTCTTTATACAGAATGCTCTTTCAATTACTCTTAGCCACCTAAACTCCTTTTCTGTTGGTCTTGGCTTACATGGCACTTTCCTCCCACCCTTGGTCTAAGTGATATTCCCTTCCCCCACATTCTCTCTCATGCTACACTGTAATTCCTCACAGAACTTATCATAACATATCATTATACAGGGTGGGGGAAAAAGTAAGTTTATAGTTCTTCACGTGGAAAATACAATTCTTAACAAATACTAAAAAAGAATAAACTGAGTGTTTTGTATATTCACAACTGTAAATCTACTTTTGCCCTACCCTGTGTATTTATGTGATTGCTTAATCATTGTCCATTTTCCCAAAAGACCAAATTCTACGTGTGTAGGCAATGTTTATTTGGTGCATATGCCCAGCATATCACCTGTACCTGGAATACAGTAAAAGAATGAATAAACAAATGAATGCAACTCAAATGAACACAAATGAGTGAAGAGCTGTGCACAGATCCAAACCAAATTACGCAGAATGACAGAAAGGACTGTAAGAAGAAAGGACTATAATGGCCAAAACAGCCCTTCCTGTGAATCTCACAGGGTGATCCCAAACAAGTTTTCTTGCCCCTATGGACCAGCTTCACAACAGCTCAGTTCAGTCTGACCTATACACCACCTCAAAACATGTACAGAAAGGCTGATGTGTAATTACAGAAAATAGAGAAAGAATGGCCTTCAGATCTGAGGATAAACATTTTATAATAGGCTCCTGCTCTTTTGCTCAGTAGTTAAAATATGACGCTTGTGATGGTCACATCTCCACTGCACTAGTAAATGTCAAACTCCTAACTTCCACCATTGACCAGCCCAATGCATGTACCCATCTTACTATTGATTTCCAAAAGAAACACAGGTAAAGAGACTCTGGTTGAAGAAAGACACTGCCAATTCCCCAGACTGTCTCAGCATATCCATGGCAGCATAACATTCTCAGAGGAGCAGTCAAGAGTCTTCTCAATGTGATACAAATGCCATTTCTTAAATCAATATTCTTCCAACAAAAAAAACAGACGTAAGTCACCTGCTCTTAGCAAATGTTCCAGAATATGGAGAAGGAGAAGTTCTACCTTCAGGGCTTCAACTGAATCTAAGTTCTTTGAGAAGTCTTGAGAAGATAAGGTCATACCCCTGGGCCAAAATCTTCCCACAACATTCCCTAATGGGAAGCAATGGAAGCAAATGGAAAATGTCCACTGCAGGTTAAGCAGATGCAAGATCTGAGACTGGCTCCATAGCTGACTTATTAGGTGGCCCAAAGGAATCATCAGTTGTTATTCCACAAAATGTGGGAGAACACAGATTTCCTGAAAAACTCTGACAATGCAGAGAGGTTTAAATAAGCTGATAGAGAGAAAATGCATTTTATAAAGTCAGGCTCAAACCTTATAAAGTTACGATTCAAAGTGTTGTGGGTGATACAGCACAAGACCCTAGAGAAACATGACTGGATGTCTTGTACATTGAAAGAGGTATTATAAAAACAAACAAACAAACTTGTAAAACTAATGGACAGACCAAGAAATAATGCCTTTTATTCCACACAACACCTCTACTTGATTAACCTTTTCCAAAATATAAGGATATAGCCAAGGCTGTATTTCCAAGTTTATATCAGAAGAAACACAGTGGAAACAGCTTAACTAACTTCCTACTAAACATACAGTACAGCAAGAAAAAACGATGACCTAGATTACAGAAAGTCAGAAGACCTAGAACCTAGCCTTGGTTCTGAAACTTAATAGGTATAGTATTTGGCCTTGAAAGCAATTCAGTTATTTGAATCTTAGTTTCCTTGCCTCTCAAAAAGAAGAGTCCACAATTAATGTGGATCAATTAAATAAAGGGTACGAGACGATCTCAACTGCAAAATACTGCACGATGGTACTGCTACTATTGGGTACAGGTTCTCCTGCTCTTAATGAATTGTGCTCTTTCTTTGCACTGTACCACGCTGCCAAACAGGAGTAGCTGATCCTTTTCCAGATCAATTTTTAACCAGGAACAAAGTATACTGAAAGGTAAGGTGCCATGTGTTACTAGATATTCCCCAAAAAGAACCAAATCTTTGGCTGCCAGGTAACATGGACCAGCAAATACCTCCCTTTCATCAAAGGGGATTTCCAGGCTACCATCCTTATTCGAGATCACTAAACAGCCCTGTATCCACTGGTCCTGATCAGGTTGTGGTTATATTAAACACTCCTGAAAGGTAATTCACTAGGAGATCTACCCAGTGGAAAGATCACTCAGGTGATTTTGCTCTAAGAGTCCTAAAGCAGGTTTCAGTCTGATTCCTCAATCCACTGGATTAAAGTCAAAAGACCTGCATTCTAATTGTGACTTTTCTATTGAATAGCACTGAGACCCTGAGCAAATCACTTCCTATGCCTTCAGTCTCTCTGCTATCATAGTTAGTGATGGGATCATCTGTGGCCCTCAAACCTAGCTGCTCATTGGAATCATTTAGCAATATTTTACAGATTCCTGGGCCTCGCCTCAGACATATTGGATTTAGACTCTCCAGAGGACAACCATATATGCATATATGTCTCTCTCACATAGCATAATTATGGATTATGAACGTCAAGTAAGCTCAACCACACTCCCTCCCATCTTCCCAGAAGCTGCTAGCCCCTCTCACCTGTATTCCATGTTGCTGGCATTCTTACGAGTGGCAGTCAGTTCTACCCCATTCTTTGTCCAGTAGCTGTATGTAAGAATGTGAGAGCTGGAGGTGAGGTTACATTGCAGGGTGAAAGGAGAGCTGTCTCGAATAATGACCTCTTCGCTGGTGATAATCCTTGGCTCTGTAATGAAAGTGCACAATGATAGAGAGCCATAGCCTGCCATTCTCTGAGGCCCTGGCTTGAAAGTTGGATGGGGTAGGATGGGGAGACTTGAAGAGGGAGGGCAGACAGGACCACATGAGGATTTTCACTTTACCACTTTGGAGGAAGTCAAGAAAGAAAAAACAATGATTATAAGCAAATGACCACTAGCGCAGACAACAACCTGAAGACCAGTTGGCCTAGATGTGAAAAGAATGGGAGTATTACGGGTGCTTGTACTGGCAACAATCCACTTACGCTTTTGAATACCACCATTTTATGATACAAGAACCACCAACCAAATCGGCTTCAAATAGAAAACCAGGCTCCCCCTTGCAGTTCTGAAGATAAAGATAGTATCATTTATGTAACTAATAAATTCCCTATGGCGTCACTAGGCCTTGAACAGTAATAGCACTAATTAGATAATACATGTATGGGCTTTCCCACATATAAATCTGATAAGCCAATGGCAAATCAGCCATGGCCATTAATTATGTAGGAAAAAAATGCATATCCCAAAAGCACATCTCTTGTTGAAAGTCTGTCACATTTTCCAAATTTTGCCAAGGGAAAACTCTTAAGGAACCATCAGTTCTTTTTCTCCAGCCCTTGTTTATTCCCTAAACATTTTTTTTCCAGAATTGCACCTTAAAACACATTCCTTTTTGAGATAATATAACTAGAATGTAATATGTATTGATATTATGGGCTCCTGGAATTTTAGAGCTGAAAGTTCACTGACTCCTATTTCTTAAGAGCTAGAAGGGTAAAATGACTTGTGCAAGGCCATAATTATTATTAGTGAAAAATCTGGGCCTAGAAAACATCTGACTCAATTCTCTATTCCTGCCCCTTAACCCCAAACACACTACACACCTTTTGCCCTAGGGCAAGTTATATACTTTATCTTCTGGTTCTATCCTGGTCTAAGATAATCGGGGACCACTAGTTGAATTTAATCTATAAAAGTAACCTAAGTGAAATGTCATAACACAATGAGCAGAAATTTTTTAAGGCACACTGTACCATTCATGGAAGGTTCATCCTTTAAGAACTTTGAATCCCACCAGTATTAAAGTTAAGATGCTTCTGTTTGTGTCTTTTGTTATTATTTATCTTTACTCTTTTCCCAGGCTTAGTTCTTTTTCTACTTTTGGTCAAATATTTTCAGGTGAAGTCTCAATTAGACATCTTTTCCCATTCCATAATTCTAGGTATTTGCTCTTTTAATTTTTTTCCAATACTTTTTCAGAAATCCTTCAATGATTTCCCATCTCCCTGTAGTACCTGGCTACTTCTTGTCTACAACTCTACAGCACTCCCTGACACCATTTTATGCAGCATAATGCTGACACTTAACACTAGAGGACAGAACTCTGTCCCTCCACTGGAACTAAGCTGTGTTCACTGTGTGGGAAAGGGTAGACGACAAAGAAGTCATGGGACACTTGGAAACATAATGTCCAAGGACTTCCTTATCATGTAACATTTCTGACTGTATAGCTCCTACTGTCCAAAAAAAAAAAAAAAAAAGTGATACATAAAGCAAATCCTTAACTTTGCTCAATTAAATTGGTTCTATTTTCCAGCTCCATCAAAAGGACATTGGTTATCTTCCATTCAGCACTGGTCCTTATCAGTAACACCAAACAGGGTCTCTATGTACAGATAATGGAGGCATAGCAGCCACTAACACAGAAGCAGATGCATGTAAACATGTTAGCGCAGTGGTGTCCCATGGTTTCCAAAACACACTGGACAGATGCCAAATCCCTGGACCTTTAGTCGAACAGAATGGCTGCAAACCCTGCAATGGAAGGCGCACACAAACCATCAGCAAAAAGCATCACAACTCCAAGAAAAATCAAAACCAAGCAAAAACAAAAGAGAGAGAACCAGTACTTCACAGAAATTAAAAAAATATAAAGGCAACATTAAAACCCAAACACACTTTCAAGTTTTTACTGAATTTTTATTACTTAATTTCATTTTCAGTCCCACTTGGGACTCTCCTTCTGGTTCTTCCTCTCAGACTGCACTGAAAAAGGGTGGACTCTTGAGAATGAGGCCAAGAGCTTCCAGGTGTTTAAGTCCAATGAAGCCAAAGTAAATGCTCCTCTTACCTGTGGCGTTGCAAATGACCACTGCAGCTCAGGCAGATCTAAGAAGTTGATGAGAGCAAGCTGGTAGACTTTCTGTCAAGAATTCTTGGAAGACAAAGAAAAGCACTTTTCCCCTTAAGTATTAAGATCCAGGAGAGAGTCAGCTGGGAGCAAGTGGATAATTTAAATAGGTTTAAATATGGTTCTGCTAGTGGAGTAGGGTAACCTCCATCCCATGATTGCTCTATATGGAAACCACTGCTAGATCCACCCCTTTGGGCATGAAGCCACATCTGCACTCTGCACCAGCATTAAGGTGAGGCTTTTATTTCTGCAACCAAGCAATGCCTACAAAAGTCCAAGAGAAATGAACATTTAGAACAAGCTCAAAATTATTTTACCTGCCACAGACTTCTATTTGGAAGCAATGATGGCCTACCCTAGCTATCACTCATACATAGATGAATATGCTATGGCCAGAGAGATAGCCTAAAAACTGGGCACATTTTTCTTCCAGCCGTGCATTACTGAAGGAACTTGGGGGGGGGGGGGGGGGGGGAGTATAGCCAGGAAGTCATTCTTAGAAGACCTCAACCTCCCCCTGGAGGCAAATGTCTTTGGGGATCATAATTAGAGAGGAATTCGGGTGGGGTTTGTTTGTTTTTTTTCCAAGAAGGCTAGCTCTCTAAAATGGTTAACTAGGGTTAATTGACTCATAGGGAAGTCTGGGGAAAAAAACCAAACTAGTCAGGGTTTCATTCAACTGCATGAAGATACACCTAAGTTAGGAAGCTTACTTCCAAGTGAACTGGGGGAATGCTATGTACTCTCAAGACTGGTAGGTAGGTACTCCCAAGTTTCATCTTCTTTTATCCCCAAGGCATGACCATGTAACTGTGAGTTGACTGGAGTCAGACTCCTGGAAGTACAAATACCAAATGCCTGGTCAAGTCCATGCCTACAAACTTCTGCAGACCTTTGTGGCCGTTTGGATAATTCTGCTTTTTTAAGGAAAGGAGCAAGGGGGCAGGAGAAGGAGGCGTGCAAGGGAAAAAAATTGTTAAATAAAAGAAAAATTGCTGGGTTAATGTTCCCCATTTTCACAT
The DNA here is from genome assembly GCF_004126475.2 of Phyllostomus discolor. Classification (NCBI taxonomy): domain Eukaryota; kingdom Metazoa; phylum Chordata; class Mammalia; order Chiroptera; family Phyllostomidae; genus Phyllostomus; species Phyllostomus discolor. The sequence goes on along the minus strand of NC_040903.2, from coordinate 115,459,443 downwards.
AGACAAGGTTTTCTTTTCCCCTTTCCAGGAGCAGGTTCTCTGATTCAACAGTGCCAACTGCAGCAGCTCTCCAATCTCTCCTCAAGACTGAGTTACTATAAAGGACAACTAATTTGCTATTTTCCCTATAAGTATATAGATTCAGGGCCCATGTCATATTACCTACTATTATTACCAAATTCCTCATAAATGTATCTTACTATTTTTACTCTCTGTAAATCAATCAGTACTTTAAGCCATAACTGGCTATAGGCCTCTTACTGCATGTATCCTTGAAGAAAGCTGAAAAACCCAGAGGCTCTTTCCATTTAATAGAGAATGCTCCCTCAATTATAATCAGATCAGATGTAGAGCTAGAACTCTTTCTGGCCAGAAGCACTAGCTCTGTGGTGGCTTCTCCCTCCTTCTCCTTCCCATCATACAAGTAGCATAATGCTGTTCAGAAACAGAGGTGACCATAAAAGCTCGTGTGTCTGATGTCTTATTTGTACCTGCTACAACAGATGCAGGGGAGGACTCTGATGTGTAGCAGCTCAGCTCACCCTCATCACTCACTCAGAGAAACAGGGCTGGATTCTAGTTTCCTATTTTTTTTTTTTTGAGACACAAGAAAAGGCTACTATGAATGGCTTCTAAACTACTTCTAGGTAGCCAGCTCTGCCATGAGGAGCACAGTACTAACAATCAGTCAACATGTTTGTGAATGGGGATCAAATGCATCTCTGACTTCAAAAACAGTATGATGGGGTTTTAAGTAATACCTTGCAGCTTAGAGTCACCTGACGCCATAGCCAGACATGGAGGAAATCTTAGGCTGTTGCTTTTAAGAAAACAGGAGACTGGATGGGCATGACCAGCAGGGAGCATACTGCTGCAGTGGAAGGCTGTTATCAGAGAAGTACATGCCACTGTTTTAGAAAAGAAAAAGAGCCAGAACTATGGAAATATCCAAGCTTACATGCCACCCAACAACCAAAACATATCACCACACCACACCCATGGCATTACAGAACAAAATGGCACCAAGTCACAGTGAGGGAAAAGGCTGGGTAGACACAAACTTAAAACCAAAGAGTTGAAGGCTGCTACTCAGAGAGCTTCAAAAAAATGAACAGAAGAAATAAAAGTAGTTAGATTGGGGAGAGAAATAAAAATAGAAAGGCACCAAAGAATAAATCAGCAAAAGGACAGCAGGAAACCTACTACAAAATTAAACGGGAAGGAAAGAAACAATTCAACACTACCCTAGTTTGCCTGATTTTGTGAGTTTTAAGTGTTTTGTTTTGTTTTTAAGCCTCCCCGGTACTCCCTCCCCACCTTTTTTTTCCAATACAGGTGATTTTGGACAGCCACGATTTCCCCAAGTTCTTTGTTCCTGAGGAGAAAGACACAGAGAAGGGTTGGGGAATAAGGAGGTAGAAAAGACGGCAAAGGGGGAAAAAAAAAGTTGCCACAGATGTTTTCATACACTACAACCAGTAGGGTCGTGGGTCTGAAGAAACGCAGACAAGGGGTGGGGTGAGTGATCATACTGGGGAAGAGGGAAAGGAAGAAGAAGGGAAGGGTCATCGGGCCACCTCTAATGACTACAGTACTACTACTGTAGGGTGCTGGACTCACTCTGAAGGACGCTTATGGTGGCCTGGGCTCGAATCCATGTTATGGAGGGGTTTTGCCTCAAGTCATTCCTCTTGGGGTCGTTGCTGGCCCTGCACTCGTAAGTCCCAGAGTCCTCCAAGGTGAGCCGGGTTATTCTCAGCACACTCACGCCGTTTGACCCGTAGGCGGTGTTTACGGTGACACGGCGCTTCCGAGCACCGTCCCACAGCTGTCTGAAAGACTCTGCTCGGTTGACTTCTGCGTACCACCACTGGATCTCTGGCGTGGGGCTCCCGACCACGTCACAGTACAGCTCAAAGGCGTCCCCAGTGAGCTTAGTTTCTGACATGGGCGACTTGACAAACCCAGCTAGAGGGAGGGGGAGCAGGAATGCAGTGACAGGCCAATCAGAAAAAAAAAATCAACAGGTGTTAATAGTAATTTAAAGAAAGGAAAAAAAGAAAATGAGTTGCAAAGAACAAAAAGGATTCATTTTTAAACTATAAAGAAACAGTAAACAGCATTTCAAACAAGCTTTTAGAAGAAGAACCACCCTGGGAAGCTTATGAAGCAAAGGCAGGCTAATTACAAGCTGGGGCAGACCATGTGCTGGCCAGGCAGAAGCAAACCCACTGGAAAGCATGTTAGCAATGGGCTGAGCTGGTAAAAATGAGAAAACCTCAAGTCTTGGTGAAGAGCCTCTTTCTTTAGAGCACAAACCATAACCTTTTCAAACCCAGACAAGTGATGAAAGATGACCAAAGTGGCAGTAGGTGTACGAGGTCTGTCCAGAAGGTATTCAGCCATGTAATATGAAAGAGACATTTATTGAAGAAGATGCAAGAAACACAGTACACAGAACAATGACGCCTCAGTTCCCTTCAAAGTGCCCCTTCAAAGGCACGTTGGGACCTCACACAGTTCTCACAGCATTTCTTTCACTGTTCAAAACACTCTGCAAAATCCTTTGCAGCTGGAATCACCACCAGTCACCCTATCATATTTTCCTGAATCTCATCGACGGTCTGAAATCTCTTCCCTTTCTAAGGTGATTTTAGTTTGGGGAAAAGCCTGAAATCACAGGGCACCAAGTCTGAACTGTAGGGGTGCAGAGTCACCTGGGTGACTTGATGTTTTGCCAAAAAACTCTGCATGAGACATGATTCATTGTTGTGATGAAGCTGCCAATCACCATTTGCCCACAGCTGCAGCCGTTTTCATTGTATTGCATCTCTGAACTGATGAAGAATATTGAGGTAGTACTCCTTATTAACTGTTTGGCCTGGAGAGGCCTACTTGTGATGGACAACACCGTCCCAATTAAAACAAAACAAAACAAACAAAAAACAAACACTAACATGGTCTTGAACTTGCTGCAACTTTGCCATACCTTCCTCAGGCATTGAGAACCAGACAGATTTCCACTGGGACGGCTGGGCCTTCGTTTACGGATCAGAGCTGTAGACCCACAACTGATTTCCAGTTATGACCTTCATGAGGAAATCTGGTTCATTGGTAGCCGTTTGAATCAAGTCACTAGCAACTGCAGCACGATGTTCCTTCTTCTCTGGTAGCAGAAGCCATGGAATGAATTTTGCCACTACACATTTCATGCCAAGATCCTGCGTTAAAACCTTGGACAAAGTAGTTTGGAATCCCCACATCAGCTTCTAGTTCTTGCACTGTCAGTTGCCGATCTTCATTGACTGCAGCCTGTACACGTTCAACATTCTCAGGTGTTCTGCTTGTTGCAAGCCTTCCAGAACATGATCACTTTCAAAAGATTCTTGACCATCTTTGAAGTGTTTCTGCCATACTTTTATTTGTACTGCACTCATTGCATCGTACCTGAAAGCTTTCTGAATCATCCAAATAGTTTCTGCAGAGGAATGTTCAAGCTTAACGCAAAATTTGATGCAGATTCATTGCTCTAATTGCTCAGTCATTTTGAATGCAATGGCCACACAGTACACATGCTTACTCAAGTGTCTACCAGCCTCACTGACTAGTACAGTAAAGTCATCATTGTTCCCTCATGCGCATTCCAGTCCACTCTCCTTGGCTGCCAGATTACACTGATGTCGTGTAAACCATTCTCATTATATTAACAATGGCTGGACTTTTTCCGGACAGACCTCAATATATGCCAAGTCAGGACCTCTCTTTTGGATGGATGAACACTTTTTTAAAAAAAATATGATGTTTTTTGTGTGCCTCAACGAGAAGTATTAACTAACCTATGAACAACTCTTGGAAGTCAGAGTTCAAATTTCAACTGAAAGGGTAGTCAATTTCTCTCATGCAGGATTCTCTCCTCAGTTCTGGTTAGACTTTCCCCACATCCCATTCTTCCCTGGCCCTTAGCAAATACCCCAGTTATCTGAGACTAAGCAGCCTCTACTCGAACTGCAGATCCTCAGGCACAGATGACCATCTGTACTTCAGGGTGAGAATTACTATGGGAGTCAGTTCAGGAGTAAAATCAACAGTAACAGCAACCCAATTCACTGCTAGTGGAGAGACTATGCCCTCCATAATCCCGTAAGTCCATACAACTAGCAATTCTCCTAAAAAGTCAGTCTTAAAAGTAACCACAGGACTTGACAGACTCTTTCTACATAGTTTAGCTGCCTGGTTCCCAGGGGCCAGCTCAAAAAGAATGAAGGATGTATAATGCTGAATCAAATTAAACTCCATAGTGAAGACTAGGCTTCAACAACATTGCCAGGCATGGGCCAGAAACTAAAGTTGATGCCTGCTTTCACCTGTACAAAAAAAATTTTAAGTCCACATCTGAAGACATGATCATTGATTTTAGAGAGAGGGAAAGGGAAGAAGAAAGAGGCAGAGAAACATAAATGTAAGAGAGAAACATCGAATAGTTGCCTCTTGTGCATGCCCCAACAGGGGACCAACCTAGGCATGTGCCCTGACTGGGAACCAAACACACAACCTTTTGGTTTATAGAATGATGCTCCAACCAACTGAGTCACACCGGCCAGAGACACTTGTCCAAAATTTGTTTAAGGTTACACTTCCATAAGATAAGGTGGCAATGGCAGAAAGAGATTTTTTTAAAAATCCAGGCTTATTTGGAGTCCATAGAAACCCAAATCACAGTGCAAGCACACTCTCAGCTATTTATTCCACCTAGGGTTCATTCAGCATTTCTACCAATTCAGGTAGTGTGCTAAGGTATAGATAAAATAAGAAGCTAAAAGAGGGTACTCTGAGTAGCTAGGCAATTTCTCTTGGAACCAAGTCAGCCCCTCTGCAGTGAGCACAGCAGTGTGTCCACCATAATCTACCAACATCAGACTGAAAACATTCCTCAAGAAGTTTGAATTAAATGAACAGTTTTCCGATAGTCCAGATGCAATGGGGCTGGATGAAAATGGAGAGTGCTTGATGGACAATTTTCTGTGTATATCCATAGCAGTATTTACCTTTGGAGGTAAATTCCACCCCACAAACCCCAGAACCCAGTTACTCAAGTAGAGGTCAGGATCTCCAAATTCATACTAGTCTCTCAAATCATAAAACATTCAGAATTTAGGGAAAAAAGAATGCTGTAATTAACAGCCTTAGACTAAATGTTCTGCCTTGAAAATGTCATTCTAAACTACCTCTTCAGATCAGTGTCAGTTCCTTATAAGGCACTATCTACCAAAGCTAACAAGAAGCCAGAAAGATGTCATTCTTAGACACAGCAGAAGTTTTAGAATTCCAGAAAGGATATACCAAGCCTCTGCATGAAGAACTGCACTCTTTTCCAGATGAAGTGGTATCCAAGGAGCCATGTCTTAGTCTCACAAACTGCCACCTGCCCAACCTGTCAAAGTTAATGTTAACTAATACAGAGGAGGAGTAAAGGAAACTGGTTTCATTCATTTCACTATTAGTTCAAGAACCAGAGAAAACTGGTTATCAGTAAATCTCTCAAGAGCACCGAAGAGTATTACTCTGTTTTAATTACGTTCTTAACCATTACGTGGAGTCACAAAGCTCTTATTCTCACATTTTCATGAACTGGGAGAATTATGCCGTCTCAAATGTTGTGACTGGCTTCTTATTTAGTGAATTTGTTTTCTATTTTTTCCCCTCCTTCTGAATTGTACTTCAAAGCAGGCTTAACTTTAAGCCTGTTTATCAATCTATTGACTACCCTAATGTAAAAGGAATCTGCAAGTATGCCCAGAACCACAAGAAACCATCCAATTCCAATTTAATCTTCCAATACCACACAATTCTAAAGTAGCTGAGGAACAGCCTGAACACAATTCCCACTGCACAGAACTAAGCAAGTCACTCAACCTGATGCTGCCAGCCCTAAGCAAGACTTCAAGGAGCAAGGAATGCTGATCTTATTTAGTTTAATTTTCTACCTGCAAACAGGAAAATGAGACCAGATTTCAAAAATGTCCTTTGAATTAGTGAATTATATGATGTATATTTAAACAAACTTACCTAAAAACAAGATTAAAAATCCTTTAAAACACTACCTATGTTTTAACAGACATCTATCTATGCTCTCTGAAAGCTATTATTATTAAAAATACATAAACGAATATCTTCTAAGTGTGTGTTATGTGTTAGAAAACGTAGTAAGCACTTTATCTCACTTAACCCTCAAAAAAGCCTTATAAGACAGGGGTCATTATAATCCCTTTAATGATGTGGAAAATAAGACGCCCCCTTCAAAATTTAGTACTTTTGACCATCATCACAAGCCAACAGTGAGAGCCTGGCCTGAAATCCAGGTGTGTCCAAAGCCAAAGCGTGGTCTTCTAACACTTTCCACAACTATAGCTTTACTAGGCTAGAAAAGTTTTTCTTAGTTATTTGAAAGTTAAAGTTATCTTTTGTCACCACTTAAAATTTAATGAATTCTGGCCATGAAAAGCCAGGATCCCTCCATTGGAATGTGCAGCACACTATGATTACTGACTCCTTAAAATTATAAACCTGTTAAAGAATAGAGAGAGAGGAGCACAGGGTCAAGGAGTTCCTAATGCAACTGTGTGTGTGCATGTGTATGTTAGGGAAGTGGGGAGAGGGAAGGGAAAAAGTGAGAAAACAAAAAATGGTTCCAAAGCAAAATTATCGCCTAGTAACAGAACTAAATACAATAAAAAAATAAACTATTAAAAAAAAACCTGCCCCCTAGTTGTGATGAGTCCTAGTTCTGAGCAGTCCTTCAACTGCTCTTGAGAAGGCTAGCTTTATAGGAAGCAGTTTGAAAGTCAGTATATGCATTCTCTGGTGTTGTGGTCAGTAGCCAAATAATAAAGGGAAACACCTGAAATTTTCACAACACTTTAACAGTGCTTCCACACACATCACACCTCATTTCATTCATACAATTTCACAAGGTTCACAGGGCAGGTACAGAGAAAGAAAGGGTCACAGCTTGCCCAAGTTCACTTTAGGCAGCTAATCCTGACTGGAGTTGGGATCAGAACATAGGTCTTCAGCTCTTAGTCAATGGTTCTTTCCAATAAATCCTACTGCCTATAAACAAACCAAGTAGGAGATTCACTGACAGCTGAACACCCACGAACACAGATCTATTTCTCCTCCCAAGGAGTAGGGAAAAGAAAAAAGCCCTCTCTATACAATACAGGCACACCTCAGAGATACTGTGGGTTGGGTTCCAGACCACTGAAATGAAGTGAGGCATAATCTTTTTGCTGATGGAAAAAGGGTCTTGCTTTGTAAAAAACACAACATCTGTAAAACACAATAAAAAGAGGTATGCCTATACTGTGAAATCACAGCAAGGGAATGTTATTAGCAACATCTACCTCATGACCCATCCAAAATTAGCTCCAATTCAGAAAAGAGGAATCAGCTAGCAAGAAAAGTCAGGCAGCTTAAGAGCCTGACTCATTCACTGCCCTACCTTTCATTACCAAGGACTTTCAAACAAGTATGTGCACTCAACAAGACAGCACATGACTGCCTAAAGTTGGAAGGCCAGCAGAAGTATGTTTGATCTCTAAGTCAAAGGTCATCTAGTATTTTGGGAAAAAACCTACATTTCAGAAAAACAAGCTCCTGCCTCCTTCCCTACCATTATCTCCACCCACTGTAATACATAACTGGGCTCAGATCTCAAACAGGTTTGATAAAAGTACTAACATCAGTGCATTCAGTTCAACAACAAGAAAGAGGGCAACTTTTGGGTGAGGGAGAGATTAGAAGCTGAAGGTGGAGGAGGGTAGTAGGCAGAATATAAAAAATGGAGACAGTAAAACTGGAAAAAGCATAATGTAAAACTAGGAAAGTGGGGATGGGAGATAGGAGGTGAAGAAGACAGCTGGAGTTAGCAGCCACAGAAAGAATGGGCTCTGGCAGAAAACACTGGATGTGTAGATATTTGGCTGAGGGTGAAAAGAAAAAGGGAACAAAGAAAAACAAGGTGAATCCAATCCCAAGAAAACTGCAAAAACACTTCCACAGAGATTGGACCATCAGTGATTTTTACAGTTGAAATTATTTACCTCCAGGGCAATCACTGAACACAGATTAAGAAACTTTTTTCCCTCTCTCAGCTAACTACTGCCAACACAGGCCTTTAAATCTAGCCTGCTTTTATCACCTTTTACTATTTCTTTTAAAAACACCTGTTCCCTTCAAGTCCCTCCCTAATTCCCTGTGGGTGGCTCATGCTGTTTGTTGTCTCCTTAATGACACACAAGAAAGATGAAATGACAGCCAAGGACACAGACTATTTCTCTTTTCTTCCTCTTTTCTTTCCCCTGACCCATGTACCTCTAAAAGAAAACTAAGCAAGACAAACATCCTGTAATTAGAGGCATAGTATCTCAAACGTAAGTAACTCTTAACTGCTACAAGGCTGTACACATAGGCTACTACACAGCCTGCCTGCCCTTACTGTTCATTTAAGAAGCAAATCATTTGTCACTATTCCTTAACATCAGAGGCAGTTAGTAAGTCCACATGCACTCATTCTCTTGTACCCACCAAGGATACGGCAGGCCTGAGGCTCTGGGAGTGGATGGAAATGGGGTAACCTCATTTTCTGCAGCAGGAAGGAGGTATATGGGTCTGATCTCATGGTTCAGTCCAATCTGTAGACAGATATGGCAGCGATTACAAAGAATTTTCCAAATTCAGACCTGTTCCTCTCACAGCTACCTCTATCAGGCAAACATAACAAAGGCTTGGAAATTAAAACTGTCCCCATCACTACTAGCTTCTAAACCAGGGCCCACCCTTTAATCTGAAATCATACAGAATATTATAATGCAAGGAATCTGCTTGGCACGTTTTAACCAGCCTTCTGCTTTGGAGACATAGAAAAATCTACTTCAAAAGACACTACGTATTTTAGTGATTAAAAGCAGCGAACTCCCCAATCGGATTGCCAGGAGGCTCTGTCTCTAATTTCATGGTCTTAGGCAAGTGACCTAATAACATCTCTGAACTTCTCTCTAATCTGTAGTTCAGGGCCAATAATAGTAGCAACCTCACAGGGTTATTGTGAAAATTATATGTACTAAATAACGTAGCTTAAAACAGTGTATGGAACATGGTAAGCACTCAATAATGTTAGATTATACATATGCATACAGACAATGCTTAACAGATGATGTGCGGTAGCCTTCAGGACTACTCCACAACAGGCCGGGAAATTTAAATTACCCAAAGTTGTTTAAGAAACAACAAAAAAATTGCACCCTGGCCAAGTAGCTCAGCTGGTTGGAGCATCGTCCCATAACCAAAGGGTGATGGGTTCGATTCCTGGCCAGGGCACATACCTTGGTTGCGGGTTCAACATAGGAAGCAACCAATTAATGCTTCTCTCTCACCATCAATGTTTCTCTTTCTCCCTTCCTCTTTTTCTAAAAGCAATGAGAAAACGTCCTTGGGTGAGGATTTAAAAAAAATTTTTAATGTGTAGAACATTACTTCATGACAGCTATAATGTAATAATATATGATGGCCTTTTATGCAAGCATTCTAAACCAATCCTAGATGTTCTGTTGAGGGACCTCAAAAGCAATGTGGGAGAAAGTGGAGGGTGGGGAGGGGGAACAGGGCTCAGAGAACAGAGGAAAGGGGTTGTCTAACAGTGCTTTTTCTGACTTTTTTTAATTAAAAAAAAAATGCATCGAAACCCACTAACCCAAAGAATTTCAACATGTTTCAAACAGAAAGTGGCGTTAAATAAGGTAAGGTTACCAGCAATACTTTTAAAAAATCAGAATAAATTGTGGTTAAAAAAAAAAGTCTTATAAAAACAGCATTTTAGAACAGTTCTAAGAAATAGAAGGGATTGGAAATTTTAAATAGCAAAGAGATCAGCTCAGAAATGAACCCCCTCTTACATTTTTCTTCATGTATATCTAACATGCTCCAGAAACACTTGCCTATGCCCCTAAATAACCTCAAAAGTGCTCGCTTCTGATACTTATCAGAAAATCCTAGCCACTTAGCAAAGCTTTTAGCTTCCTCAGGCAAATAGCTTCATTGTTAAAGATACTCCTTGAGACTAAATGGAGGAAAGAGGCATTTTAAATTAATGTTGAACAAAGAAAGTGAGGCTAATAATAGATCAGCTCCTATTTTGACTGTGACACCAAACTGACCATTAACCTTAGCTTTTAAAAAACTAAGGATGTGCCCAATGGGAAAAATGCAGCAGTCATAAACTGCTGCCAAGCTAGTATTTTTAGGAAACTTTAGAAAATTTACTTCCTAACTCCACAAACAGCACCCAAGCTGCTGGCACACAAAGGAGAAAAGCTAGTTTTGGTAGCCATTAAAAACCAAGGATGTCTCATCCAAAGGAAATAGACAAATGCATACAAATCAGCTGTATCTCAAAGAGTCCTCCTAATGAAAGATTTGGTTTCACAGAGTGAAATCTTTACTCAAGTAAAAGATATTCAAGTAAATACTCATAAAAGCTCTCATCCCAAGAGACTGTCAAAAATAGCTATGGGCCAACCTAGAACTACACCCAAATGGAACTTTGAAGCCAGAAACAATTATTTTGGGGGGAGGGGGGAAGAGAGAGGAACTGTTAACAGTTTTAGGGGTATGCCTCAGTTGACCCTCCAGTTAGGATTTATTAAAGGCAAAATGAAAACAACATGCTAGAAAGGATGAATACTCCACTTAAATAAACCGTTCTCAAAGCCATAGGTAATTCTAATCAAAAGCTAACCTCCACTAATTATTTTGTCTGTGAAATTCATTTATCTACAGATTATGTAGATTCAGTATACAGATTCAGTATAACTTTTGATAGCAAGCTCACTTTCTGTCCCTGACAACATACCAACAATCAGGATTTAAATGTTAAAGATAATACAATTCAGCTCTTTCTTCCACAGAATACTACAATTCAACCCATTCTTTCATCCTCATACAATTCCATGAGAATGACAATGACCATAAGTTGTCCAAATTGATAGAATGCATATAATCTAGAAGATATTTTAACTGAAAGAGGTAGGATGTGCCTTCCCCCACCTTCTTTTAAATAGAGCTATTCCCAGAAACCACAAGAGTCAAATACTTTGCACATAGGGAAATTCAATTTTTGTATCACATCCTAGGATGTTAGGTAATAAAGTCCTGGTCTTCCCAGGTGATGAATTATTTCCAAAACATAAATAGCTTATAGTTGAAACCACACTGGAAGCTGTTATTATATAATCAAAGGCAAAACTTTCCCTAGAATAGCAATTCTTAAACATTATTGTACATTAGAATTGTCTGTTAAAACACAGGCTGCTGGGCCCCCATTCCCAGAGATTCAGATTCAATTGGTCTGAAGCGGGGCCTAGGAATGTGCAGGTCTAACAAGTTCTCAGGTGATGCTGGTATTGCTGGTCCACAGACCACATTTTGACAATTAATGTGTTAGGGTGAAATTATTAACTTTTTCAGCTTTTTCAAACAGAAGGAAAATGAGGGCAGAGGAGCCACACAGATGTCTGAACCACAAAGAATCTGCTAGCAGTGGAGTCTATGTTCATAACCAGAAGACAAAATGTGGCAAAACTGTAGGAGGGTACAGCCAGAGGGTCCCCAAAAGAAGGTTCTGTAATGGGGTCCAGAACTCTAGGTGCCCCGATTTTAGGATGTCCTCACCCTCCACCACAGGTGTGAGATGGGGGAAGGGACAAATGCAGCAGGGCCATTGAGAGCTTTTTCCCATAGCAACAGCCTTGCAGCTACCCTCTGGCATGGTCATTCAACATATCTATGGCCTTTGGCTGGTTACATAGATATGTTAAATAGCTGTGGCCAAGCTCTGAGCCAGGGGAATGGAAGTAACTTCCCCGCCAAGAGGTAACTGGGGGGCAGATTCCGCCCCCCCCCCAGTTACAGCGCCTGGCGTGGGAGCTTGGAGATGATTGGCTCCATGACATGGGGCCGCACCTGCCCAGACCCACAATGGCAGCCCAGTAAAGCTGGAAGGATATTTAAACCCATTGGAGAAAGAACCATGCAGTTTTGGCTGAGTGGAGACTCCTGCAGCCATGTAAGGAGGACCACACACTTTTGGCACAGGGCGACCCCCCCACCCTCCCCACAGCCATGAGAAGAATCACCATGCAGCTTTAGCAAAGAATCATCACACAGCTTCAGCAGAGAACCACCATGCGGCTTTAGCTGGAGATCCTGGCAACACAGCTGATGGTGCTGGGAACCGAGGGAGGCCTGCCAGCTGAGCATGGATTACTGGGAAGAACCGTGAGCTGCCTGAGCCATGGACTTCTATTTCTTTTCCTGAGACACAGTACCCCAGACTGGGCAAAGGGGGGAAGGAAGGACTGTGTGTGTTTGTGGGTGTTTTAAGGAACTTTGGGATTTTGACAAAGACATTAAGTCATTACTTTTAGTCTGTATAACTTGAATAAATAACTACTTTTTGTTTCACCAATCCCTAACATGGAGAGCTATAATTAATTCTCTGGCTTAGGGAAAGGCAAACCTAGTACAGGGGGACCCCAGGAGAAACAGGGGTCAATTTGGTAGCATTGTGGGACCCTCTTCCCTGGTGGCCAATCAGGGAAAATCATGGGAGACCACATGCACAGTAGCTTTAAAGCAATACAACTACTTGTACATGCGCAGTAAAGCCCACCAAACCTAGCCAGGAAGGATCCACCCTATAAGAATAGAGTCCCCCTCCAGCCCATGAGGTCAATCTCTGCTTGGAGTTGGCCTGCTCCCATGTTCTCTGCTATAAACTCTGGGTGTTCGGTTCAATTCTTTGTCCCAATCACTAAGAACCTGGTTACTTGTGCCCACCTGTGACAAAATGGTAGCCAAAAAAAAAAAAAAAATTGTGTCATTCACTATGACTTTATAATAATGACTTTTATATTGCATTTGTTCAACTTATCAATCTACAAATTGCGAGTATGCTTCCAGTTCAATTTACTGAGGGTCTATTTACTAAGAACTATGCACAGAGATAAACTTTGCTCCTAAAGAGAGCTCAGCCTTGCAAGACATAAGACAGAAAAATAATCAAAATACAATCCAATGATAATGGCCCCCCTTATCAGATGTATAAAAGAAAACAGGAATGTATAGGAAGTAGCACTTGTTAAGTGTTCATGCTATTCAGAAATATAAGATAGCCTCAAAACCTCTTAATTTAGGGAAAATGACAAACAAGAATCCTGCAGGCTAAGCAACTTGGGATTCTTTCTACAAAACAAGTGGTGTGACTAGCAGCATTATGAAGGATGACTCAAAAGTTTTTAAAAAAGTTAGACAACTCCTTCAAATTCAAATGGAAAATGAAGGAAGAGTAGCTGTAGAAAAGGTGAGAAGGCAATGAATATGAGAAATGTTTACAAGAGATAATCAAATGAAATTGTTGACCATGGGGTGGACAGTGATAGTTTAACAGGGTGCAGCCAAGAGGGAGGGCCCAAATAGGGATTTGTAATGGGGTCCAGAACTCAGGGTGTCCAAGAAATATTAGGAATAAATAAATAAACAACACACACACAACTCTGAGTTGGGGGATAGACACAAGGAGCAGGGCCATTCAGAGCTGTTTTGTATAGCAACAGCTTTACAGCTAACCTCTGGAATGGTCATTTAACATTATCTATAACTTTTAACTGGTTTCACAGATAGGTTAAAGAGCTGTGGCCATGCTTTCAGCCAGGGAGAAGGGAGTGACTTCCACCCAAGATGTAACTGGGAGGGAACTCCCCCTGGTTACGGTGCCTGCGTGAGAGCTTGGAGATGATTGGTTCCATGCCATGGGGCCATGCCTGCCCGGACTTACTATGGCAGCCCATTAAAGCTGGAAGAATACAGGAATGCTGGCAGGTGTAACTGATTGTGGGAGGAGTTAGACATGTGGCTGCAGAGGAAGACTGGCATTGGGATTTAAACCCAGGCACAGCAGCCATGCCAAGTTGGGGACCACTTGGCTTTGCATTGCTCCCTTTTGCCACGTGGCTTAAGAAGTAGGAGACTTTGCCTGGAAGAAAAGGGGTGAAAGGACTCTTGCTGGTGGGCCAGGGGAAAGTTCCACATGGTTTTGGAATAACTGGAGATCGTGGTGGCGACACAGCTGATGGTGACAGAAGCCTGAAGCACAGACTTCTTCTTTTCCTGAGATACGGTACCCCAGACTGGGCAGAGGAAGAAGGAAGAACTGGGTGCATCTGTGGATATTCTAAAGAACTTTAGTATTTTAATGAAGACATTAAGTCATTACTCTAAGCCTGTATAACTTTTAAATAAATAATTCTCTTCCTTTTCACCAATCTCTGGCAGACAGACATCTCTCCCTGGTGCAGGGCAAGGTGAACCTAGTAGGTAGTGGGGAATCCCCAGGAAAAAAAAGGGGAGGTCCTTTAGGTAATAGTATATCATTTACCACCGTCCCGGGTCTGTTCTATAACAATAGTGTCAATGGAATAAAGGAAGACAGGCTGAGAGTTGGCTTTGGAGGTGCTGACCGAGTAGGCTAGATACTAAGGAGAAATACAATCTGGTCTTCACTCCAGGATAATGAAGGCTGGAAATATGCACTTGGGAGTCATCCACTTAGATGGAAGCTGAAGCCATGGGAGGAAATGAGATCACCAAGGGAGGACAAAAAAGGAAGTGAAAATAGAACTTTCTCCATAATCATTCTTCTTTCCAAATGATTCACCACTAAATGCAGTGTATTTTTTACTAGGATAAAATATACCAAAATAGAAATTAATTCCCTTTCAGTATCTGGACAATGCTTTTAATAATGTCAGGTAAATAATTTATTATTCTGCTTTGGAAGATTTAAAAGAAGGGTCTTTTCATGTTCTTGCTGTCAATGACTCAGATACAAGGCCCTAGTACTTATGCCAGACGCTCCCAAAGCAGCATTAGACTCTACTTGAGTAGATTATATAATGCTATTAGCCTTTACATAGAATCCTTAACCTTTCATAAAAACAGCACCCATTTGGCTCCAAAGATTATCTTGGGAAATGCTTTTTCTTGGGAAAAAGCTAATACTTAATCACAACCAAATTTTCTCAACTTTCAAAAAGAAAATTTATGGAATCTCAGCCTATACCCAAGGCTAAAACGTTCTCATCCGCACTCAACAGTAGAGTACTGAAAAGAAACAAAGCCAACAAGCCCCAGACCCAGTGATTCTAGATAAAAAAATCTCACAGGAATAGTGAGTTTAGCTCCTATTTTAGACTGTGAAAGAAGTTCATGAAGTACTGCTACATTTATGTTCTTCTTCCTACTTTTCTCGTCCTCTTCAATGTTTCTGTAAAGTTAACCATGTAAGGTTTTTTGAAAACAAGGACAGCAACAATGGGTAAATGATCAAGAGATTCTCTACTTCAACAAAGGAATGGGAGATTTTCTTCCCCTCTCCAGGCCCCAATGGTCTCTTAATTTAAAAAAAAAAAATTGAGGATATTCAATACATCTCATTCTTTACCTATGGACCATTATCACAGTATGTTGAAACTGCAAACTTTCCCACTACTTCAAATCACAATAGCGGCAACATTATTTGTATGATGAGATTAAACAAACAAGTTCAAGGAATATTTGGTATTATACACTATTCATGGAGATCTGTATTTCTCCCCAAATTCTCAACAATTTATATAACTATGGTCCATTCCAGGAATTTCACTTGCATCCCCAAAATGGACAAAAACATGAAGAAAGTTTTACATTTAAACAGGAGGGGGGTGGGTAAGGAAGCCACCAGGCAAATCATTCTTATAGCAACAAGCAATTTCACCCCACACTCCAACCCCCTTACCCCTCTTAACTGGTAATTTAATATAAAATCTGCTGCTAAAAGAATTAAGGTCCTACTTGTGGAATTTAGTAAGCCTATCTAGAAACAGACTTCCACACAATAAAAAGTACTAAAAAGAAACACACTATTTAAGACATGAAAAGACATGGAAGAAACTTAAATGCATATTATTAAGTAGAAAAAAAAATGAAAGGCTACATGCTGCATGATTCCTAATATGTGACATTCTGTTAAAGACAAAACTATGGCGACAGTAAAAAGATCAGTGGCTGCTAAGGGGGAGAGGGAGAGATGAACAGGGGGAACACAGGATTTTTAGGGCAGTGAAACTACTCTGTATGATACTATGGTAAAACATGGTAAAACATGGCATTATACATTTGTCAAAACCCACAGAATGAATATACAATATCAAGAATGAATTCTAGTGTAAGCTATGGTGATAATGACATGTCAATGTAGTTTCATCATTAAAACAAATACAGTACAGTATATCACTCTTGTAGGGATGGTGCTAGCAGAGGAGACTATGTGTGGGTGGGGGGAGGAAAAATATGAGAACTCTGTACTTTCTGCTCTAAAAATAAAGTCTATTAAGAATTTAAATATACTAACTGAAAAATACTTGTCATCAGGTACTGAGATTTATTTGCCCTTGGGATTGAGTGGTATCTGATTGCAGATAAAATTTTTTAATGATACATAAATGCAAAACTACCTTTGCACAATGAGAATTTTGTATTGCCCAAACTAGGTAATGTCCGCCTATCTTGTATTTCTGACCCAAGCACAGAAAACAAAGGGATCTTTTCTAGCCTATTAATAATTTTTTAATAGATTTTATTTATTTATTTTAGAGAGATGGGGAAGGGAGGGAGAAAGAGAGGGAGTGAAACATCAATGTATGGTTGCCTCTAGCACACCCCATACTGGGGATATGGCCTGCAACCCAGGCATGTGCCCTGACTGGGAACCAAACTGGCAATGTTTTGGTTCACAGGCCTGCATTCAATCCACTGAGCTACACCAGCCAGGGCCCATCAGTGTTTTTATTTATAATTTTCTCTAGGACTTGTCGGTTTTCTCTACCAAAACCGACAAATCCTCAACCCTAATCCCCTACATTCAATATTATTTGGCAGGGGTGGAGAGAGAGGAGGACACAAGAGAGCAACAGGAAAATTGGGACTACTGTAACAGAACAATAAAAAAATATATTATTTGGTAGCTATACCACCACTGGCTCAGATAATTTCCCTATTAACTAGAATCTCCTGCCTTACTACAAAGTATGTAATGTAAATCAAGCCCTACTTTCTTGATTTCAAATGGAAAGTATACAAAGATCAATGAACCCTAGTACTTGCAAAAGGTAGTTTTCTACTTAGTAGTCTGAGAGTATTATCATTTCTGGTAAAATTACAAACAGGCCAAAACTGTGTAGACTAGCAGTGATTCTGTGTGTATGAATGTATTATCAGATACTCTCTGATAGTGTTTCAGAAATGCAGTACTCTGAATTCATGAAGCTGCTATTAAGGCAATACTGTGTTTGTGAGAATGAGTGTATTTTAATAGATTATAAGTTATTTGGAAACCAGGATGTCTTTAATTTTGTATCCCCATAATGCCTTGTTGCACATATACTCATTATTTGTTAATATAGTGAGAAAAAACAATTCTCACTAATTGAGTAAGGATAAGACCTTGCATAAATTTCAACCTATTAACAACTTAAAATGTATTAGTAATCATTAACATGTTAATGAACAGTATAGTAAATGAAACCATCTTTCTTTAATTAGGAGAGGCTTTTCATGGTATCACAGCCATCTTCCTGAGTATCAACAGTCGTAAATCCTAAGAACCTACACTATGGTATATTTGAATTTACCATAGATGCCCTAGAAGTTACATTAAAAAATAATCAGATCCCTAATGTGTTTGTTTCTTTGTCATGCATCCACTAATCCTAATAAGCAAGTGAATAAAAATTCAGGGTAAAATAGAATTTTGACATGAGATTTTACTTTACAGTTAGAATACAACTTTCCCATTCCTTTCCAAATTAGGTAAGGACACTTTCCATCATCAATTCTAAAAGAAAAGTAAGTTCAGATTCCCTGTAAACCTCCTAGAATAAAAAACAAACAGCCTAGAAATCTTTCTTCGAAAAGATAACTTTAAGAAAACTGGGGGGGCTTAAAAAATTTCAAAAAGATTACTGAATATACAACTAATGTCTTTGAAAGCAAATTCATTATTTATATATGTCAGGCATAATGCAAAATATATTAATAATTTAATTCACTATAATATATAAAAATGCAGTCTACCACTTAAGGTTGTTGTTGTCATTCTACAGATGTGCAGAGACAGGGTGCACACCCTGGCAATTACAATTCCAGAGCTCCACACACTACACTTTATTGCCTCACTGACAGCAATGCTTTGTTTACAATTAGAACTAAATGATATCCTGTGTATATTATTTAATTCAAAAACATGTTTATCTTAAATAATTGTCAAAGAGCCTATTCTACTTCTTTCTTATCAATGCTACCAGTTCAGGCCTTTACCATGACACATCCATACCCAATTACCTAAATTACCTATATGGCAATTTTATGTGGGCCTATAAGTTTAAAAAGTATTTAGCATCACTGACTGTAACCTATTGTTTTAAGTAGTAGGTTTCCATTTCTTTTGTTTTTTTAAAGATTTTGTTTATTTATTTTTAGAGAGAGAAGGGAGGGAGACAGAGAGAAACATCACTGCGCGGTTGCTGGGGGTCATGGCCTGCAACCCAGGCATGTACCCTGACTGGGAATTGAACCTGCGACACTTTAGTTCGCAGCCTGCACTCAATCCACTAAGCTACGCCAGCCAGGGCAAGGTTTCCATTTCTTATTGGCAGATCTCCAAGGTGGATGCTAAAACCATACACCCTAAGATTTCTTCCCACCAAGGGATGAAAACTAATGGCACTTCCAATCCTTCTCCAAGCAGGGACTTGACAGCACACCTCTATACTCTATCACATGCATAATCCTGAATTTCAAAGCTAGAGGTAAATGGCAGCTTTTCTCACAAAGAGGCTGACAAACCTTACAATAAAAATTCCCAAGTCCATTTTGCTACTTTACAGATTCTTCCTTAAAGGGATCATTTTTTCTTTTGGTCTTATTTCAAACATGGACACGTATTAATATAAATATTTTAATCATCAACTTTGCAAATTATCTATAAGACCTTTTCCATGCAGCTATCAGGACTGACCAAGCAGACTGTAAACCAAAGGTAAGAAACGTCCTTGTGCAAAATCTTCACAAACAGGTCTACACAGAGGTCACCCATTTTATCAATTTAAAAATACTGCTCCTGAAGAGGCCAAAGATTCTTTGAAACAGTTAAGAGACTCTCTCCCACTGAAGAACAGACAGACCGTTATCTAACATATCAAGACTCTACTTACCTTTTAGATAAAAAGAAAAAACTTTCTGCTGCTAAAGCCTGGAAACTCCTAAATCTAATTCTTGCCCTAATCTGACGCTTAGATATACTATGGTTTAAAGAAGCTGTAATTTAGTTGTAGAACCCTTACTAGAATCTGCTCCCTCCTCCATTCCTCAGGAAATCCTAAAGTTCAGTCAACAACCCAAACCGACTCTCCTTTCATAATTACTTATTTGCACTCTCATCATTCCATAACTCCCTGATGAAGCAGCACCCCATCATGAGGTGGAGGATCAAGCTGTTACTCACCTAGTGTCCCAAATACCAGCAAAATACTGCTATTTCTCTTGAAAAGGGGCAGCAAAATTATATTCAGAATGTTTTCACTAAATTTAGCAGAGATGTCCCAGGAATTACCCACAAAGCTAAGATGTTACAGGTGTGAACATGCAAGATTTCCACCAAAAAATATTCCTGAGGATAAAAATACAGTAATATACTGCTGCTTTACGTTTCATGAAGCTTTTCCCTGTTTGGAATGAGAAAGACCCTCTCCATAGGCCAATTTCTACATCAAGAATGCAGTCATTATCAACATAATTCTTTTCAGTGACAAGTAACAACAGTTGTATTCTAGAGGTTCCATACACTTAAATAAATGAAAATAACTGTCACTACAATTATTATATTCAAAATAGGAAGGCTATCAATGCCAAGAAGAATGATAATCAATACTACTAAAGCATTACAGTCTGTGAATAATATGTATACAAAGAACAAGCTTTGAAAGGATACACAACAAACCACTAACACTACTTATTCCTAGGGAATGGGATTAAAGGAGGAACTTGAGTATTTTACTTTAACCACCTGGGTATTATTTGGATTATGTAAAACAAGTCCTTTCATAATTTTTTAAATACAGTAATTTCGTCCTTTTTCCAAAAACTTAAGTGAAGTAATCCATGTCAAAATGTTGGTTAATCACTATCCAAGGCAGGAAGGTTCATCTTCTCTGTCTGCTAATATTCCCTCCTACATTTAGTTAAACCCATCCTTTGAAAATTCAGCCTGATGAAAACTTCATTCAATTCTAGGCAGAGATGTCTGGCAAGCTCATGTATCTGGTTACCTCGGGTTCAGCTGGTACTACTAGGCCTGTCAAGTTTTTCCAATGGTGTATTTTGAGAGTTGAAGACTTGATACAATCCTAGAACTCTTTCAGTGATAAACAGATAGTGTCTCAGAATGGTAAGATGAAATGCACTCTAGGACACTACTAAAAACATTCCACTCAAATTCTTTCCTAATTCTGACTTTGACAAGATGCTAAACTATATACACCTCTTACTGAAATACAAATGTCAGCAAGCTCATACTTCTACTGGTAATCTGTGAGCAATTTTCACTGTAGCTTAATGTTGTTCCTACATACAGTAAGAACTACTACTCTGTATACTCCAGTGGGGTTTTCTTTTTTCTTAATACCCATCAAAATTTCCCCTTTCATCCTACAGCTATAAAATCTCATCATCCTAGCACCACCCCCACCTCATAATTAAATTTTAATGCCTACCTGCTACTAGGTAGCAAATTACATGTCTACAGGCAGTCATTTTGGAACATTTCATGTGCACAGCCTTGTAGGAAGCACTAAACTTTTCCAGTATACAGCAAGTACCTCACAGTTCGCATTCCATATTCGGTACTAGCCACCTGCCTGAAATTATTTCTTCCTTGATGTACTCAGTTCCATAGGAGTTAATTTCATTTGTAACTAGGCCTTGAAGACTAGCTAAACTGTTTCTGAGAAATATGGACATTATGACCCCATGGGGATTAAAAGACTTAAAAAGCATGTTAGGAAATCTCCACCATATAAAGAAACCCATCAAACAGCTACTAGGAAAAGCAAAAATATGCAAACACTTCAGCTCAAAAACCAGTCAACTAAACTTTGTATTTTACAAGTATAACAGAATCTGTCACCCCTCTGCCTCAAACAGATTCAAATGACAGGACAAGAAAGCTAAAAGTGCCAAATAAATGTTTACCTAAAAACAAATGAAGATACTAAAAGGGTCAAGACCAAGTATGTACCGGTAAGAAGAAACCAAAATGAAGATAGGAAAACAGAAGGAAAAAAAGGACTTTATGAAAAACAACAAATGCATATAACTAAGGCACAGAGCTCAGATAAAAGACTCAAAATCATATTGTGGAGAAAAACAAATATGAACAACAGAATTATGAGGATAAGAATAAAGGAATAAAAGCACATGTTTGTATTGCTTTAGCCATTTAGATCATTATCTTAATTACTAAAAAAAGAAGTTAAATAAGCTTTCTGCAGTCTAAAGTGTGAAAACAAAATGTACAGAAATATGTATATGCCTCTAAAACATTTTATAAGAACCAAGAAAATGTGGAACTTTCAAAATATTCACTGGACAAATGGAAAAATACCATACACAAGTTTCCTAGTAGAAACTATGTTGCTAAATTTCTAACTCAAGCAACTATAAAAATATGTCTTATAGCATAATCTATTTTTTGAGGTGCAATAAGATACTGCATAATAGCAAAATTACCTGCTCCCACATCACTTCAAAAATAAACACCATGCTAAATAACAGTCACTGCGATGCTAAGGTTGACAGCTAACCTGAAAGACTAAGGAGAGTCTGATCTACTGAAAGTTTGGAATCAGCATGTTTAGTGTTAGGTTGTGTTACAAAAAAGTTCTTTTTAATTACTTCCTTTGCTTTTGTTAAAAATAAGAGACTATTCCCCCATATTACAGATTTCAAACTTCATTAACCATTTCACTATAAAAATATATACCTGACTTTCAATTAAAAAGTAAACCAAGATAACTGAAACACTTCATTCTAATCACCACCCTGTGAGGTATGTATATATTATTAATAAACAGATGTGGAATCAGAGTAAGAGACTTGCCAAAACTCAAGACTCTAATCCAATCTCTCAGGCTTCAACAGCATATTATATTTATAATATAATCAATCCTTTTGTATTATATATGAATAATTATATTCACAATATAAGCCTTTGGTGAAGAGGATGCAAATACTGAGTTTTATTTGATTTTCAGTCAAAGCATGTTATTTGCCTAGCTCCAATGGTAAATGAGTTTACAATCCCTGCTTTAAAGCATTTTTTTTTTTTTTTAAAGAATCAACACAAGTGAATAGCTGTTCTCCTTGCCTTTCCATTCCTAGAACAGGTGTGTGGCTTTGACCAGTGGTTGCCCTGGGGTGCTGTTATCCTGTATCAGAGTGTACTTACAAGTGCAGAGACAAAATGACATATTCTTAACAGGGGGCTGCTCTGCCTTTTATGGAGCATTCTGGAAATTTGTGTTTATTTTTGGTTGATACAGTAATTGAGATAGCACTATGGTCTTTAGTTGCCTGGAACCAGGGATCCTCAAAATCCCACCTTGTACAACAAAGAATTGTTCCCTCTTCCTACACAACTTTCAAATGACATTAGAGATGAAAAACTTGTTCTGAACCTAAACTCTAAGGAAGTTTAAAATATACCATAATGTATCTCTTGCATGGTTTTAATCATCACTCAGTTTTCCAGGAATGCAATTACTGTGTAAAGTGAGGACTGTTCTTTGTTTCATTTGGAACTTTGCCAAGAGTTGTTCACCTTTTCAGAAAATCACATAATCAATAGCAATGCCCCCTGTAGTAACTGAGTCACCACTACAGCACAACTGTATCACTCAGCATTTGTAGCTGTCATATTCATGGATATAAACTTCACTGTCTTCTTCTGTAGCTATGCCTGAGCATTTACAGACTATTTCATTGTAAGTTATTTCCCCCTTTATATTACATTTAGGTCATTATTTTCTTAATAACAGTGAATTTCACTTCAGGATAATAAAGGGAAGTTACAAAAAATGTGTTATAAAAAAACAAACACACACCAGACTGATATTTAACTTTGTGTCACCTACCTGAGGAAGGCAGGCAACAGGGGATGAGGAGTAACAGGGTGTCCCTGTAACTAGATTTAACTTGAGATGAGAACAGTACTGGGAGGCAAACTTCAAAAATTATAGAAATTCAATACTGAACTTTCCTAGCAGAGGTGGAGAATTCAGTGAAAAGGCTGGTCTGCTTACAGGCATCTGAAATGCACATTTTATGATATAGTCATCATTTGTCAGAAAAACTAATCTTGAAATAATCTAGTCCTTCTCTTTAGTACTTTATTTTCCTCTTCACTTTCCTATGAACCACCAGAGTTGCAGTTAATCTATTAAGGGTAAACAGTTTATAAGTACCAGGCCTCACAACTCAAAGCTCTACATACACACCATTTCACGATACAGCATTTTAAAGAGCACTTTTCCATACATTATCATTTATTCTAATAAAACCACTGTGGATTAAGGGTGATACTAATTAAAAAAATAGAAACCATAGGAACTAAAATGGAAATAGGATTGGGCTACTGCCAAATCCAGTGCCCTCTCTACCC
Source organism: Phyllostomus discolor (assembly GCF_004126475.2). Taxonomy (NCBI): domain Eukaryota; kingdom Metazoa; phylum Chordata; class Mammalia; order Chiroptera; family Phyllostomidae; genus Phyllostomus; species Phyllostomus discolor. Next base: position 115,435,577 of record NC_040903.2, on the reverse strand, counting down.
AACTACATTGTCCCAGATAATGACCTTTTTAGCATAGTTTTTTAAATTTACATTCTACATTTACAATGGTGACAGAGTATATCAATTTATTTACCATGTAATACTGTCTCCAATAGAGTTTAAGCATCAAATGTAAACTATACTAATTTCCAGTTTCATAAAAACTATGTTATTTTTAACACTTCTTAAAACTGCCTTAAATATACTTTGTTTGATTATGCTTTATGTTACTTAGTATCATTCACCCTGGAACCTATTACATTACTCAATTCCTGTTTTACTTATAGACACCTGACCCCAACTTACACAAAAAGGACAGAAAGTGTACCTCTTACACTGAATTACTGATAAACAGTGACACATCTCTGGTTAAGAGTCCTTATAATAAGAGGCCTTATAATAAAGCTCAGGAAACCATTTTTCTTAGTACTGAAATTTAACTGTAAAGAAATCACATCCCTGGTCTGCAGAGCCAACAGCTACTTTCTGTGACTCTCTAAATCAGGTGGTTATAATTCAGCAAATGAAAATTATTCTGACCCCAATAGGAGGAAAAGGGTGTGATCAGGCACATCTCCATTTATAATTTCCAAGCCAATAATGCAAATATATTACAAGCCCCCATGCAAAAATCTGAAAAAGTATAATCCTTGAACCAACAACCTCAGAAACATCTTTATTATTTTACTTTCAGGCATTAGTCCCTAAATTTTCAAATGTTTTTGGTAAGAGAGAAAAGGGGAATTGTAAAAAAAAAAAAAAATTTTTTTAAAGAAACCAGCCTGATGCCCCCTGCCACATCATTCCTGAAAACAACTTTAATTTTTACAGAATAAATGAAAAACTTACTCTATGAAATATAAAGTAGTAGAATTGAAAAAAAAGGGAAATGTGACATAACCAGAAAACAATACTATTATAAACTATATTTTCTCATTGAAAATTGGCAGTGTAACGTAAATTTGGCATATGCAAATTGCCAGCATCAATACTTTTACACTTTGGGGCCACTATTAAGAAAAACAAGGATTTCTTGAACAATTACTGCTAACAACTACTGTGATAACAGGGCAGGCCACCTGACAGAATATTACATCTACTTTAAAACAATTTAATACACAAAATTACAAGACTCTGTGTCACTTAGGTTCTAAATGGGCAGCCAAAATAGCAACAACAATAAAAAAAGACATCCTTTAAGGCTGTCAGATTTAGTAAATAAAAGTTCTTCACTGTTCATCTGAAATTCAAATGGAACTGGGCGTCCGGCATTTTATCTGGCAACTCTGCACTCTCGAAACTAATTAAAGCGAGCTCCCATCTCTAGCAAGGTATTACAGCCCCAGCTCCCACGCATAAAGAACAAACTTGAGCCCTGGCTGGTGTAACTCAGTGGATTGAGCGCGGGCTGCAAACCAAAGTGTTGCAGGTTCGATTCCCAGTCAGGGCACATGCCTGGGTTGCAGGCCACAACCCCAGCAACCGCACATTGGTGTTTCTCCCCCCCCCCCCCCCCCCCCGGCCTTCCCTCTCTAAAAATAAATAAATAAAATCTTTAAAAAAAAAAAAAAAAGGAACAAACTGAGCACTCTGATCAGTATGGTTCAGTTAGTTGGTTGGGCATCGTCCGGAAAAGCAAAAGGTTGCAGGTTGATTCCTGGTTAGGACCTATCCCTGGGTTGCAGGTTCAATCTCCGGCAAGGGTGCGTACAAGGCAACTGATAGTTGTTTCGTGTTTCTCTCCATCTCTTTCTCTCTCCCTCCCCCTCTAAGAATAAATAAAATCTTTAAAGAAAAGAAAAAGAACTAAGCTTCTATCACAGCAGAATTTTGGAAGTGTTCTTTTACAGATGATAAGGCTTTCTTAATAGCTGACATTTCCCATAAAAAAGAAAAAGCCTAGTTTCTAAGAGCCAAAGGTTAAACTTTTACTAGGTTCCTTCCAGTCTAGTGAATGAACCTTCATGAAACTTACACTTCTGTGAGTTAAACACAGGTTGGAAATAATTCATAGCGTAGGTTTTTGGTAACTGAACAAAAAGAAGTTACTTATGATGGTTATAATAAATAGTATCCTGTTTTAAGTATTACAGACAGAACTGAAATCCAGTAAAATGAATTCCAAAGTTAATCTACCATTTTTCTTTAATTCATAATCATAGAACTACAGAATTAAATACTAATTTCTGACCCTGAAAAATTTCTAGAAAGTCCATTTCATTCCATATTCGTTTCCATAAAGATTTCTTCCTACTGAGCTCCTAAAACAAGCACAGTAGTCCCCGCTTATCCACAGTTTCACTTTCCTCGGTTTCAGTTACCCATGGTCAACCATGGTCTAAAAATGTTAAATGGAAAATTTCAGATAAACAATTCCTAAGTTTTAAACTGCACACTCTCCTGAGTGGTGTGATGAAATCTCACACCATCCTGCCCCATCTCTCCCAGGACATGAATCATCCCTTTGACCAGCATATCCATGTTTTATGTGCAACCCACCAGTCACTAAGTAGTCGTCTGAGGTTATCAGATGAACTGTTCTGGTGTCACAGAGCTTGTATTCAAGAAACCTCCTAAGTGCAAGAGTGACAATGTTGGCAATTTGAATATTCCAAAGAGACGCCGTAAAGTGTTTCCTTTAAGTGAAAAGATGGAAGTTTTTAATCTAATAAGGTAAGGGAAAAAATCATATGCTAACATTGCTAAAATCTACAGTAAGAATGAATCTTCTATCAATGAAATTGCCTAATTTATAAAATTTATAAGTTAAATTTTATCATAGGTATGTATGTATAAGAAAAAACAGTACAGTACTAACAAGTGATTGACGGGTTGCACATACAATATGGATATATGCTGGTCAAAGGGAGGATTCACATTCTGGGAGAGATGGGGCAGGATGGTGTGAGATTGCAATCACTTTACTCAGAGGAGTGCACAGTTTAAAATACATGAATTGTTTATTTTTGGAATTTTCCTTTTAATATTTTCAGACTGCTGTAGACCATGGATAATTAAAACTAAGGAACGAGAAGCCATGGTTAAAGGGGGACTATTACATTTGTTTAGGAGCTCAATAGGGTTCAGTACTATCCAGTTTCAGGAATACACTGGGGGTCTCCCCCTTTGTATCCCCCCCCCCCCGAGATAAGGGGGACTACTGTACCATAAAGAAAAAACAAAGAGAGATACTCCCTTTTTTTATGAGGACCCTCTCAACCAGCTCTTTGCCCTATTTATAATAGCTCTGACAATGAGTGCAAACAACTCTATTCTTCTGCTAGTTTCATTAAGATCACCTATTTAATACTAATCCTATGCTTTTCTTCCTCGTGCTTTAGGCCATTGCTCTTTGATACAGCCCATCCATCTTTGGAGACTGCCTAATTCCCTTACTTCATTTACACTGCTACCTAGAAGGTATTAATAGATAATCACATCCCCCCAGTGCTCCCTTTTCCTAAATTTAGCTCTTCAATCTTTTCTCCTAAATCTTCTGCTACCATCAATGTAGAATTATCTGCATCTTTCCCTAAATGAGGTTGGAAAGTGTTATTTGGAGTTCAATCCTACTGTGAAAATGTTTACACTGTTAATAGTACCATAATTTTGATATGCGATCACTATGTTACGTGTCTAAGGGTAATTCAATTATGATTCACCACAAGTTATTGGAAACCTCTTCATAGATGCTCTTTTCCAGGTAGCAGTTTCCTGGTTTGCATTAAGGCCATTTATTTCATCTTCCTTGATGAACGATTAGAGATTCAGCATTAGCAAATATAATTTCAATGCTGGAGCTGCTGTGCTATTTTTTTCTAGTTGCTCCACAATGGTTCCCAATCTGCTAAACTTGTATAATCAAAAACTCCTAAATTTAACATATTCCTTCAATCAAAAGATCTGAAATTAAATATAGTACATTCCTTCAACCTATGAATTGAGAAGTTATTTCACAAACAGTTGCCAACAGAGGACATCTTACTGCCTTTTTTCCCTCCAAGAAGCAATGTCTAAAAATGAGAAAATAACATTCTCCAGAATTTTATCATGAAAGGCAAATGGTTCTTCAGTGATAGTTCTGCTTTCCCTTTCCCTCCCTTCTCTTCCCTTGGCCAGTGTTCAAGTCATTTTGTACTCACCAGAAATGTGTCTCAGACAACAGCATCAGAGTAAGCGTGCAGCTGGGAATAAACAGTACTCCCAGCCCCCATATTCAACCAATAATAACTCAAGGCAGGGGCTAGGGAATAAGGAAGGTAAGCTCTAATGTAAAAGAAAAGACAACTACACATACTGGAAAACTTGTGCTTTGATTATGATATTCAAATTACTGTAGCTTCCCTAATTCAAATAGGGTAAAAAAAAAATCAATATAACTAATGGATAATGTATTAATTCAATAATGTTGTATTTTCTTTACTAACAATGACTAGTAATGGAACATGCTGATGTTACTGATAAATGTCACATGAAGATCTTTATTGTGTTTACAAAAATCATCAGTGTTCCACACTAAAAAAGCATAAAACAAAACAAAAAAAAGTAAATGCTTGAAAATGCTGTTTTTCAAAAATGAGTCTCATGGTCAATTAATGAATTATGGTATCAGTTTGGAAGGTCATAACAGTTTTATTCAAATATACTACAAAGTATGGATAGGTACTGTTTCATAAAACATTATGTATTCTGCACATACTTACACACAAATAAAACCTATTTCTCTATCTGGGTCACAAAAGTTTGAAAGCCTTCTTCTAAACAGCTTTTATATTTTTAAAGTCATTTCAACACTATTACAAGTGAACCAAATTATTTCTATTTTATGAATACATTGCAGCACCTAAAATTTTTACTTTCAGGTTACTTTTAAATAAATAAGCAGTAAGGATGTGTCTGATAACTGTTGAAACTAGGTGATGATTATATGGAAGTTTATTACATTATTTCACTCTACTTTTTACATGTTTGCCATTCTAAAAAAAAATGTAAAAAAAAGGGGGGGGGAGGAAATGGACCTACCTAACAAATACAAATAAGTATCACGAATAAGTACAAAACTGAGACTTTTACACACTGTTTATAAGGAATATCAAGCTACAAACTTTCTCAGATTTAATTCAGGTAACACTTGGGTTGCCTTGCTCAACTACAATGAATTAGGTTTAGAAGTATTTTAAAAATATATAAAGGAAAGAAGAAACAAATCATAAACAGAAAACAAACCTCCTCAAAGGATAACATAAAACACAAATCACTGCCTCTTCAATAGGCAACTACTTTCCAATCAACAGAGAGAATACAAACACCTACCTGGCACTGATTTTCATTTAACTGTTTAATTCACAATATGAGATCTCTGTAACAGACACGATTCTGCCTTTCTTGAAACAAGAACAACAAATGGTATCTGAAGTAGGTTTACAGGCAGTTGGATTCAAAACATTCAAGCCTCCATTTTCATTATTTCTGAAAATCTAGTTTCAAAAACTTATTATAACAGAAAGTACTCTCTCTCTCTCGGTCCTATAGGTCCCACTTGAGGCTGTAAGATCAATAGCTGTGTAATTTTAAAACTGGAAGGGAATTTAGATATCATCTAGTCCAGTGGTTTTCAAATACAATCAGGAAGAAAAGAAGAATCAATGGCAAAATAATTTATACATACAAGCATACTCTTACCTTTTCTTTTCTTAGCGTATGGAACACTTTGACTTGTTATTCTATCAGAAAACGACTTGACATTTTGTCTTATATTTTATATTTAATCACTTCCAGAATGTGAGTATACATTTGGATATGATGAAAACTGTTGGTAGAATTTGAAACAATGTTTTCTGATAATAGAACCTCACATAATATATAGAACACTGACATTTTCTGAGTGATTTCACATCATCTCATTTATAATTCACGGTCTACTCAATTTGAAGCAATACTTGGGTGTAACAATGATATAAACCTAGATAAACAAAGGGAAGCATATCTAAATTGATATACTTCTGTAAAATACCATAAAGTGTATCATAAGGTTCCAGTAATTATGATTTGGAAAGATGAATGTTTTGGTCTTAAAACATTCCATAATTGAAAAAAAATTCCATAATTGTTTTCAGAAATGCAAAAGAATAGCATTTACTACTTTTTAATACAAGAAACTTAACACAGTCTGCTTTAATGAAGAGGTAAGACTGAGTTGTGGTTTTTTTATTTGAATCTTAACAAAAACAAGAAACAAACAAACCCAAATAACTGTGTTATTTGTGCCTGAGAAACATTAACTGTGTCCCCCACTACCTTACTATATGCAAATAAATACAGATACTTAATTCTTTGAATATTCAGTAAACCCCATTTTCACACAACAATTAAAAGTTCTGAAAAAATTTCAAGTTAACTAGGTTTGATTAATAAATGTATATTCTGTACATACACAAAAGCAAACAAAGAAAGTTAGCCTAATTTCAATTTTAGATAACAGTAAATTGATATTATGTACAAATCTTGACTCCTCTCCTAAACTGAATAAACTCTGTATTTTACTTATGCATCTATTCAGTTTTTTAAATTTAAATATCAATATCCTGGGTTAACATTTTTATATAAGATCACCACTGTATTTCACACGAAATTTGGTGACGTTCATGCCTATGAAATGTAACAGTTTATAATCAACTAATTTTAGTAGAGAGGTTTCCTGTCTTCCCAAAGCTAATCCTCACGAATTAAAACTGAGAATTCTGAAAAAAAGAAAAAAAAGCCCACAAACTTCACAAAATTTTTAAAAGCATTTATCTAAGGTGCTTAAAATTAAACTGTATCATCAATGGCATTTTTAAAAATTCATAAAAAATGATGTTTTCTTTAAAGAGGCACACTGAAAGACAAATCAAGTGTTCACATCAGATGATTTTGCACTATTATTTTAATTTCGATGTGTGAATTCACCTTGGAAGTTCTTCATCTATTTAGTCTTTCTGATATTCTATTTTTCCAGATACTCCTCAAAAGAAAATTCATTCTTCATTCTTGTTTCCTGTTTTTACTACTATAGCCTTTCTTCTCTTTTGCTTTCTCTTACAATTTCATTCTCTACTTCTGGTCCTGTCCAGACTATGTTCTCACTATAAACAATTGAATAGAATGCATCAGAATATTTTTCACCTAATTCACTTCTTCCAAAACATCATTGTATAACTTTATTTAAACTTTTACTGAACATCTCCTGCATGACATTTAAGTCACCCATAGTTTTTCTACATATTTCATTTGTAAAGAGATTAGCACCTTATTTCCTTACCAAACTGTCTTGTAAACCAACCCTTATATATATCCAGCTGATTTTCAGATTTTACATATGAAATATCTTACTCTGAAAGTACCTCAAACTAAATAAATGAGAAGCAGTGTCCAAATTAACAGAGTATGTTTCTAATCATACATGGTTATCTTTGTAGTCCCAGTTAAATAATTATTTTTATTAAAAAGTAAAAGTAATATAACATTTTACCTTTTATTAAAGTATACTGAACAAGTGAAAATATTTCACATCAAAATTGTATTGAGAAAAATAAAGGGATTCCTTCAAGAAAATATAGTCTAATTTCTCACTAGGATTTGTGTAATTCATACAATGTCAGACCTATTAAGTCTGGCAACACAAAAATAACTATCTGCATCTCTAATATGGATCCAGTAACCTTGAAAAACAAAAAGACTCAGAGCCCAGCAACAGATCCTGATGTAGTAAACACAGCCAGCCTTTCTACCCCAGATCCTTGGCCAATTTCTCATGCTTGGGTGCTCCATTATGTCAGTAGTGACATTGTGGTCTTGCATGAGAGACTGGAGGCTTATGATTTCCTTTGGAAATGCTTTATTCGAAGGCAAACTATTTCTTCCGGTCATTTAAATTTTTATTTGGATTACGTTAAGATATGTTGCTTGACATCTACCATGCCATTTGTACACAGCTGCCATAGATAACCTCTGTCTTCTGTTGCTCATTTCAATTCACCCAAAGGAGAGATGTACAATCAATAGCAAATACACATCTAATTTGTACTCAGGGAGAGAAAATTGTCAACCACTGAAGCAAACATCCCTTGACAGAAGAGGAAAAGATTAATTAATTATCTAATGCAAATACTGGCATTCTTACAAAGGACAATATTCACGGCTACCTAGTACCACCCAAGCAAAATGGCTCCTTGAAATTTAGCTCATTAGTATTAATTATTAGACTCCTTATTTTCTCCCACTTAACTCTGTTAATTATCCTATTTCATATTTTCACTATATATTTTTTATATTTTTACACTTCACTCCACATTCACTTGTCAGCTAAAATCTCCAATACTTCCACTGTGTATAGGGCACTACTTCTACTTCTTATTCACAACAATGAGATTCTATGAAAAGATATTTAGTTCACCAAAAGAGTAACAAAGCCATGTAGTCCCCCAGACAATGAAAGAGAAATAAAACTGCCTCACCAGAATTTGAAACTGCAGCACTACTGGTCATTTTTCTTAAAGTTACATATGCAAATGTGCAAATCTCTCTGGAAACTTCAAATAGCCTAATTAAGTTTAATCAAGATGACATAACAATTAAGTGTTCGATGTACACATGAACAAAAACAATTAATAGTGCTTCTTTTAAAAGGATAATAGTAATAGCTAACACTTATTTGCTGTAGAGAGCAAACATTTAGTACACACAGCACTGTAATGCCACATAAAGTAATGCAGTACATGTTACATTACAGTAACATATGGTAACAAGTATTTCATATAGTAAAAATTTACTCCCTGAGACTATATGCCAGGCAGAAATCTAAATGCTTGACAGCCATTATATCATTTAATCCTCAATCATCTCTGTGGGACTAGCATTATTATAAACCCCATTTTTACACATGATAAAACTGAGGCTTGGAAGCAGTGAGCGCTTTAGTCAAGGTCACTTAGCTACAGAGAACTGGGACTCAAATCCAGGTCTAACAGAAACCAAAGTCTGTGTTCTTGATTACCATACAATCCTGCTTGGTTTAAACTTCATTTTAATTTTAGTCTAAAATTTTTTAAAGAAAAGTCTTAACAGGAAGACTTTAAGGAAGATTACATTTTAGGGCAGGTTTCTTCCTTTAAAATGAACTACATTTATCTTATTACATACAAAAACCAACACCTAAAAGAATTTACTTGAAACTGTGACCCTACAAGTTCACATATTTGGGTAGTAAACAAGCCTTTCATCTGAATGAAAGCCTTGAATTTCTACAGTAATGGGTCACAGCTGGAAGAGACCTCCAGGATCATCTAGTCTGAATTTTTTATTCTAGGAATAATGAAAGAGACCTTTTGAAAAACATCTATACTCAATTTACACTACCACATACCCAATCCAAAAACATGTAGCTTTGGGTTTTTTTTTAAAGTCATCATTTTAAATAGATAATCTAACACTTCTAACATTTCAACATCATACAGACAATGTTATCTATTTCTGAAGCACTGTAAGAAAATAGAAACTCCACGACATGAAGTCAGACTACTGCAGGGCTATTACCAATCGAAAGCTTTAATTTTATGATGTTATAGAAAGCTATATTTAAAAAAAATAGCATCCTTGCCTATGTGGACTCACACTCAAATAATAGCCATTTCTTCCTTGAATTAAACTTACATTCATTTGGATCAGCTACAAACTCAGCTTCAAGTCATCAGTCATGTCTCGTGACTGATGACTTGAAGCTCATTACAAGGGAAAGGCTGCACAACGCGGTATGTAGAACACAGATCCCTGAGAACAGCCAGATGAGTCTTTGAAGGCCTATCCAAAAACTTCACTGTAGTTACTAAGAAACTAAAATTCTGCTGTATTATCAGTCACTGAAAGATACCATGCCAGCAGAGATTAAGCAGTTAAGATCAATCGCCCCAAATGAAATCAATGTTATTTCCACAAATCAAATAGCTGAAATGAATATTAGACTTCTTTAAGTCATATTGTTAACACACCAACTATAAAAACTGGTAAGATAAATCAATCTAACTCTACCCTGCCTTCCACAATGGCATCATGCTTTGGGGGAAAACAGGAAAAATACCCAATATACTTAATATATTCAATGTCTGACCCCTGCAATGATAATTCAAGGCCATCAAGCATACATAGGATTTGATTAGTATAATTTGGTACAACGAACATACTTAACCAATGATGCTTTTTCAATCCTTTATAAGATATATTTTCACTGTAATCTTCAGCATCTTAAGCCTGTATTCTCTTTAGAATGCTTAAATCCATTGGCTCGATTATTGATTTTTTAATGAAAGTCATTTAAATTTCAGCTATTCCAACAACAGTAATTTTGAATTGTTCTAGCAAAACAGCAAAGGAACACTGAAGGATTAGCAAAGACAATCTACAGTTCACTCTCCACAAATGACTTCTCATAAATTCTTTCCTATAAAAATATTTTTAAACTTCTTAAAGGCTGTTTCCACCAAAAGCAGAAATCGGTTCACAATACCTTGGCTGAATTGTAACACATGCTTTCAACAATCAGAATCTTTTTTTCTCTATCTTCTTTAAAGAGCTTTGGTTCAAAACCCAATTCTCTCGTTTCCACTGTACCCTGCATATATCCCAGCTACTACTTTTTTGATCCTCAGGAATAATCTTTCTCCCGTCTTGTAACTTTTAGACCTTAAAAACACACTCCTTCCATCTCCCTCTCTCCAGTCAGTGTCCTCAATCCTACCACTGCAGTTCCAGCTAAGTGTCGCTGCCCTCCCAAAGGCCCAGACTGTATCATAAACGCTTGCCACAATCAGCTGCTCCCTTCCTTAATACACGCTCCACACTGCAACGTTAGATCCTCGACTTCCTGCATTTTCCTCCCTTCCCATATCTCCTGTCTTCACCCTTCTCTCCCCAATAAATATTCCCCTGCCTCAGTTACAACCCTTACTCCTATCCTCTGCTCATTTTTCCTCTCCTTATTTAGAAACTCCTTTGGCTCTCCCTACCACTACCCTAGAGTGCTCAGCACTACACCCTCCCCAGCAACCCAGCTCTCTTCCCCCATCTCGTTTAGAGCCATGCTGCTTCTCTTTCCAGATCCCCTCCCGCAGTCAATCCACCACCTTAGCTTTCCGCCCACTTCCCCTCCACCTCCACCGCTCCCCGATTCTTAACCCCTCCTCAGCGCTCTCGTACTCTGCTTAGCATTCTGGACTCCCTTCCCCGCAACGCCTCCCTTATTTAAGGATGTCACCTGTCTTGCAGGGCCCCAGCATAACCCCAAAAGACTCCTACGCCCGGGATCCCGGTTTTTCTGCGGATCCTGCCAACACCACTCCCCTCTTCTTAAACACAAACGCCAATCTCAGGCCGCCTCTTTAAAAGCTGCGCCCCCTCCTCATCCGCCCCCGCGACTCAGCTTCTCACATCGGCTTCCTGGGTGTTCCCTCCCGACTCGGAGCAACTGGCCCCAAGACGTGGCGCCTATAAGCCAGCAATACACCTCAGGCTGCGATCGACGCCCCCACGTCTCGGACAGCGCCTCCAGCTCTGACACCCGCGCCTCCAACTCCCCGCCCGCCTCTCCTCACCGCTGACCCGCAGCCCCTGGGACTCTCCCACCAACCTCTTCCCTTTGCTCCCTCACCTGCTCAGGCCCCAGCCCGCCCCCGGCGCACCGCTTACCGTTCTGAGCAACGCCCGGCCCTGGGAGGAGGGAGCCAGAGACCAGCAACAGCGAGAGGGCCAGGGCGCTGGGGAGCGAGGAGCCCAACATCCTCTCAGCAGAAGATCGAAAAGCGAATGGGCCAGGGCTGGGGAAGGGAAGGGAGGGAGGGAGGGGGCGGGTGAACACGCGAGGGAGTGAGCTCCGGAGGTAGCAGTGGCTCCGCTCCGTCCTTCCCTGTCCTCCTCCTACCGCCGCAGCGCCCAAGCCTCGCGAGACCCTCACTCCAAGTCGTGGGCGGCTGAGGAGTGATGGCGGCAAAACTCGCGAGAAGAATAAGCCTCAACTGCTGCTCCCGCCCCTCGGACTTCGCGTCCCCGCCCCCGAAGAGACTGATTGGCCAAGTTCGAGGTAGGTCACGTGCTGCCGGCGCTTCTGGCCACGTGACAGGTGTGGCTAAATTCCTCCACTTTTTTGGCCTCGAAAACTGAGAATGTGTCCGGGTAGCTAATCCCTAAGTGAGACTGGGAGGGGCCCATCAGTAAGAGGAAGCGTTAGGAGCAAAATGTGTTTTCTCCACCCATTGTGCCTTTGAGTCGCTGGAGCGCTTGTCTGTAGAACTTAATACATCACTGCCTCTTTCTTAAAATATTTATTTTTATTCTTAGAGAATGGGGAAGGGAAGGAGAAAGAGAGGGAGAGAAACGTTGATGTGTGAGAGCTGTATCAATCCACTGCCTCTCCCATGCCCTCAGCCGGGGACCTGGTTGGCAACGTAGGCGTAAAACCCTGACTGGGAATTGAACTGGTGACCCTTTGGTTCACAGGCCAGCACTCAGTCCATTGACCCACAACAGCCAGGGCATCACTGCGTCTTTTGTGCCATTTTTTCATTGTTTCCACAGAAGCCCTGCTGTTTCTCCCTTCCGTACTTTCACCTTAGACCTCTACTGGCATCTAGCTCCAACCTCTCTCTAACCTACAGTTTTAACTTTCCAGGCTAACTGATACGCACCCCATGCTCCATATTTCTCTGAGCTTTTCTGCCTGTACATCTGCTCCCTCTGCCTGGAATATCCTCCTTTTCTGGCCTTTCTATTTTCCCTCCCCCATTTTGGCCTTACTTTAGCTTCATAAAATCTCAGGGCCTAAAGTTTAGCCTAATTGCCAGTTAGACACTAAATTCTACAAGAAAGTTGCCATATATTGATTCATTAGAAGAATCTTCAGAAACATTTTCATGCAGCAAAAATTCATTATCTGCTGTGTGCAAGGTTTTAATACCTGCTGACGCCTGCTGTAAAACCCAGTTTTGAAAGCATGGTCACCCCACTCTTAAAAGTTTACAGCCTAGTGCACAGGTGGCCAACACAAGGCCCGAGGGCTGAATCCAGCCCTCCACCTTGTTTTATCCAGCCTGGCACCTTGTTTCTACCCGATGGCAGCGCCGAGCTCTCACTTAACCGTTAAGGAGTAGTTACATTTATACAGTCCTAAAATGACATTTGGCCCTTTGAAGGCAACTGCGAGGTTGATGTGGCCCCTGGTGAAAATTAGTTTGACACCCCTGGTAGTCTATCAGAGGGGTGACAAAGTGGACAAATGACCTAAAAATCAACCCATGGGAAAAGAGTCAGCAAATGATCCAGCAATGATGTCACTGTTTGCATGGAACTCTAGGAAGTCCTCTTTTTTAAGGGTATTTTTTGGTCATACCTCCAGCGCTGTCATGCCTTGGTTGGTAAAGGACTTTCTGTGGTATAGCTTATCAGCAGACATCCTGGGGAGAGTCTGTGGAGTGAAACTATGAGGAGCCAAGTAAACGGTCCTGATGATCTGAGAGCTCCAAGAGTCTAAGGGAGGAGCAGTCACCATGCCCCTCACGTGCTCAAGTTAAAGTAGGCACAAGCTTTCAACATGAACTTGGACAGCTGGTGACTCCAGACTGAGCTTTCTAACCAACACTGGGACTATGACAATGGCACACTGTTGATTTAAATGAAAATTATCTCCTTCACGACCTCAGATGTGTGAGTAATAAAGGTTAAACCACAGACAGCTCTGTATGGAGGGCTACAGAGCCAAACTGTGATGGGACTAATATTTTCAGTTGATGGAAAATTTTGGTTGGATGCAACCATTCTGTCTCATAACAGTAACTAACATCCCTATTTGATCCATAGGACAAGGGATCCTTACAAAATGATTATGCTCATTGTGTGGGTAGGGAAACTGAGGCTAAATGAGGCATGACCTGCCCAGAGTCTTAGTGTTTGTGGTAATCAGTAATACCAAACAGTTTGGTTTGCCTCCTTCTAAGCTTATGGCAGGAGTACATTTCTACCTTAAAATTGGAAATGGCATGTTACTTGTTCTGGCCAATGAAATGTGAAAAGTGATATGTATCATTTTCAAGTAGCCACATTTCATTTCAGTTACAGACATTGTAGCACACTCTCGCCTGCCTGGTAATCAGTAATCATGATGGTGAAAGCATCTGTCAAAATGAAACATGTCAGCCTGGGTCCCTGAGTTAACAGAATAAGCCCAAGCCTCTGCCAACCTACATAGAACTGGTAATGTCTATTGAGTCAAGCTACTGATATTCAGAGGTGTTTTCTCCTACTGGATAACCTGGACTATTCTGGTTAGGGAAAAGATGAAATTCAGGTCCATCCCACCACCTCTACCACCACCATCTGCTAAACCATGTGGCCCTGGACAAATGCCCTAACCTCTCTGGACACTATTTTTCTGTCAGATGGTGGTAATGATAGCACCTATATCATAAGATTATGAAGGGAATAAATTAGTGTATTTATGTACACTGTTTAGATAAGTTTCTAAACTGTGTACAGTAAATACCCAAATGCTGACAATAATGAAAATGAATACAATGTAACTACTGCTGTACAATTCTGACTCCGACTCTCTGTTCTCCATAACTACACCATTTTTATTACAAAAAGTGATTCTGGAAGAAACTTCTTAAGTACAGTGTTACCAGTCAACTCACAAAACCTGCAGTTATGAAGAATACTTTTGCCCTGAAGAAAATGTAATCAAATCCTATGTGATAGATAGCAGCTGTACTTTTGTCGAGAAAATACGTGATAACTAAAACCTTTCAATAATGCAGTAACTTTTAAAAATAAATTTAGGAATTTGGCTTTTTCCTTTTTTTAAGATTTGTATACATTTAAAAAATCTCTCTACAGTTAAATGCAGCCAGCTGTGCAAGATACGGAGCTCCTTGCAATATCTCACAATACCCCTAGGTGTCCTCAGAGCTCAAGGTGAGACATCCTCCAGGGAGTGCTTGGAAGGTGGTTTTCCAGTTTTTCCAGTACTGACAGCACTTCCTGGTGGCAAGTCCTGTAACAAGGCATTCCAAATTAAACGACTTCCAGTGGTTTTGTTTGCTGTGTTCCGTTCCTCCACTGGAAGGATGTCATTAAAAATGGTAGTAATGTTGGTGGAGTTGACTTGGAGCTTCCTAATGGTTTCCCTTCTACATCCTGCAAAATCTCTGCTCCTTTGAAGTTCTTTTCATCCCGATACACCACCCTGTCCATCTTGATTGCTGCTATCTTCTGACCTCCCAAAGTAATCTTTCCCCCTGCCCTCTCCAACTCCTAGCACCAACCTTAAACTCCATAGGTACACATTCAATATCCATGTTGATGATCTAATCAATACCTAGGACTCTCAGTTCTTTGATTCTTTCACCTCCACCAACTTTCTCCTCAGCTGAGTTACCCCTTCCAAGGTTACAGCCTCAACACTTCAATCACTCCTAAAAGGGATCTGTTTTTGAAGTATGAAAATATTTCATTCTGACTTCCGGCAAGATGGAGGAATAGGTGGGCGCACCGTACCTCCTCGCACAACCAAGAACAGAACCACAATAATTTACAACAATGATTTGCAGTCATAATATCAGAACTGTCAGAGGATTTATCTAAATGGAAGTCGGACAGCCTAGAAGTTGAAGTAGACCCATACATCCAGACTGGTAGGGGACTACGAGCCGAGCAAGCGGGCGTGGGCGCGCGTAGGTCGGGGGAAATTTGGCGCAAAATCGACGCGACAGCAATCCGGGACGCAAGAGCACAGCGGTGTAGCGGTGATCCCTGAGTACGCAAACAGCGGCTGGGGGAATCAGTGGGGCAGCGACTGGGAACCAGGGCAGAGCTCACGGCCCAGAAGCCCAGGGAAGTGTCTGACTCCAGGAGAACGGAAGGGTCGCCATTGATCCCTCCTGTCCCCGCTCCCACCCCTGCCTCCACATATAACGTCACAAGCTAGCGACTGGGGCGCCCAGCACCGGTGAACACCTAAGGCTCCGCCCCCCACCGTAACAAGAGCGACCAGACCGGAGAAAAAATAAATAAATAAGTAAAATAATAGGAGAGACAGGGAAAGACGTAAGACATGTTTCCAGCAGAACAGATCAGACCCCCAGGACTCATCCTTTTGAGTGACCAAGAAATAGCCAATCTATCAGATGCACAGTTTAAAACACTGGTGATCAGGAAGCTCACGGAACTGGTGGATTTTGGATCCAAATTACATGAAAAAATGCAGACTACCATAAAAGGGATGCAGGAAGACACACGGAGGAGAGCCAATTGTGAAAGGAAGGAATCTGAGTCTCAAAACAACACAGTGGACCAGAAGGAAGATAGAATCAACCAAGCAAGAGAGCATGATGAAATAAGAATTTAAAAAATCGAAGAAAAGCTTAAGACCATCGAGGACACCTTTAAACGTTCCAACATCCGAATTATAGGGGTACCAGAAGGGGAAGACCAAGAAGTGGAAAAGTTATTTGAACAAATAATAAAGGAGAACTTCCCCAAACTGGCAAAGGGAACAGCCTTCCAAGAAATCCAAGGAGCGCAGAGAGCCCCAAAGAAGTTGGACCCAAGAAGAAATACACCAAGGCACATCATAATTACATTAGCCAAGGTAAAAATGAAGGAGAGAATCCTAGAAGCAGCAAGAGATAAGGGGACAGTCACCTACAAAGGAGTTCCCATCAGACTGTCAGCTGATTTCTCCAAAGAGACCTTACAGGCAAGAAGGGGCTGGAAAGAAATATTCCAAGTCATGAAAGACAAGGACCTACATCCCAGATTGCTCTATCCAGCAAAGCTCTCATTTAGAATGGAAGAGAAGATAAAGTGCTTTTCAGATAAGGTCAGATTAAAGGAGTTCATCATCACCAAGCCCTTACTTTATGAAATGCTAAGGGGACTTATCTAAGAAAAGAAGATAAAGAAAAGACATGTATAGTAAAATGACAGCAAACTCACAATTATTAACAACCACACCTAAAGCAAAACCAAAAGAAACTAAGTAAACAACTAGAATAGGAACAGAACCACAGAAATGGAGGGCACAAGGGGGGGCTAGCAGTAGGGGTGGGAGGAGGAGAGAGGGGGAAAAGGTATAGAGAATAAGTAGCATAGAATGTAGGTTGAAAATAGATAGGGGGAGGGCAAGAATAGTATGGGAAATGTAGAAGCTAAAGAACTCATAAGTATGACATATGGACATGGACTAAAGGGGGGGAAGGTGGGTGGGAGAGGGGGTACAGGGTGGAGGGGAGTGAAGGGGGAAATGGGACAACTGTAATAGCATAATCAATAAAATATATTAAAAAAAAAGAAAAAGAAAAAGAAAATATTTCATTCTGAGCTTCCAGTCAAGATAGTGGCATAGGTGAATCCAGTGCTCACACCCTTCCACAACAACATCAAAATTATAACTAAACTATAGAACATCATTGAAACCACCTGAATCTAGCTAAACAGAAGTGCTGTAACTAATGATATACAGAAGAAGTCACGACAAGACTGGTGAGAAGGAGCAGAAATGCTGAATAGGTTGGCTCCCCACCCATGTGTGGCCATTAAAAATTGGAAGTGATAATCTCAGCTGTGGAGGTACCTCCCCCCAAGGACTGAAGGGTCCCAGCCCCACACCAAGCTCCCTGGTCCAGGGTTGCAATGCCAGGAAGACAAGTCCCCATAACTTCTGACTCTGAAAAGCAGCAGGGATTGTGGCTGAGTGAAATGGAAAGCTCCTGGAGTCATGGGTGTTCCTCTTAAAGGGCCCGCATGTTACTTGACTCACTCACCATGAGCTTCAGTGCCAGGGTGCAGATGAAAAGGCACTAAGGACATGGTGGGGAGGAATTGAATTATTTGCATGAGGACAAGGGCTGGAGGGGCAGCTTTCTCCCATATAGAAGTGCTGGCAGAAACCA
Source organism: Phyllostomus discolor (assembly GCF_004126475.2). Classification (NCBI taxonomy): domain Eukaryota; kingdom Metazoa; phylum Chordata; class Mammalia; order Chiroptera; family Phyllostomidae; genus Phyllostomus; species Phyllostomus discolor. The sequence continues at coordinate 115,417,605 of NC_040903.2, read as the reverse complement.
TTGTTCCTTTGCAGAGCTCTACTTCCACAGAGCTGCAGGCAGGGCCATATCTGAGTCTCCATCAATTGGGTTAACACTGTTCACTCTGTCCTAGTGATTGATTCCCTGAGATCCCCACATGATCCAACTTGCAGGCCCACTGAAGCCATTTCCAGTGGCTTGTCCATACAAATAGCCTATCTCAGCTCATGCTTCAGACTTTACTAAAATTTCTCAAACAAGTAGCATCTGGCCTTAGTAAGCCCAGTACCTCTTGCTAAGTGGCCCCAGGCCCAGCACTAGTGGCAGCCAGCCTTGGTTAGCAATTTCTTCTTGCCCCAAATTTCTTGCTGCGTGGCCCCAGAGAAGGGCGCAGGCAGCAGTAGACCTGGGCCAGCACCTCCTGGGAGGCCCTAGAGCCAGCACACCCAGTGGAGAGCATCAGCCCACCTCAAAGCAGCTCAGTGAGTCACACACACAAGAGGCAGACTCAGGGGCACCAAAACCCTGCTGAAGTAAGTCCTGCCCCATGGGCTTTGCCCCTGCATAGAGATCCTCCACCATGATGGCAGCCAGTTTTCATAGCTGATTGGTGTGGGGATAAATCTCTCCCATTGACATTCCAACAACAATCAAGGCTCAACTATAAAAAGAGGGTGTATCCAGCCCACTTGGGGAGCACACCTGCAGTACCTAGCTCAGGTAACCAGGGAGGCTGGGCCACTGGGCCATACAGGACACCTATTACATAAGACCACTGTACCAAGACTGGGAGATACAGCAGTTCTTCCTAATACATAGAAACAAACACAGGGAGGCAGTCAAAATGGAGAGACAAAGAAACATGTCCCAAATGAAAGAACAGAACAAAACACTGGTTCTAACAATGTTCCATGAACTTAAGGGAAAAGAAGATGGACTTAGAACTTCAACAAAGAGATAGGAAGCATAAAAATGAAGATAGAAAACATAAGGAAAGAACCGGTCAGAAATGAAGAATACAGTAACTGAAATGAATGCATTAAAGGGAATAAACAGTAGAATAGATGAAGCAGAGGATCAAATCAGCAAATTGGAAAATAAGAAAGCAGAAAATACCCAATCAGAACAGCAAAAAAAAAGAAAAAAAGAATCCAAAGAATAAAGATAGTGTAAGGACTCTCTGGGACAACTTCAGGGAGTGCTAGAAGGAGAAGAGAAAGAGCAAGAAAGTGAAAATCTATTTGAAGAAATAATGACAGAAAACTTCCCTAACCTACTGAAAGAAACAGACATACAAGCTCAGAAAGTACATAGAGTTCCACACAAGATGAACCCAAAGACACTCACAGCAAGGCATATCATATTTAAAATGTCAAAGGTTAAAGACAAAAAGAGAATCTCAAAAGCAGCAAGAGAAAGACAGTTTGTTATGTACAAGAAACTCCTATAAGACTGTCAGCTGATTTCTCAACAGAAACTTTGAAGGCCAGAACAGATTGACACAAAATATTCAAAGGGATGAAAACCAAAGACCTACAACCAAGATAATGCTACCCATCAAAGTTAGCATTTAGAATAAAAGAACAGATAAACAGCTACCCAGACAAGAAAAAAAAACTAAAGGAGTTCATCACCACCAAACCAGTATTACAAGAAATGTTAAAGGGGCTTCATTAAGAAGAAGGAAGCCCTGGCTGGTGTAGCTCAGTGGATTGACCACAGTCTGTGAAACAAAGGGTCACTGGTTCAATTCCCAATCAGGGCACATGCCTGGGTTGCGGGCCAGGTCCCCGGTAGGGAATGTGCAAGAGGCAACCACACACTGATATTTTCCTCCCTCTCTTTCTCCTTTCCTTCCCCTCTTTCTAAAAATAAATGAATAAAATCTTCAAAAAAGGAGGGGAAAAAGATATAAAATATGAATAATAACATGGAAATAACTACAAATCTATCAAGAATTACTTTAAATGGAAATGGAGTAAATGCTCCAATCAAAAGACGTGGTGGCTGAGTGAATAACCAAACAAGACCCTTACACATGCTGCCTACAAATGACTCACTTCAGATTGAAAGACACACACAGATCAAAAGTAAAAGGATTGATATGGATATTTCATGAAAGTGAAAACAAACAAACAAAAAAAACTGGGGTAGCAATACTTATACCAGACAAAATAGACTTTAAAACAAAGGCTGTAACAAGAGACAAAAAATAACCCAGCAGTTCCACTTCTGGATATTTATCCAAAGAAACCCAAAACACTAAATTGAAAAGACATGTATATGCTCATTTCAGCATTATCTAAAATAGCCAGGAAGATATGGAAGTAACTGGTGCATATATACAATGGATTATGACTCAGCCATAAAAAGAATGGAATCTTGCCCTCTGCAACAAGGTGGATGGACAAAGAAGGTATTGTGTTGAGTGAAATAAGTTGGACAGGGGAAGACAAAAACCAGGTGATTTCACTTATGTGTGGAATTTAAAAAACAAAATAAATGAACAAGTAGAACAGAAACACATTCAGAGATACAGGGAACTTATTGCTGGTTGCCAGATGGGAGGGAGGTTGGGGACGTTGGTGAAAAAATGAAAGGATCAAACTGGTAGTTATGGAATAGTCATGGGGATGTAAAGCACAGCACAGGGAACATAGTCAATAACATTGTAATAACTGTGTATGGTGTCAGATGTCACTAGAATTATCAAGGTGATAACTTTGTAAATTACATAAATGTCTAATCACTGGGTTATACACCTGAAACTAATATAATATTGTAAGCCAACTGTAATTGAAAAATAAAAATTAGTTTTAAGCAAAGTAAATATTTTGCTTTCTATTTACTACCTCCTATCCTTTTCATTCTGTGTGTTAGGACCCCATTTGCTCTAATTCTTTAACCTCATTGAGACCTCTAATCCATTAATCCCACCAGTTGTTAGTGTCCATTCTTCATTTCCTTCTGGCCCAGCATAGACCCCATGACTCATTATTATAATCATTTTTTATCTACCTCAATCTCCAACATACTTTTCTGGAAAAACCACAACCTGGCTAAACACACTTTCTGAGATGAGATTTTGTTTCTGCACCTGAGCAGCTGAATGTTGCCAAAGAAAAATCACACAAACAGGCTGAATGACTTTACTTTAAATTTCTGGTCTCAAACCTCAAATGGGTACTTGGCAACCCCCAGCAATTCTACTCTTCCACTTGCAGTAAGCAGTTAATCATGAATTTGCAACCACAATGGTCACATGCAGAGAATAAAAGTTCACTTCTCTAAATCAAATTTAATCCATTCTGAGCACCTTTTGTCTGAAATGACAAGAAATTCAATTTTGTTCGTTATGAGCCTCCCTACCTACTTCTCAAGCAGATAAGAAATTCCTGGGGTTTTACGCAGCATGGAACATGACTCTTATTTTTTTCATCTGGTCATTACTGGTGAGTGCATTACCCAGACCTGCATGATCCCTTGAAGGTGAATGCCTCGTTGCTTCCCATAATTCCCGTCACTAGCTTCACCCTATGCTACACTTCCTCTCAATTCTTTGTGATCACCCTGGTCCTTCACACCTTGGGCCTTTGTACATTCTGTTATCTTTTCCCAGAATGCTCAGCACCTCGTCCTCTTCATCTGGTCTAATTCTTGTCCTTTGTTTGTTAGCATCAAATCATTCCTCCTTAACATGAAAATTAAAACCACAATGAGATGCCACTTCACAAATATACATTTAATTTAGTTTAAAAAACTGACAATACCAAATGTTGGTGGGGATGTAAAGCAACTGGAACACCCAATCTATGACCAGTAAGTCTACTCTTGTATCCCCAAAGCCCAAGAGAAATGAAAACATATGTCCACAAAATAATTCGTACAAGAATGTTCATAGCAAGTTTATTTGTAATACCCAAAACAGGAAGCAACCCACATATTTATCAACAGGTGAATGCATAAGCAAACTATGGCATAATCATACAATAGAATATTATTCAGCAATAAAAATGACTAAAATACTGATACATGTAGTAACATGAATGAATCTCAAAAGTATAATGCTGAGTGAAAGAAGCAAGACCAAAAGAAGTATATTCTGTGTGATCCTATTTATACAAAATTCTACAGTAGGTGAACGTAATCTATATTGATAGAAGCCAGATCAGTTTCAGAGATTTTTCTGTGGTATTGACTGGAGAGACATGTGGGGAATTTTTAGGGTGATGGAAATTTTCTATATATTGATCTGGGTGATAGTTACACTAGTATATATATTTGTCAAAATTCATTGAAATGACACCTTAATGAAAAATGAAAACCAAAACCACCTCATTGTCAGGGAAGCCTTTTTTGGGCTTCATAACTCAATTGAACCTCCTTATAATATATATACTCATTGCTCTATATACCTCTTTTTCATACTACTTATCACATTAAGGATTTTACATTTATTTGTGTGGTTATTTAACTTGAATCTGGCTCCTTCTCTAGACCTCCAGGAAAAGGAAACCATGACCAGCTTGTTCACTACTATGTCTCTAGTACCTAACACAGTACCTGGTGGATATTCAGTGAATATGTCTTGAGTGAATAGATAAGTCACACAGCCAGACCCAGAACTGAGATTCCCAACTCTCAGTCCAGTGCTCCTTCCACTCTACCACTCTGGTGATGGAGTCCAGGCCTGCCTCAAGGCCCAGCTCTAATTCCACTTGTTCTAGGAATGCATCTCTATTGACTATTCATTCATTCCTCATTCATTCAACAAATTTGGAGTGCCTAATCTGTGCAAGGGTGTACAATGGTGAATACCTTATATTGTAGAGGAGAACATAGACATTGAGCAATGATGATGCAACCTCCCTACTTAATTATAATTTTGCTCTGTGCTAAAAGTAGACATACCAGATACTAAGAAGGGGCATTATAAGGAAACCTGAGTCTGGATAGAAGTGGTCACAAGGAAGTCTGCTGGAGGAAAACAGTGAAGCTGTGCTTTAAAGGAGGCTTAAGAGTTAACCAGGAAAATGTGGGGCAATCATGGGCAGAGGAGTTCTGTGTCAGGGAGGTAGAACTGCAAATGTGAAGGGTCCTTTCTGGAAGGGGACTTGTCAAAGTCTGCAGAGAAGCCCGGTGTGCCAGGGAGCAAGAGTACAAAAGGAGGCTGAGACTGAAGGAGGAGTGTTGTGAGCAGGTCAGTAATGCCTTGAAATTCATGGTAAGGATTTGAGATTTTGGTAACCTATGAGGAAACCTGTAAATTGGTTCCTTTAACAAAATCTAGTCCAGAACCTCCTTGATTGGAAGTAAAGGAAACCTCTCCATAGACACCATATTTTGAAGCAAAGTGAATAATTAAGCTGTGCTCTCTATAAGCCTGGTCAGGTGTTACTCTCTGTAACACTGTTTTCTTCTATGAATAACAACTTCTTTAGTGGGTCCCTCCAGGCTGAACTGTGCTGCAAGGAGTTAAGGGAAGAGCCATTTGTCCTTTGAATTAGAACATAAAAGGGCAAGAGCTCTCTCCTAAAGCCCTTGAGTGTTCCCTAAAGGGCAAATTTGAAGCACAGAGAACAGAGAACAGTGTGGTGGGTGGTGAGGGAGGACCAGTCACTTCACACAAGGAGGCTTCTAGTGATTGATTGCCAAAGCTGGATGACCAGCCATGTTACATAATTTTCTGGGGTTAAGAGACTGAAGAAAGAAGCTGACATCAAGAGTTTATTAATGGACTTCCGGCCAAGATGGAGGCATAGGTGGACACACTGTGCCTCTTCACACAACCAAAATTAAAGACAACAAAAATTTAGAAACAAAAAACAACCAGAACAGACAGAAAATTGAACTGTACGGAAGTCCGACAACCATTCATCCAGACCAGTAAAAGGGGTGGAGTCAGCAGCTGGCAGAGAGGGGGTCAAGGCAGGAAAAAGCTGTGGCTGGCAGACCCCAGACACTCAGGTGGTGGCTAGCAGACCCTGGACATGGGGAGGCAATGAGCAGACCCCGTGAGGCACACAAGACGACTGGCTGACCAAGGACACACATTCACACACAGATAAACCAAGTGAAAATGGGGAGTGAGATAAACCACGCAACCCAGAGACCCAGTGCTGGGAAATAAAGCCTCAAAACACCGATTGAAAACACCTGTGGGGGATGAGGTGCTAGGAGAGACTCCCAGCCTCACAGGAGAGTTTGTTGGAGAGACCCACCTACCAGGGACCCAGCACCAGAAGGGCCCAATTTGCTTGTGGGAAGAGACAGAGGGGACTGAAGTCTGACAGAGAGAGGAGCAAACGCCACTGTTCCCTCTCTGATCCCACCCCCACTACATCACAACCCAGCGACTGGGTTGCCCCGCTGGGGTGAACACCTAAGGCTTCGCCTCTCATACATAACAGGTGTGACCAGACCACCCCCCCCCCAAAAAAAGATGGCTCAAATGAAAGAACAAATGAAAACCCCAAAGCTAATACTTTTAAGCAACCGAGAGATAGCCAACCTATCTATCATAGGCACAGTTCAAAACACTGGTGATCAGGATGCTCACAGAATTGGCTGATTTTGGTTGCAAATTAGATGAAAACGTGAAGGCTAAGTGAAATGAAGAAAAATGCACAGGGAACCAATAGTAATGGAAAGAAAAGTGAGTCTCACATCAATGAAGTGGACCAGAAGGAAGAAAAAAACATACAATCAGAAAAGAATGAAGAAACAAGAATTCAAAAAAATGAGGAGAGGATTAAGAACCTCCAAGACATCTTTAAACGTTCCAACATCCGAATTATAGGGATACTAGAAGGAGAAGAGGAAGAGCAACAAGTGGCAAACTTATTTGAACAAATAATAAAGGAGAACTTCCCAATCTGGCAAAGGAAATAGACTTCCAGGAAGTCCAGGAAGCTCAGAGAGTCCCAAAGAAATTGGATCTACGGAGGAACACACCAAGGCACATCATAATTACATTATTCAAGATTAAAATGGAGAGAATTCTAAAAGCAGCAAGAGATAAGGGGACAGTCACTTACAAAGAAGTTCCCATCAGACTGTTAGCTGATTTCTCAAAAGAGACCTTACAGGCAAGAAGGGGCTGGAAAGAAGTATTCCAAGTCATGAAAGGCAAGGACCTACATCCAAGATTGCTCTATCCAGCAAAGCTTTCACTTAGAATGGAAGGGTAGATAAAATGCTTGTCAGATATGGTCAAGTTAAAGGAATTCATCATCACTAAGCCCTTATTCTATGAAATGTTAAAGGGACTTATCTAAGGAAAAGAAGATAAAAAACATGCACAGTAAAAAGACAGCAAACTCAGAGTTATTCACAACCACACCTAAAACAAAAGCAAACTAAGCAAACAAATAGAACAGAAACAGAACCACAGAACCAGAAATCACATGGAGGGGTAGCAACAGGGGAGTGGGAGGAGGAGAGAGGGGGAAAAGGTACAGAGAATAAATAGCATAGACGGTAGGGAGAAAATAGAGGGAGGGCAATAGTATGGGAAATATAGAAGCTAAAGAACTTGACACATGGACATGAGCTACGGGGGGGGGGAATGTGGGTGGGAAGAGGTGTGCAGGGTGGAGGGGAATGAAGGGGGTAAGTGGGATGACTGTAATAGCATAATCAGTAAAATATATTTTTAAAAAAGAGTTTATTAATGGAAGTTATATACAAAGTGCATTTTGGGTGGCAGCAAAGTGACCTGGATATTCTCTGCACCCCATGGCAGGCACTAAAGAGTTACAATGAGCAGGGTGGGATGGACAGGAATGCTGGGGTGTGACCAGCCCCAGAGAAGGGGGAAGCACTACATATGCTTGCCTGGGATGGGGCCTAGGGGAGGGGTTGATTAGACCATCTCTGGGGATTTACAGAAAGTAATCTCAGGTGCCCAGATCTGACAGTGGTCATGTCATGGAAGAGTCTCTCCTCTACAAGCCCTCCATGCTTCCTTCTTCCTCCAGATACCTATATCAACTAAAGAAAATCCAAACCTAGTAAAGAACAATTTTATAAGAGTTTATTTGAGCCAATAACTGAAGACATGCCCAGAGGCAAGGTCTCAATGAATTGAGAAAATGCTCCAACAATGGCAATTTTGCAGGGGGGGGGGGGTTTATACATTTTAAATCAAGGGAGAAAACTTAAGAGCAGTTACATGAAATCTATTGGTAGTAGATTAAGGAAGTGGGAGAAAGCAAAGAGGGGAAATGTCTAGGATTAGACAAAAAGTAAAATGGAGAGACACACTTCTTTTACATTGCGGGGTACAGGATAATTAACATTTCACATTTACAGTGAGTAGTGATGGTCTGTGGGCAATGAGATCATGAGTCCTGCCTCTGGTGCAGAGGTTTATACCTCCCTTCCTGGGGTCTAGAAAAGATAGTTACTGATATTTCAAGAGTAAGATACCTTAGATGCACAAAACTATGGACAGGGCTCACCTAAGGCAAAGATTAACTGTTTACTAAGGACTCTATAGCCCTTGAATGTAACTACCCACCAAGACCTGCCCAGTTAGGAATTTATGATCAGACCACCCTGTGTGGTTACTCTTGGTTACTAAGCTTGTCAGGATTGCTACATAGCCCCTCTTTTCCATTCACACCTATAAGGCTCCTTCTCTGTACCACTGAATATATTACCAAGACTTGCACAATAGGTTGATTTAACACATCTCTACATCTACTTTCCCTATCGAGAACATGAGCTCATTATAATAATCTCTCACATTTTTTCACAATTCACAGTTTCTACATTCATTATCCCATTATTGCACTAAGTTATCAAAACTCCATTTCATAAACAAAATAACGGATGCTCAGAAAGTGGAATAATTTGTTCAGTGTGTCCAGTTGGAGGGTAATGAAGTCAAATACAATTTAAAACCAAGTACTTTGGACTCCAAAGGGAATAAGCTGAGGGGGCTGAGTCACCATCCTAAGGAAGATAATTGTCTAAGATGACCCTCTTCAGATAGTGTGAGTCTTGTCTGAGGATAAAGCAGTCTCCTTGGGTTAGGTCTGCTGAGGTTGGCATAAGATTGGTTTATCCCCTGGCCAAGACTTGGAGGTGCTCATCTTCAGGAAGCACCTTGGGTACCATCTTTACTCTGATGGCCAGTGCAGGGTTGGGGCAGGGCAACTTGACAGCCAAGTTAGGTTCTCCCTAGTATTAGAGATGGAGTTTCAGGGGCTAATACATAACCCCAATTTTTAAATATTTTGTTTATTTATTTTTAGAGAGAGGGGAAGGGGGAGAAAGAGAGGGAGAGAAACATCAATGTGAGAGAGAAACATCCATTGGTTGCATCTCTCACATGCCCCAACCGGGGACTTGCCCTGCAACCCAAGCATGTGCCCTGACTGGGAATTGAACCAGAGACCTTTCACTTTTCTAGATGATGCTCAGCTGAGCCATGCTGGTCAAGGCGATAATCCCATTTTAATCCCTGCTGAAATTTGGAAATAATTGAGAGATAAACATAGGAGTCAAGTATATGACTGGATAAGTCTGCCAAAATCAGGGCTAAAGTGTTACTAGAAAGTTCACTTGGCTACCAGATGAATCCATGTTCTCCAATGTCAACTTTATAAGGGGCTGTTTTGATCTCCTAGGTGTTATTTTTCTTCCTGTGGACATTGTTTTATGTAGATATTATATCTCAAATTGTGGTAGCCATCTTGCTATTAGCTTGAGGTTGAAACCAATGCTAAGAGACAGCAGAGCAGAGATGTGGAAAGAACCTGGGACTGGATGATATCACAGAATGAATATCAGTGAATTCTGGAATTCCTACACCTAGACTTTCCATTGCCATATGATTCATTTAATTCTAGCTAATGAGATATAGATAAAAATTTCTGAACAGGGTCTCAGGAAAACCTTTTTTATGGGAATAGATCTGGTTTTCACATTCCTTTCTTTTCCCTGGAAATGGAGATGTGATGTTTGAAGTTACAACCATTTTATGACAGGAAAAAATAAGATCAAATGTTAAAGTTGGCAGAACCAGAAAAAGATAGTGCCTAGAACCTTTATATTTCTGAACTGCTAAACCAGCTATTGAATTTCTACACCAAACTTTTTGTTTTGTGAGAAATATAAAACCATACTTATTTAAGCTGCCATTGGTTGTATTTTTAGAGAAACCATCAAGAATCCAATATCTTTCTCCTCCCAGGTTTTTTAAAGATTATTATTTATTTTTAGAGAGGAAGAGGAGAAAGCGAGGGGAACATCAATGTGTGGTTGACTCTCTCACGCCTCCTAGTGGGGACCTGGTCTGCAACCCAGGCACCGTGCCCTGACTGGGAATCTTCCAACGAAGACTCCCAGGAGTCTTCCAACATTTTTACTTTAATTTTGCTTGATTATATCCTCACAATTCTCCCTCCTGAAAGTATGTAGGAGGTAAATGTTCTTAGTTTTTTGCATATCCGGAAAGTCCTTATTTTGTTCTTTTTAAAAAATATTTTATTTATCTTTAGAGAGAGAGGAAGAGAAGGAGAAACAGAGAGAAACATCAATATATGATTGCCTGTTGCGTACCCCCTACTGGGGACCTGTCCAGTAACCCAGGCATGTGCCCTAGACTGGGAATTGATCCTGCAACCCTTTGGTTCTCAGGCCCAAGCTCAAGCCACTGAGCCACACCAGCCAGGGCTGAAAACGCCTTATTTTGTTCTTATACTTGTTTGATAGTTTGATAGCTTGGATGAGGATACAACTCTAGCTTGAAAATAATTTTTGCTCAAAACTGTGAAACTATTAATTTTCCCCTCAAAACTGTTACTGATAAAAAGGTCACTATTAACTTGATTTCTTGGTTTTCCTCCAATGCAAATGGCTTTAAAAAAAACTTAGAAGTTTTCAAAATTGCACTCAATGTGGTTCTAAAACTTTGTAACAATGTGTAAAAGTGTAGGAACTCTTTATTTAGCATGTTCAATACTTGCTGGGATCTTCTAACTTGAAAACTAGTGTCTCTCTACTACTTGGGATAAATTATGACACCGCCCCTCCCGCCATGATTTTTTCCCTTCCTATCTGAAGGTTTTGTCACAGGTGGGCACTAGCACAGGTAACCAGGTTCTTGGTGATCGGGACAAAGAATTGAACCAAACACCCAGAGTTTATAGCAGAGAACATGAGAACAGGCCAACTCCAAGCAGAGATTGACCTCATGGGCTGGAGGGGGACTCTATTCTTATAGGGAGGATCCTTTCTGGCTAGTTTTTGGTGGACTTTTACTGCGCATGTACAAGTAGTTGTATTGCTTTAAAGCTATTGCACATGTGGTCTCCTATGATTTTCCCCGATTGACCACCAGGGAAGAGGGTCCCACAATGTTACCGAATTGATTCCCTTTTCTCCTGGGGTCCCCCTGTACTAGGTTCACCTTTCCCTTCGCCAGAGAATTATAGCTCTCCATGTTAGAGATTGTTGAAATGGAAAGGAGTTATTTATTCAAGTTATACAGACTAAGAGTAATGACTTAATGTCTTCGTCAAAATTCCAAAGTCCCTTAAAACACCCACAAACACACACACTCCTTCCTTCCTTTCTTTGCTGAGTCTGGGGTACCGTATCTCAGGAAAAGAAATCAAGTCCGTGGCTCAGGCAGTCCCCAGTTCTTCCCAGAAATCCGCGCTTGGCTGGGAGGCCTCCCTCGGTTCCCAGCACCATCAGCTGTGTTGCTGGATCTCCAGCTAAAGCCGCATGGTGATTCTTCTCATGGCTGTGGGGGGCTACCCCCACTCTGGCCAAAACACGTGGTTCACCTCACTGCCACAGCCGCATGGTCCTCTCTTCAATGGCTGCTGAGTCTGGGTTTAAATACCCTTCCAGCTTTACTGAGTCTGTGCAAGGGGTGGCCCCATGTCATGGAGCCAATCATCTCCAAGCTCTCACGCAGGCAGGTGCTGTAACTAGGGGGAGTTGCCTCCTAGTTACATCTTGGGGGGAAGTTTCTTCCATCCCCCTGGCTCAGAGCATGGCCACTCAGAGCATGGCCACAGCTATTTAACATATCTATGCAACCAGATAAAGGTTATAGACATGTTAAATAACCACACCAGAGGTTAGCTGCAAAGCCGTTAGTATGCAAAACAGCTCTCAGTGGCCCTGCTCCATATGTCCCTTCCCCCAACTCACACCTGTGGTGGAGAGTGAGGATATCCTATGTATCTTTCTAATATTTCCTGGACACCTTGAGCTCTGGACTCCATTACAAATCCTTTTTTGGGGGGGCCCCTGGCTGCACCCTCCTACAGTGTGAATTTCTGCAGTAATTCTTTTTCTCTCAAATTCCCATGCCTTTTGCTTTCTGTTCTGTGTTCTAAGAGATTTCCTTTATCTGCCTATTCTTCTATTACATTTCTAAATTCAACAATTATATTTAAAATTCTAAGAGCAATTTCTTATTCTGTGACTGTTTCTTTAGCATAGTAATATGTACTTGTTTATGGACATAATACCTTTCAAAATGTCTCTGAATATGTAGCTTTTAAAGGCTTTCTGTCCTCTGTATTCCTTATTTCTCAGGCCAGTTTTTAAAATATATATTTTTTAATCCTGATCTTTTTCTTTTATTTGTACATGTGGTGATGTATATTTGCTGTTTTCTGTTTAAGAGAGAAAAACCATGTTGTTTTTTCCACATAGTTGGTATGAGTTTTCTGCGTGTTTCACTAGCCTAGATCTCCTTTTCCATTCAGTATCTCTGAAGGGAAAGGCTGATCAGATACTACAGGCATAGGGATAAGGTTTGTCACTATAGCCAGACTAGGTGTGGAGCTTACTTTTAGAATGGGGAATGGGGAGAGATCCTTTCAAAGGAGAGGACTTTATTCCAGGATTGTTACTCGTCTAGCAACCTTTATTCTCTGTGGTTAACCCTATCTGGGCGAACTCTGCTAGGAAAGGTGTTTATGGAAAGACTTCTACTTAACTTCCTTTAAGCTCTTGTTGTAACTCTTCTCTCTTCACCTGCCAACTCTCAGACTCTGACGGGCGTTCCAACTTCCTCATGGTTACAGTCCCTTCCTTTACTTGTGGACAGTGTACTCACTTTTATGTCTTATCCATGAATAACTTCTCTGTTTCCCATAAATCTTAGAAAGTCTCTTGCTTGGTGATGGTGTTACAGGGTGCAGCCAAGAGGGGGGCCCCAAATAGGCATTTGAAATGGGGTCCAGAACTTAAGGTGTCCAGGAGATTTTAAGATGTCTCCATCCCCCACCCCAGGGTGTGGGTTGGGGGAAGGGACAAATGGAGCAGGGCCATTGAGAGCTGTTTAGCATAGCAACAGCCTTGCAGCTAAGCTCTGGCGTGGTCGTTTGTCATATCTATAACCTTTGACTGGTTGCATAGATATGTTAAGTAGCTGTGATCAGCTCTAAGACTGGAGAACAGAAGTAACTTCCCCACCTGGATGTAACTGGGGGGGCGGGTCCCCTGAGATTACAGCGCCTGCGTGGGAGCTCAGAGAGGATTGGCTCCAGGACATGGGGCCACACCTGCCCAGACTCATGATGGCAGTCCAGTAAAGCTGGAAGGATACGAGTTCCGGCATGTGAAGCGGAGTGTGGGAGGAGTCGGAGATGAGGCTGCAGAGGAAGATTGGCCGCGGGGATTTAAAACCCAGATTTGATGGCCATAGAAGAGAGAACCTTGTGCAGCTCTGGGAGGAGAGTCATGCGCAGCCCTGAGGAGGGAGAACCATACTGCTTTAGGGAGAAGAGCCATGCACAGCCCTGAGGAAGAGAGCCATGCGCAGTCCTGAGAAGGAGAGAAGCATGCTGCTTTAGGAAGGAGAAGCACGCGGACTTGACGGAGTGTAGACTCCTGCAGCCCTGAGAAGAGAACCACACGGCCTGGCAGAGTGGGGACCCCCGCAGCTTTAGAAGGGGGAACCACCACCTGGATTTAGCAGAGATCCCGGTGACTCAGCGGAGGGTGCCGGGAACCCCAGTCGAGATGGAGTTCTAACTGGGAAGAACCAGAGGACTGCCTAAGCCATGGACTTCTATTTCCTTTCCTGAGATACGGTACTCTGGACTGGGCAAAGGGGGAAGGAAGGAAGGACTGTGTCTGTTTGTGGGTGTTTTAAGGGACTTTGGGATTTTGGTAAAGACATTAGGTCACTACTTTAAGTTAGTATAGCATTAAATAAATGTTTCCTTTCCTTTTCACGAATCTCTGGCATTGAGAGACGTCTTTCCTCTGGCAGCAGACATAACGGACCCGGGGCCTTCTTTCAATAATAGTATATCGTCCCAGGCCCCCCTTGTTGTGTTCTGTAACAATGGTCCAATCTCATTCTCTTTGCTGTTTTAGGTTATTTTACTTTTATTCTAACAGAGTTTCAAGAGGGAGAGAAGATAAATATGTGTGCTTAATCCACCATCTTTGGTAGTACTTTATTTTAATTTTTCAGCTCTCTTCATAAATAGGATTGTTTTAATAGTGATCTTTTTCTCTATGTAATCTTACTTTGGTTTTGGATTCAGGGTTTAAAGAATGGTTGGCTCACATTTCATGCTTTTCCATCCTCTAGGGTAGTTTAAATCCATCTAAATACAGGTCCAAGGACTTACTACATCACAATCACCTGGAACTACTTTTTAAAGAATAGATTCCATTTACCTTTCCATAAACACAAGGAAAATATAGAAGAATATACATAAATGGCAACATTTGTTAACTCAAAAGGAATGAGGTTGAGGAGAGAAATTGTAACAGGGCATAGGCTGGGAGGTCCCAGAGTTCCCCAAAGGGGGGATTTGTAATGGGGTCCAGAACTTGGGGTGTCCAGGAATATAGGACACCCCCATCCCCACAAGTCTGGCTGGGGGATGGGACACAAGGAGCAGGGACATTGAGAGTTATTTTGCCTATCAATAGTAGCAGACTAGTCTTCATATCTATATGCAAAAATGGTTATTTTGCATATCAACTGCAGGATAGCTAGGAAGATGGGTGTGACTTTAATCCATGATGTAACTGAGAGGCAGCTCCCCTTGGTTACAGCACCTGTACCAGAGCTTGGAGATGGTTTGCTTCAGGCCACAGGGCCATGCATGCCTGGACTAACTATGGCAGCCAAGAAAGGCAGAGAATAAAGGAGTGCCAGCAGGTGTAGTCAGCTGTGAGAAGAGTTGGAAATGGGGTTACAGGGGAAGATTCCAGCAGGGATTTAAACCCAGGTGTGGCAGCCATGCTAGATCTTTACCACTCGGTTTGGGGAGCAGAGAAAGGGGCTCCCTTGACCACACAGTTTAGGAAGTAGGAAAACAAGATGTAGCATCCATGCAGATCTCTCTCTTAGTGGTTTGAAAGAATGCAGAAGGACAGTGCAGGACTACGTGGAGGGACAGAGAGACAATGCAGGACAATGAAAGGACAGTGTGTGGGACCATGCGGGAAGGAAAGGGGTGAAAGGACTCTTGCTGGTGCACCATGAGGAGGTGCCACATGGTTTTGGATTAAGAACTGGAGATCACAGCAGCGACACAGCTAATGGTGCCGGGAGCTTTGGGAGACCTGCCCAGCTAAGCACAGATTACTGGGATGAACTGGGAGTCTAGATGAGCTACATACTTCTATTTTCTTCTCCTGAGATCTGGTACACCTGACTGGCCTGGTTAGCCAGAGGGAGAAGGCAGGACTCTGTGTGTGTGTGTGTTTCAAAGAGACTTTGGGATTTTAACTGTGACATTCTGCCTTTACTCTAAACCTGTATAACTTTAGAATAAATAGTTCCTTTCCTTCTTATGAAATTCTTGCATTGAAAGCCACAATTCCTAGCAGGGCAAAGGGCAAAAACCCACATGGACAGAAAGAACCCCGGGGAGGGGCTTGTTTCAGTGACAGTGTCTGGGCTCCCGCCCCCCACTGGTTCATTCTGTAACAACATGGGGATACTTAATTTTTATTTTACTCACACATATATTGTTGGATTGTTTTTTACAACATATATATATATGCTTATATATAAGTAATCTTTTGTAATTAAAAAATCTAATTGGAAAAAAACAGATTTCTAGCCCAAACTTTGGAAAATCTAGTTCATTGAGTCTGGGAGGGCAGGGGATGTATATATGTATTTAAAAATGTACCCAGGTAATTCTAATGTTTAGTCAAGTTTAGAAACCACTGACATAAATATTATAGGAAATATCCTTTCCTCAAATATGTGAAAGTATTTGCATATAAATACCTGTGGGCCTGAAATGTGTTAGGGGAGGGCAGAGCAAGTGAAGGGAAGGTAGTTCTTTGACTTCTTTTCTTTTTTATTATCTGTTTGTCTAGTTTTCCTCCCTCTTTCTGAGTCAGTTTTGGTATGTCATGTATTTCTTAGAAAATTATCAATTTTAAAAAATTTATTTATGAGCCCTGGCTGGTATGGCTCAGTGGGTTGAGCGCCAAGTCTGCGAAGCAAAAGGTCACTGGTTCAATTCCCAGTCAGGGCACATGCCTAGGTTGTGGGTCAGGACAGGTCGCTAGTAGGGGGAGCACAAGAGGCGATCACACTGGTGTTTCCCTCTCTCCTTCCCTTCCCCTCTATCTAAAATAAGTAAATAAAATCTTTTAAAAAATTATTTATGAAAAATTATTTTTCCAATTTTATTACCCTTACAATTACCTTTTTATCTTTAATTTTAATCCCATTCATGTTTTGATTATTTGTGATTTCTCTATTTAAAAATATTTTTATCCTGGTAAAATATACGTACTGTGAAATTTGTCATTTTAACCATGTTAGGTGTACAGTTCAATGTTACTGAGTCCATTCACAATGTTTTGCAACCGTCACCACCATCTAGTTCCAGAATTTGTCATCATCTTGAACAGAAACTTTGTACTCATTAAACAATAAGTTCTCATTCATTTTTCCCCACAAACCCTGGCAACCTCTAATCTACTTTTTGTCTTTTAAGAACTTACCTGGTCTAGATACTGTGTATAAGTGGGATCACACAATATTTTCTCCTTTGTGTCTGTCTGCCTTGTTTCTCTTAGGATAATATTTTCAAGACTAATGTATGTTGTATAATGTTTTCACTGTTCATCCATGTTGTATCAGAATTTCCTTCATTTTTAAGGATGAATAATATTCCATTTTATGTATATCCATGCTTTGTTCATCCATTCATTTATTGGTATACATTTCAGTTATCTCTACCTTTTGGTTATTGTTAATAATACTATGAAGATTAGAGTATAAGTATCTGTTTGAGTCTTTGCTTTCAGTTCTTTGGGGATATATACTAAGAAGTGAACTTGCTGGATATGATAATTCTACATTTAACTTTCTGAGGAATTGCCAAACTGTTTTCTACAATAGCTGTACCACTTCTACCAGCAATGCACAAAGGTTCCAATTTCTCCATATCCTCACCAACACTAGTTATTTTCTGGGTTTATTTGTTTGTATGACAGTAGTTATCCTAATGGGTATGAAGTAGTATCTCACTGTAGTTTTGATTTGCATTTCCCTAATAGCTAGTGATATTGAATATCTTTTCATAAGCTTATTAGCTATTTCTTTATCTTTTTTGGAGAAATTTCTATTCCAGTCCTTTGTCAATTTTTGGATTAGGTTGGTTGGTTTTGTGTTGAGTTGTAAGAGTTTCCCTATTTGTATTGACATGATTTATCATTCTGTCTCTCCTGAATTCCTAAGAAGCATACAATAGATCTTCTATATTTTTACTGTCTAATATGGTAGGCACTAGCCACATGTAACCATTGAAATGTAAACTCTAGTTAATTAAATAAAATTAAAAATTCAATTCTTTAGTGGCACTAGCCACATTTAAACTCGTCAATTGCCATGTGGCTAGTGGTTACCATATTGGACAGCACCGACTGAACATTCTTTTTTTTTTAAATATGTTTTATTGATTATGCTATTACAGTTGTCCCATTTCCCCCCCTTTATTCCTCTCCACCCTGCACACCCCCTCCCACTCACATTCCACCCCCCTAAAGGGGGGAACTAAAGTTCATGTACGTGGGTCATACTTATAAGTTCTTTGGCTTCTACATTTCCACTACTATTCTTAACCTCCCCCTATTTTCTACCTACCATTTATGCTACTTATTCTCTATACCTTTTCTCCCTCTCTCCCCCTCCGACTTTCCTGTTGATAACCCTCCGTGTGATCTCCATTTCTGTGACTTTGTTCCTCTTCCAGTTGTTGGCTTAGTTTGCTTTTGTTTTTGTTTGAGGTATGATGGTTAATAACTGAGTTTGTTGTTAATTTACTGTTCATATTTTTTATCTTCTTTTTCTTAGATAAATCCCTTTAACATTTCATATAATAAGAGCTTGGTGATGATGAACTCCTTTAACTTGACCTTATCTGAAAAGCACTTGATCTGCCCTTCCATTCTAAGTGAAAGCTTTGCTGGATAGAGCAATCTTGGATGTAGGTCCTTGCCTTTCATGACCTGGAATACTTCTTTCCAGCCCCTTCTTGCCTGCAAGGTCTCTTTTGAGAAATCAGCTGATAGCCTCATGGGAACTCCTTCGTAGGTAACTCTCTCCTTTTGCTGCTTCTAGGATTCTCTCCTTCATTTTAATCTTGGCTAATTGTAATTATGATGTGCCTTGGTGTGTTCTCCTTGGGTTCAACTTCTTTGGGACTCTCCAAGCTTCCTGAACTTCCTGGAAGTCTATCTCCTTTGCTGGGTTGGGGAAGTTCTCCTTTATTAGTTGTTCAAATAAGTTTTCCACTTGTTGTTCTTCCTCTTCTCCTTCTGATACCCCTATGATTCAGATGTTCGAACGTTTAAAGATGTCCTGGAGGTTCCTAAGCCTCTCATCATTTTTTTCTGAATTCTTGTTTATTCAATCTTTTCTGGTTGAATATTTCTTTCTTCCTTCTGGTCCACACCGTTGATTTGAGTGCCAGCTTCCTTCCCATCACTATTGGTTCCTTGTACATTTTTCTTTATTTCCCTTAGCATAGCCTTCATTTTTTCATCTAATTTGTGACCAAATTCAACCAGTTCTGCGAGCATCTTGGTTACCAGTGTTTTGAACTGTGCATCTGATAGGTTGACTATCTCTTCATCACTTAGTTGTATTTTTTCTGGAACTTTGATCTGTTCTTTTATTTGGACCATTTTTTTTTTCCCAGTGCACCTGTTACATAGTAAGGGGTGGAGCCTTCGGTGTTCACCAGGGCGGGGCACCCATGTTGCTGCATTATGACACTGCACATGGGGGAGGTGTCTGAAAGGGAACAATGGCACTTGCTCTGCTCTCTGCCAGTTTTCAGTCACTTTCCCCATTGTCCACCAGCAAATTGGGCCCTTCTGGTGCTGATTCCTGGATGGGTGAGCTTGTGCATGTGCCAACACCCTGTGGGTCTCTCTAATGAACTCTCCTGTGAGGCCGAGAACTTCTCCCACTGCCACCTCAACCCCCACCAGTGTTTTCAATTAGAGGTTTGAGGCTTTATTTCCCTGCGCTGGAACCCTGGGTTGCGGTGTCTGTTTTGCTCCCAAGTTGTTCCTCCCAGTTTATCCGCACATGAATGTGGGACCACCCGCTCCATCAGCCGCTGCTTTGCCATGAGTCTTCTCTACCTGGTTGCCTGTCTCCACCCCTCCTTCCAGTCTGGATGAATATGTCTTCTTTAGCTCCTTGGTTGTTGGACTTCTATACAATTAGATTTTCTGTTAATTCTGGTTGTTTTTTTTGTTTTTAAATTGTTGTTGTCCTTCTTTTGGTTGTATGAGGAAGCACAATGAGTCTACCTACGCCTCCAGCTTAGCCAGAAGTCCTCCTGACTGAACATACTTATCACAGAAAGTTCTATTAAACAACACTGTTCTAGATCTACTTCTACATCTCTTTTTTCTTTATGTCTCTTTTTATAATCTTCATTCTGAAAGATGTCCTTGACTTTATCACTAAGACCTTTAATTGGTCTTTAGCCATGCCCATTACATTATTGATCTCTAATATTTAATTTTAAATTTTATTTGGCAATTAGCTTTATAAATGTCAATATTTCTTTTGTTCTCTTATTGTTACCTTTTCATAGCATCATATTATTATTTTATACATTGTAGGCTGTCAAAGCCAGGCAGGTCCACTCTAGCTGATGGAAGAAAATGTGTGGAGTCATGGGGATGTTTGACATACTTTTATTCATGGGTGGATGAGCCATGTACACTACAAGCTATATGTGTGTAGTGAGAAGCCCCTACTTGCTTAAGTACTAAAGGTGAACAAAACCAGCAAAATGCCAGAACATTACATAACATAATTCAGCACATGTGAGCCCACTTCATGTTATGGGAACACTTTATCAGACACAGTCTCAAGGCTATGTGAACACTAGTTATCAAGCCCCTCCAAGGCTATGGCAACACTGCTTCCCTTAGTTACCCAGACACCTGGGTGAGGAAGCCAGACTACTCCCACTTACCCTGCATAAGTACAGTTTGATCTTGATGCTCTCCAAGGACATTAATTCACTTTAAATTTTTTAGTAAGTCCTCAGTTCCCTGAATGAACTTTATTTCCTCCAGGGTTGATTGTCCTATTTGTTCATCTTTGTTCTTCTCTTCCATGCTGTCCAAATTCATTGGTTTCCTGATATCTAGTGACTCTTAATTGTCCACTTATATTTTTTAAATGCAAAAGTAAGTTGATATATGGGAGCCTATTGTCTGCGGTTTCCTTTTCCAAGGTTTCAATTCCCTATGTCAACTATCGTCCCTGAATATTAATGGGAAATTCCAAAACTAAACAATTCCTAAGTTTTAAATTGCACACAGTTATGAGTTGAATGAAAAATATCTTCTGCTATCCAACTCCATCCTGCTCAGATGAATCATCCCTTTGTCCACTGTAGTCACACCAAATCCAATGCTCTCCCATTGGTCACTCTATAGCCCTCTCAGTTACTAGATTAACTACTGTGGTGTCACAGTACTTGTGTTCAAGTAACTTATTTGATTGTTATAATTGTTCTATTTTATTATTAGTTATTATTGTTAATCTCTTATTGTGGCCAGTTTAAAAGTTAACTTTATCATAAGCATGTATATATAGGAAAAAACAATACATACGGGGTTTGTTACTCTCTGTGCTTTCGGGAATGCAGTGGGGTCTTAGAATGTGTCACCTGAGAATTAGGGGGGACTACTGTATAGCTTATTTTTATTCTTTTAAGAATTGAAGTTACACCCTGGCTGGTGTAGCTCAGAGGATTGAGCACAGGCCTGCGAACCAAGGGGTCACTGGTTTGATTCCCAGTCAGGGCACATGCCTGGGTTGCGGGCTGGGTCCCCAGTTGGGGGCACACAAGAGGCAGCCACACATTGACGTTTCTCCCTCTCTTTCTTCTTCCCTTCCACTCTTTCTAAAAATAAATAAAATCTTTAAAAAAAAAGAATTGAAGTTACATTTACACAGCTGGTCTCCTTCCTTAATTGCAGGATTGGTGGAACAGTCAGATAAGCTCCCACAGTTGCTAAAAAAAGGCTTTACTCTAGAAGTGTTTTCAATCATGGGTGGGCTACATTTCTTTCTTCTTCTTTTCCATTTATACTGCAAATTTACATAATTTTCTTGGGCCTAATCTGATTCTTGGGCCTAAGAGTCCCTTTCAGACAGATTTTCTGATTTGATTAGAGGGTGGTAATCATGGCTTTGTGCTAGGGCTAAACACTGAGGCAGCTGCTCTATATATAGAGAGGGGAGATGAGGACTGGCTCAGTTTTTCCAGGGAAGACCTTTAATTAGTCACTCCACCTCCGTTCTGCTCCCTGCCCTTGCTGACTCCTTGAAGCTCTTTGAGAAAAAGCAACTCTAACTTATATTTCAGTCTCTGCTTTGTTTAGGATCCTCAATTCATAGTAATTAATTACCATTGGTCTATAATGTTCTATTATTATTATTACTATTATCATTTATGTTGGTCTTCATGTACCATCTCAACTCCAGTTCTTTTTAATAGGATGAATGCATTTTTGCTTCATGTATGTTTGTATTTTAACATAAATAGTACAAAAAGATTTGTTTCTTTTTCTGCCAACACTGTGTTTTAAATACATATTCATGATATTCCATGGATATTTAATTTAATTAATGCTTTATAATATAACCTGGTATTCTATTATAATCCTCCACTATATTTACTTATTTATTCTCTTGTGATGAATGTCTAGATTACTTCCAACTCTTTTCAAATTCCCACAAACACTTCATAAGTATTTCTATTTCCCCATGTATTTCAATCACTTGCTATTTCTCTACTTTCTAATTTTGCCCACCTGGTGGACATGGAGTAATATTTTATTGCTGTTTTAATTATTGTTTCTTAAGCATCTCTATTTACATGTTAAGAATTTGGATATACCCTTTGCAGATTGCTTATTATCTTAATCAGAATATACTAAATTAGGCTGCTGTAACAAACAATCAAAACATCTTGTTGGCTTAAAGGAAGAGATGTTTATTTCTTATTCCTGCTACATGTTCACAGTGAGTCATCAGAGGAGCTCTGGTTCTCAGCCTCTTAGAGACCCAGGATGATGGAGCAGCCATCATCTTGGACATTACCCATCATCATTATTCCAGAGGAAAAGAGAATATGGTGAATCGTGCTTTGGCTCTGCAGCTTTCACATGGAAATAACACAAATTGTTTCCATTCACATTTCATTGTCATAGTTTGTTATATATAACTTCAAAAGTATAGGGAAGTACAATCCATTTGTCCAGAAAGAGGGGAACTGGAAATATTTGGTGAACAGCACTAATGACAACCATTATCTGTCCTTCTGGTTAGTAATATTCAGGGGGGGTTTCCCCTCATAAAAGAAATATACTCCCTCCTTACCTAAGGGAGTTGTCTAAACATTTATAGGTGAGAAAAATTTCTCCTTCTACTTTTCTAGGTTCTCCACTGGGGCTCCTGTAACAAAAGACAGAATAAATTAACAGGAGGAAAACCAAAAGAAGGTTATTAGGATGTATATTTATATATACATGAAGAAATTTAGGGAAGAGTAACTAAAAAGTATGGCTTAGCATCTTTAACAAAGAACAATAATTTGGTAGAGAAATGACAAAAGAAAGCATTTTTCAGGCTTCCAAGGGTGGCAAACTGTGGAAAGGTAAACATACGGGACATCAATGGTATGTAAAGGCTAGTTTGTAAAATTTGTGTAGATTCCTCTGGTGATTCTACACTAATAGGGTCTAAAGCAGCGTGTCAAACTCATTTTCACCAGGGTCACCTCAGCCTCGCAGTTGCCTTCAAAGGGCTGAATGTAATTTTAGGACTGTATAAATGTAACTACTCTTTCACAGTCAAGCGAGAGCTCAGCTGCCTCCAGGTAGAAACAAGATAGAGGGCCAGATTCGGCCCACAGGCCTTGTGTTTGCCACCTGTGGTCTAAAGTTACCTCTGGAAGTTAATTTTATTCTTCCTCATGGAGAAGGAGAAGGGACAACTTTGAAAATTTATGTCCTGCTTTTAGGCAAACAAGAGGAGGGCTTGAAGTTTTCTTATACTTACAGTGGAACCTCAGTTCTTGTGCTTACCATATTCTGGAAAATTATTCCTGAAGTGATTTGTCTGAAAACCATATCTCCATTGTTTGTCACCTGGGAGATGCATGACTGATCCTACAGGTGTCAGCATGAAAGGGTTGTCAAGTTGAGAATTGAGAATTGGAGTGTGGTTCAACATCAGGGAAATTTTTTTTCTTTCTTTCTGTGAACAACTTGGTTGTTAACTGAATTCTTTGAGTAGCTTTATGGTCAAGAACCAAGGTTGACTGTACTTCTCAACTGTCTTCAGCTACAAACAGTTTTTATGCCAAAGTGGTTTAGTTTGGGGAGACATTCTGATTTTCTACATATTCCACACAGTCATCCCCCTCTTCTACCCCTGGGATGCATATGTTCCTTGTTTGGCCCTGATTTTCTGCCCTGGGAGTAGCTACCTTGTCCTTTGTTCTTCTTAACACCTGGCTCTACCTTCTGGACAATTTGTTCCTCTTTGGTCTTGTCTGATGTGGCCATGAGCACATTTCCTGCCCATTGATTGTCAGGGTCCCTAGAGTCATTTTAAGGCTCAAAGGATTACAGATTGCTAATGTTAACCCTCATAATTCTTTGGAAATACAAAGTTCTTTTAACTTAGTGGCCTTCATATTTATTTGATTCCACTCAGTTCCATATGGCAGAACCCATGCAAAGTTACTTTCTAGATGTACTACTTGGATTTGTTATATTTTTTTCTCATCCCATGTCCCACCCCTTCCTTTTCACTTGATTACAAGTAGAGTATTATACTTACAAGGCTTTTGTAGAAGAGTTGCACATTTAGTCTCTCTTCCCAGAGATATTTTGTCAAATTAAAAGGAATTACTGAATATGGAAGTAATTCATATTTAGTTGGGCTCTCATTTGGAGACATCTTTATCCACTCAAAGTTGTTTTTAAATCAATGGATGAAATGACAATAAACTTGACTTAGTCATTGTCAAAATGCTGAGATTTAAATTGGCTTTTATCCTTCCTAGTCCTTCTCATTTTTCTTTTTACATGTTTGTGTTAAGAAGGAGTTACTACTTCCAACTCTGCAAAATCCTAATTTTCTAATCACTCTCAATTTTCTTCTATTCCTGCTTGGAAATGTGCCAGTAATTTTCTGAGCTTATTTCAAATGTAGTCAACAGAAACTAATGCTTATTACTATCTTCCTTTCCCGTAGGGTTAAATATTTATTTGGCATAAGATCTACTTTCCAAGTTATTACAGGCAAAATTTGGCCACTAAAAAACATGAATCATTATCTTTCCAACATCTGCTCGTTGTTTCCTTGTCACCTGGTGACCAGCTCCTAAGCCACTGTCACATATTTTAGATGTAGGACCTCCACTTCTGTATCAGCCAGCATAGACTAAATTATGCTAGGGTGACAGATAACCATAAAATCTTAATGGCTTAAAACCACAAAGGAATATTTCTGAGTCACTGCAAGTCATCATGGTCTCCAGTTATTATAGAGCCAGGTTAATGGAGTGGCCACCACCTCTAACATTGCTGTCCCCAAACCAAAAGGAAAGAAAATGTGGTAACTGCATGATGGCTCTTAAGCTTCTGCTTAGAAGTGTCACTCTCACTGAAATTTCATTGACAAAGTGAGTTATATGCCCTTCCCTAACTTCAAGGAGGCAGGAAAGTATAATATTTTCATGATCCGAGGAGAACCAGAAATATTTGATGAATGGGATTAATGATTCTCTCATATAATTTACCATTTTTATTGTGGTTCCTGTTATTCTCTTGTTGGTTATTGAGTTACTGGTAGTGGCTAGAAGATAACGCTCCTTCATCGTTTTTTTTTTTTTTCTTTTAAAACAAAGCTATGGCCCTGGCTGCATAGCTCAGTGGACTGAGTGTGGGCTGTGAACCAAAGTGTTGCAGGTTCGATTCCTAGTTAGGGCACATGCCTGGGTTGCAGGCCATGGCCCGCAGCAACTGCACATCGATGTTTCTCTCTCTCTCTCTCTTTCTCCCTTCCTTCCCTCTCTAGGAAAAAAAAAAAAAAAAAAAGAATGGTCATCTTTCTAACAAAACAAAAACAAAGCTATATTTTATTTTATTTATTTATTTTTAAATATATTTTATTGATTATGCTATTACAGTTGTCCCATTTTCCCCCTTCACTCCCCTCTCCCCTACCCACCCCCTCCCACCTACATTCCCCACTTTAGTTCATGTCCATGTGTCATAAGTTCTTTTGCTTCTACATTTCCCACCCCATTCCTGCCCTCCCCCTATTTTCTACCTATTGTCTATGCTACTTATTCTCTATATCTTTTCCCCCTCTCTCCTCCTCCCACTTCCCTGTTGCTAACCCTCCATGTGATCTCCATTTCTGTGGTTCCGCTCCTGTTCTCTTTGTTGCTTAGTTTGATTTTGTTTTAGGTGTGGTTGTTACTAACTGTGAGTTTGACGTCTTTTTTACTGTTCATATTTTTTATCTTTTTTTTCTTAGATAAGTCCCTTTAACATTTCATATAGTAAGGGCTTGGTGATGATGAACTCCTTTAACTTGACCTCATCTGAGAAGCACCTTATCTGCCCTTCCATTCTAAATGAAAGCTTTGCTGGATAGAGCAATCTTGGATGTAGGTCCTTGCCTTTCATGACTTGGAATACTTCTTTCCAGCCCCTTCTTGCCTGTAAGGTCTCTTTTGAGAAATCAGCTAACAGTCTGATGGGAACTCCTTTGTAGGTAACTGTCCCCTTATCTCTTGCTGCTTCTAGAATTCTCTTCTTCATTTTATCTTAGGTAATGTAATATGATGTGCCTTGGTGTAGTCCTCCTTGGGTCCAACCTCTTTGGGACTCTCTGAGCTTCCTGGACTTCCTGGAAGTCTATTTCCCTTGCCATATTGGGGAAGTTCTCCTTTATTATTTGTTCAAATAACTTTTCCACTTGTTGTGTTTCCTCTTTCCCTTCTGGTACCCCTATAATTCGGATATTGGAATGTTTAAAGGTGTCCTGGAGGTCCCTAAGCCTCTCCTCATTTTTTTGAATTATTGTTTCTTCATTCTTTTCTATTTGGTGTTCCTTTCCTCCTTCTGGTCCCTTCCATTGATTTGAAACCCAGTTTTCTTTCCATCACTATTGGTTCCCTGTGCATTTTCTTCATTTCACTTATTGTAGTCTGCATTCATTCATTTAATTTATGACCAAAGCCCACCAATTCTGTGAGCATCCTGATCACCAGTGCTTTGAACTGTGCATCTGATAGGTTGGCTATTTCTTGGTCACTTAAAAAAAATTGGCTCTGGGGCTTTTAACTCTGTTTGAGCCATCTTTTTTATTTTATTTTATTGTTTTCCTTTGGTCTGTTCACACCTGTTACGTATGAGGGGCAGAGCCTTAGGTGTTCACCAGGGTGGGGCACCTTAGTCGCTGGGTTGTGACGTTGTATGTGGGAGCGGGGTCCTAGAGGGAACAATGGCGCTCGCTCCACTCTCACCAGGACTCCAGTTCCCGTTGCCACTTCCCACAAGCAAATTGATCCCCTCTGGGTGCTGGCTCCCGGGTGGGTGGGCTTGTGCACTCTCTCGAACTCTGTGGGTTTCTCCAAGGAGCCTCCTGAGAGGCTGAGAGAATCTCCTGCTCTCAACTCCCACAGGTGTTTTTAGTCTGTGCCTTTAGGCTTTGTTTCCCAGCGCTGGGTCCCTGGATTGCGCGGTCTGTGTCTCGCTGCCCAATTTTGCTTAGTTTGCGTGCAAATGTGCGGCTGCGGACGGCCAGCTGCCTTGCGTGCCTCACTGGGTCTGCTCGTTGCCTCCCTTGCCTAGGGTCTGCCACCGATCTATCAGCTGCCCCTGTGCCTCTAGGGTCCTCCAACTGTGGTTTGCACCCTGTGCACGTGCGTCTGCCAGCCACCGATTTTCCTGCCAGTACCCCTCAACTCTTTCTGTAGGCCTCCAATTCCGCCCCTCCTTACTGGACTGGATGTATGGTATTCAGACTTCCGTTTGGTTCATTTCTCTCTGTTCTGGTTGGTTTTTGTTTGTAATTTCTTGTTGTCCTTAGTTTTGGTTGCGCAAGGAGGTACAGTGCGACCACCTATGCCTCCATCTTGGATCCTCTCCCTTCACAGTTTTAAACATTGAAAATATCTTCTCTCCACCACTCATCTGTTAATTTTGTCTATGGTGGCCTTCACTGAGTAGCAATCTTTTATACTGATGTAGATCAAACACCAATTTTTCCAGATTAATGTTTTTTGTTTTGTTTGTTTGCATTTGGGGTCATCTTGTTCAAAACTCACTTCCCATCCCAAGGTCACAAAATGTGATCATATACTTTCTTCTGTTAACTCCACATTACATTTTCTACATTTAGGGCTTTAAAAAAACCTAGAGTTCACATTTTTAATGGTATGCAGTAGAAATCTTTCACTTTAATCCTAAAATGAACCAATATTTTCAATATTGTCAACTACAAAATTCATTATTTCTCTACTGTTTTATGATTCCAACTTTGTCATATTTCAGATTCGTGACATTTGTTTCTGCCCCATTGACCTGTCTGATTCAGTTCCAGTTCAGCTGTTTTTTGTACTATGGATTTTTATTACAATTTACATTTAATATTATTTTGCATTAGTTTCCGGTGTACAGCATTGTGTTTGGACAATCATATACTTTACAAAGTGTTCCCCCCAACATTTAAGTCCATCTGTCACCAAACATGGTTATCACAATATTATAGACTATATTCTCTATGTTATACTTAATACCCTGTGACTATTTTGTGACTACCAATTTAGTGTTGTGCTTTGTAGAATGCATTAATATGAATTAGGGGGACTCTTTGTTCTTCAAAGTTGTCTAAATTATCTGTGAACTTTTATTCTTTCCTATAAATTTTCCTATAAATTCTTTCCAAATCAATTTAAGTTTCTAAATTTTCCAATATAAATTCTAAATAGAATTGATGACTATAAATTAATTTGAAAAGTAATTTACATCTTTTGATGTTCAAATTCCCCATTTTTTCACATGGTATATCTCTCCATATATTCAGGTCTTCATTATTAACTTTTATTAGAGTTTTAAAGTTTTTCTTGAACATTCTTTGATAGGTTAATTTTTTGTTGCTATTGTGAATAGCAACTGAGTTTATATTACATTTTTTTAGTTGATAAACCTGATGTAGAAGAATGCTACTATGTTAAAATTTTGTTAGTACTGTGACAGGTCTTAATATTCTAAAAATTGTCTGATATTCTGCTGAGTTTTCTATGCATATGATCACCTGTATCATATGAAAATAATGACATCTCATCTTTCCAAATCCTACATCTCATTTTTCATTGTTTTTAAAAGGTTTTATATACTTATTTTTTAGAGAGAAGGGAAGGGAGAGAAATATCATGGTGTGGTTGCTTCTCATGTGCTCCTCCACCGGGGGCCTGGCCTGCAACCCAGGCATGTGCCCTGACTGGGAATCGAACCAACAACACTCTGGTTCCCAGGCTGGCACTTAATCCATGGAGACACACCAGCCAGGGCTTATTTTTCACTTTTTTAAAAAATATATTTTATTGATTATGCTATTACAGTTGTCCCATTTCCGCCCTTCTCTCACCTCCACCCTGTACCCCCTCTCCCACCCACATTCCCCACCTTTAGTTCATGTCCATGTGTCATACTTATGAGTTCTTTAGCTTCTACATTTCCTGTACTATTCTTGCCCTCCCCCTATCTATTTTCACCTACATTCTATGCTACTTATTTTCTGTACCTTTCCCCCTCTCTCCTCCTCCCACGCCCCTGCTGCTAGCCCTGCATGTGCCCTCCATTTCTGTGGTTCTGTTCCTGTTCTAGTTGTTTACTTAGTTTCTTTTGGTTTTGCTTTAGGTTTGGGTTGTTAATAATTGTGAGTTTGCGGTCCTTTTACTATGCATGTCTTTTCTTTATCTTCTTTTCTTAGATAAGTCCCTTTAGCATTTCATAAAATAAGGGCCTGGTGATGATGAACTCCTTTATAACTTGACCTTAACTGAAAAGCACTTTATCTGCCCTTCCATTCTAAATGAGAGCTTTGCTGGATAGAGCAATCTGGGATATAGGTCCTTGTCTTTCATGACTTGGAATATTTCTTTCCAGCCCCTTCTTGCCTGTAAAGTCTCTTTTGAGAATCAGCTGACAGTCTGATGGGAACTCCTTTGTAGGTTACTGTCCCCTTATCTCTTGCTGCTTCTAGGATTCTCTCCTTCGTTTTTACCTTGGCTAATGTAATTATGATGTGCCTTGGTGTGTTTCTTCTTGGGTTCAACTTCTTTGGGGCGCTCTGAGCTTTCTGGATTTCTTGGAAGACTGTTCCCTTTGCCAGATTGGGGATGTTCTCCTTCATTATTTGTTCAAATACGTGCTCAATTTGTTGCTTTTCTCCTTCCCATTCTGGTACCCTATAATTCGGATATTGGAATGTTTAAAGGTGTCCTGGATGCTCTTAAGCTTTTCCTCGATTTTTTGAATTCTTATTTCATCATGCTTTCCTGCTTGGTTGATTCTATCTTCCTTCTGGTCCACTGTATTGTTTTGAGACTCAGATTCCTTCCTTTCACTATTGGCTCTCCTCCGTATATCTTCCTGCATCTCTTTTATGGTAACCTGCATCCTTTCATCTAAATTGTGCCTAAAATCAACCAATTCTGTGAGCTTTCTGATCACCAGTGTTTGAACTGTGCATCTGATAGATTGGCTATTTCTTCGTCGCTCAAAAGGATGAGTCCTGGGGGACTGATCTGTTCTGTTGGAAACATGTCTTATGTCTTTCCCTGTCTCTTTTTTTTTTTCCGGTCTGGTCGATCCTGTTACGGTAGGGGGCGGAGCCTTAGGTGTTCACCGGAGCTGGGCACCCCAGTCGCTAGATTGTGACGTTATATGTGGGGGCGGGGGCGGGAGCAGGGATGGGAGGGAACAATGGCAGTAGCTCCGTTCTCCTGGGCTCAGACCCTTCTCTGGGATCCTGGGCTGCGAGCTCTGCCCTGGTCCACAATCGCTGCCTCACTGGGTCCGCCAGCCGCAGCTTGCGTACTCAGGGATCTGAGACCGCTGCGTTCTTGGGCCCTGGATGGCTGTCGCACCAATTTCGCGCCAAATTTTCCCTGACCTCCATGCGCCGCTGACCCGCGCCAGCCCCGCACCCACCTGACTCCGCGCCCGCCCGGCTCATCGTCCCCTACCAGTCTGGATGTACGAGTCTACTTCAACTTCTTGGCTGTCCAACTTCCATTCAGATAAATCCTCTATAGTTCTGAGTGTTATTCTATCTGTAAATTATTTTTGTTCTAATCTTGGTTGTGCGAGGAGGTACGGTGCGTCCACCTATTCCTCCATCTTGCCAGAAGTCCTGTCATTTTCACTTTTTAATTGTACTATTTTTGCCCAAGTGGAATAGTGATGGAAATATTGTTCATTCCCAACTTGTTCTTGATTCTGAATGATGTGCACTTCTGGCAAGCAATATTTTCTTTTTTCTTTTTTATTGAGGGGTAAATTACATTGATCAGTGAAAATCAAAGATCAATTTTTGCTGGACACAGAACATTTCTTTCACCTCAGAAAACCATCCTGTGCTCCTTCCCAGTAAATCTTCTCTCTATTCAGAAGCAACGAGTATTCTAAATTTCTTCATTACATGTTAATTCTGCCCATTCTAGAATTTCATATAAATGGAATTAATAACAGCATATACTTTTATGTGTCTGGTTTCTTTTAGCTGTAAAATATTTTTGAGATTCTTCCATGTTGTCACCTGTGTTGGAAATATTTTTTATTGCTTTGGCTGTTGATAGGCATCTGGATTGTTTTATTTCTTTATTTTAATTATATTTTATTGATTATGCTATTACAGTTCTCCCAATTTTTCCCTCTTTGCCCCCCTCCTAGCAACTCCACTCCCTCAGGCAATCCTCACACCATTGTTCATATCCATGGGTCATGCATATAAGTTCTTTGGCTACTCCACTTCCTATGCTGTACTTTACATCCCCGTGGCTGTTCTATAACTACCTATTTGTGCTTTTTAATCCCCTCACCTCTTCACCATTCCCCCATAACCCTCACCTTTCTGGTAAACATCAAAACACTCTCCATACCCATGGTTCTGTCTCTGTTCTTGTATGCTTAGTTTATTTTTTAGATTCAATTGTTGATAGATATATACTTATTGTCATTTTACTGTTCATGGTTTTGATTGTCTTTTTCTTAAATAAGTCTCCATAACATTTCATGTAATAATGGTTTGATGATGATAAACTCCTTTAGCTTTTTCTTGTCTGGGAAGCTCTTTATCTACCCTTGATCCTAAATGACAGCTTTGCTGGATAGACCAATTTGGCTGTAGGTCCCTGCTTTTCATGACTTATAATATTTCTTTTTTATTATTATTATTTTTAAAAATATTTTATCTATTCATTTTTTTAGAAAGTGGATAGAGCTAGAGTGAGAGAGAAACATTGATGTGTGAGAGAAACATTTTCCTTTTTTTTCTTAAATATTTTATTTATTTATTTTTAGAGAGGGAAGGGAGAGAGACAGAGAGAGAAACATCAATGTGCAGTTGCTGGGGGTCATGGCCTGCAACCCAGGCATATGCCCTGACTGGGACTAGAACCTGCGACACTACTTAGAATATTTCTTGACAATCCCTTTTGGCCTGCAACGTTTCTTTTGAGGAATCAGCTGACAGTCTTATGGGAACTCTCCCATATATAACTAACTTATTTTCTCTTTATTTTTTTAAAGTATTTTTATTGATTATGCTATTACAGTTTTCCCAAATTTCCCCCCTTTAGCCCCCTCCACCCTGCCTCCCCAACCCTCCAGCATTCCCCCCACCTTAGTTCATGTCCATGGGTTGTACATATAAGTTATTTGAATCCTCTGTTTCCTATACCATTTTTATCTTTCCCCATCTATTTTATGCTACTAATTATGCTTCTTCTTCCCTGTATCTTTCCCCCTATTCCTCCCTTCCCCCTCCCCACTGAACTCCCTCTGTATGATGTCCATTTCTCTGATTCTGTTCCTGTTCTGGCTGTTTGCTTAGTTTTTTTTTTCATTGTTTTCTTTTCTTTTAGGTTCATTTGTTAATAGTTGTGAGTTTGTTGTCATTTTATTGTTCATATTTTTGAGCTTCTTTTTTCTTAGACAAGTCCCTTTAACATTTCATATAATAAGGGCTTGGTGATGATGAACTCCTTTAACTTGACCTTATCTGAAAAGCACTTTATCTTCCCTTCCATTCTAAATGAAAGCTTTGCTGGATAGAGTAATCTTGGATGTAGGTCCTTGCCTTCCATGACTTCAAATACTTCTTTCCAGCCCCTTCTTGCCGATAAGGTTTCTTTGCAGAAATCAGCTGATAGCCTTATGGGAATTCCTTTGTTGGTAATGGTCTCCTTATCTCTTGCTGCTCTTAGGATTTTCTCTTTGTCTTTAACCTTGGGTAACTTAATGATGATGTTCCTTGGTGTGTTCCTCTTTGGGTCCAAATTCTTTGAAACTCTGGGTTTTCTGGACTTCCTAGAAGTCTATTTCCTGTGCCAGATTGGGGAAGTTTTCCTTCATTATTTGTTCAAATAAGTTTTCAATTTCTTGCTGTTGCTCTTCTCCTTCTGGCACACCTAGAATTCAGATATTGGAATGTTTCAGGTTGTCCAGAGAATCCTCAGCCTCTGTTCATTTTTTTTTATTCTTGTTTCTTCATTCTGATCCAGTTGGATATTTATTTATTCCTTTTGTTCCAATCATTGCTTTGAATCCTGGTTTCCTTCTTGTCACTGTTGGTTCCCTGGATATTTTGCTTTATTTCATGTTGGGCATCTTTCATTTGTTCTTTCATCTGTTGACCAAGTTCAATCCGTTCTGTGAGCATTTTGATTACTAGGGCTTTAAATTCTCCATCAGATAGGTTGGCAATGTCCTCATTACTTAGTTCTGAGGTTTTGCTGTGTTCTTTCATTTGGGCATATTTCTTTGTGTTAGAGCATCTGATAAGTTGTAAGGGGCAGGGCCTTAGGTATTCACCCAAGCAGGGCAACCCTCTTTGCTGTGTTGCCTGTGGGGGAGGGGCCAGAGAGGGCCAATGCAGCTTGCCTGCTGTCTCTAGTGCACTTTCTAACAGACTCTTGAGTCAGACTGGAAGTATCTCCCACCACGGCAGGCAACCCCAGCCATAGCCCACAGTCAGCTCTGAGTCTCAGTTTTCCCCTGAAGTCAGTTCCTCCCATGCAGTTCCGCTGAGCTCAGCAATCAGCCCTGACCCTCAGCCTCCTTGCAGCAGTTTTTCTGAGTTGCCAATCCTGCGGGATCAGCCTTACTGGTCTGGTTGTTCTGGTTGATTTTTTTCTTGGTTATTTCCTTGGTTATTGGAGTTCCATGCAGTTTATTTTCTGGTGATTCTGTTTGTTTATTGATTTTAGATTGGTTGTTATCCTCCTTTTGGTTGTGAGAGGAAGCAAAGGGTTTCTACCTATGCCTCCATCTTGGCAGGAACTCCAGATTCTCTCTTTATTTTTACACTTGGCATTCTAATCATGATGTGTGTTGGAGTAGGCCTCTTTACAACCATCTTGTTTGGGACTCTCTGTGCTTCTTAGAATTGCATGTCTATTTCCTTCACCAAATTAGGGAAATTTTCTTTCATTATTTTTTCAAATAGATTTCCAACTTCTTGCTCTTTCTCTTCTCCTTCTGGTACATTTATCACGTCAATGTTAAACCTCCTGAAGTTGTCCCAGAGGCTGCTTACACCATCCTCATTCTTTTGGATTCTTTTTTTTTTCCTGTTGTTCTGATTTTTTTTTTTTTTTTTGCTTCCTTATGTTGAAGTCATTGATCTGATTCTTGGCTTCATCCACTCTACTGTTGTTTCCCTGAAATTGTTCTTATTTCATTTAGTGGATCCTTTGTTTCTGACTGTATCTTTTTTATCCTATTGACGTCCTCACTAAGTTCCTTGAGCATCCTTATAACCAGTGTCTTAAACTCTACATCTTGTAGATTGCTTCTCTCCATTTTGTTTAGCTCTTATTTTGGAGTTCAGATACATTCTTTCAATTGATCATGTGTCTTGATCTCCTCATTTTGGCAGCCTCCCTGCTATTTGTTTCTATGCATTAGGTAGAGCTGCTTTGACTCTGTGTCTTGGTAATGTGGCCTAATATAGTAGGTGTCCTGTAGGGTCCAGTGGCACACCCTCTCCTATTACCCAAGCTGGGTACTTGAGGTGCATCCTTCATGTGGGCTGAGAACACCTTCCTCTCGTAATTACAATTTGGTTGTTGTGGGCAGGTCAATGTGAGGGATTTACCTGGGCCAGTCAGCTGCAAGAACTGGCTGTGACCACTGACAACCAACCTGCACTCTACTCTCTATGGAGTATCACCTGTGTGGGGTCAGTGTGATGGTGCTTTGGCATATTCTGTAGCTGTCCACTGGGTGTGCAGGCTCTGGGATTTCCTGGGTGGTGCAGGCCAAGGTCAGCCCCCACCTGTGTTTTTCCTGGGTCACCCTGCCTGAGCTATAAAGCTATCTGAGATGGTTGTTACTGTGCTGTGCTTGGAGATTTCCATGAGAAACTAAGCTATGATTATATGAAGGTTGCTGCAGCCACTTAGCAAGAAGTATGGGATCTGGAGGCTCACTGAGTCTGGCTGTTGCTTGTTTGAGAGGATTTAGAAAGTTGTGAAGCATGACCCAAGACAAGCAATTCATATAGAAAAGCAGCTTGGACTCATAAGTTAGGGGGGATGGAATCACTGAGGATCTCAAGGGCCAAACAGTATTAGCCAGGCTGATGGAGTCTCAGATATGGCACCCCCTACCGACTCTGTCATTCAGTGGTTCAGTGTAGAGAGGGTTCAGAAAAGGTACAATGGCCTCTGCCCACTTTTCTATCCCCCAACTCTCATCTTGATGACAGACACCTCATTTCCTCCCTGTGTGCCACTGGTGCCTTTCAAGCTGCCACGTTGGTGCTGGAGCTTAGAGGGAGTGAGTCTGAGTAAGTCCATATGTGGATTCTTTAAGAGGAACTGCTTAAGACTCCAGACGTTTCTTCCACAGACTCAATCCCCAGTAGTTTTTGCAACCAGAAGTTATGGTGACTTATTTCTTGGCACTGGAATGCTGGGCTGGGGGTCTGGTGTGGGGCTGGTACCCTCATTCTCAAGATATCCCTCCCAAACTCTTACCAACCACACATGGATGTGAGACCAGCCTGTTCCACATCTCCACCCCTCTTACCAGTTTGAGTGGGTGTGGTTTCTTTAATTCTGTAGTTCTTAGACTTCCATTAAGCTCAATTTCTGATGGTTTTGAGTGATCGTTGTTCTATCCTTTAGCTTCAATTTTGATGTGGTTGTACAAGAAGGTGAGCCATGTTTACTTACACTGCCATCTTGACTGTAAGTTATGGAGATTCTTATACAAGGTTTTGTTGACATGTTTTTATTTTTCTGGAAGTGGCATCATTGAGTCAGAGGGTAGATGTGTGTTTAACTTTTAAAGAAACTACCAGTTTTCAAGTTCTAAGATGGTGGAGGAATAAGTAGAAGCTACATTAACCTCCTCCCAGGACCAATCTGAAATTACAACAAATTGTAGAGAAATCATCCCGAACCATCGAACACTAGCTGGAGCAAAGCCTGATAAGCAAAGACAGACAGAAGAAACCACCACAACCAGACTGGTAGGGAGTGTGGAAGAGATGCAAGAGGACTGGCTGGGCTCCCACAGGTGACAACTCAAGTTCTGGAGGGATGTTTCAGTGACTTGATGGGAGGAGGGATGGTTTTCCTGAGAAGTGTGGGGTCTAAACCCCAAGCTTGGTTCCCCAGCCTACAGCACCAGAGCTGAGAAAGGAACCCAGATAACAATCCAACTGTGAAAAGCGGCAGGACTTCTGACTGCCAGAGAGAGACTGCTGGAGACACAGAGAGTCTCTTAATGGACCAATGTATAAAATTTCCATTTGTACCCACTTACACAGGGCTCCAGGAGAGGGAAGGTGGAGTGGAGTAGAGAGGTTTGAAGACAGCCTACGGTTGGTGGCTCTGGGGAGAGAACTGAAGGAACAGCCACCAAGATCCCTGTGGTGATTCATTTCTTGTACTGCAGAAGCCATCTTTCTCAAGCAAAGCACTCCCCTGCAAGTGGCATCAGCAAGAGGGAAAGCAATAGACCTGTCCACAGGAATTGCTCTGCCCCACGCTGTGGAGCTTTGGCCAGCTGCCGATCACAACTTGATTAGTTTAACAACTGATCAGTTTAATGGATGATTAGTTTAGTGACAAAGGCAGAAAATTCAAAGCAGCAGCCCAAATGGGAAGAAAAAGAAACAGACCCCAAATTAAAGAAAAAGAGAACTCTCCAGAAGAACTAGATGAAATGGAGGGAAGCAATTTATCAGATAGAGTTTAGAGTAATGATTATAAGGATACTCAACAGCATGAAAAAGGACATAGAAACCATAAAAAAAAGGACCAGTCAGAAATAAGGAATGCAATATCTGAAACAAATAATTCACTGGAAAGAATGAACTATGGATTAGATGAAGCAGAGGATTGCATCAGTGATTTGGAACTCAAGGTAGAAAAAAACACCCAGGTAGGGCAGCAAAAAGAAAAAATGATTAAAAAATGAGGAGAGCTTAAGAAACATTTTGTATAACATAAAATGAAACAATATCTACATCATGGGAATACCAGAAGAAGAGAGAGAGCAAGGGATCAAGACCTATTCAAAGAAATAATGACCAAAACTTCTCTAATCTGGTGAAGAAAAAGACACAGAAGTCCAGGAAGCTCACAGAGTCCCAGATAAGTTGTACCCAAAGAGGCCTACACTGTGAAACATCATAATTAAAATGACAAGGCTTAAAGATAAGGAAAGAATCCTAAAAGCAGCAAGAGAAAAGCATGTAGTTACCTACAAGAGAGCACCAATTAGGTTGTCATCTGATTACTCAACAGAACATTTCAAGTCAGCAGGGAGTGTCATGAAATATTCAAGGTGATGAAAAGCAAGGACCTGCAACAAAGTCTACTTTACCCAGCAAGGCTGTTACCTAAACGTGAAAAAGAAATAAAGAGCTTCACAGACAAGAGCAAGCTAAAGGAGTTTGTTAACATTAAACCAGTAATGCACAAATGTTAAAGGGCTTGTTTAAGGAGAAGAAAAAGAAAGAAAGAAAAAAAACACAGAGGAAAACAGTCTAACAATAATACAGCACTTCATATGTATCTATCAATAATCACCTTAAATGTAAATGGCTATTATGCTCCAAAAAAAAAAAAAAAAAAAAAAAAAAAGACATAGGGTGGCTGAATGGATAAGAAAAGAAGACCAGTATATATGCTGCCTCCAAAAGACCCATCACAGATCGAAAGATACACACAGACTAAAAGTAAAGGGATGGAAAAAGATATTTCATGCAAATGGAAAAGAAAAAAAAAAGCTGGGGTAGAAGTACTTATATCCAACAAAATTGACTTTAAAAACTAAGGCTATAATAAAAGACAAAGAAGAACACTTACATAATGATAAAGGAACCAATTCAACAACTGGATATAACCCTAGTAAATATTTATGCATGCAACATAAGAGCACCTAAATATGTAAAGCAAATCTTGGTAGACATAAATGGAGAGGTGAACAGAAATACAGTCATAGTCAGGGATCTTAACATCCCATTGACTTCAATGAATATATCTTCCAGGGAGAAATCAACAAGGACATGGTAGCCTTAAAAGACATACTAGATCAATGGATTTAATTGATATCTTCAGAGCATTTCACCACAAAGCAGCAGAATATACAGACTTTTCAAGTGCACATGTAACATTTTCTAGGATAGGCCACATGTTAGGATACAAAAGAAGTCTCAATAAATTCAAGAAGATTGAAATCATATCAAGCATCTTCTCTGACCACATTGCTATGAAACTAGAAATCAATCACAAGAACAACACTGAAAATCATGCAAAGACATGGGAGCTAAATAACATGTTATTAAACAATGAATAGGTCAACGATGACATCAAAGAAGAAATCAAAAGGTACCATAAACCAAATGAAAATAAGAACAAAACAGTCCAAAATCTGTGGGATTTGGGGAAAGCAATCCTAAGAGGGAAATCCATAGCATTGCAGGTCTATCTCAAAAAAAAAAAAAAAAACCCCACAAAAAAAATCCTCAAATAAACTCTCTAATTTTACACTTAACAGAACTGGAAAAGAACACTGAACAAAGCCTAAAGTGAGTAGAAGGAAGAAAATAATAAAGATCGGAGCAAAAATAAACTAGATAGAGTCTAAAAGAATGATAAAAACAGACACCTCGATCAATGGAACAGATTAGAGAGCCCAGAAGTAAAACATTCCTTTGTAGTCAATTAATATTTGACAGAAGAAACAAGCACATATAATGGGCTAAAGATAGTTTATTCAATAAGTGGTATGGGGAATATTGGACATATACATGCAGAAAACTGAAACTAGACCACCTTCTTACACCACACAGAAGAATAAATTCAAAATGGATCCAAGATTTAACTATTAGACCCCAAACCATAAAAATCCTAGAAGAAAACATAGGCAGAAAATGTGGGACATTGCTCATAGCAGTTTTTATTGGAGATATCTCCCCAGGCAAGGAAAACAAAAGAAAAACAAATGGGACTTCATCAGACTAAAAAGTTTTTGCACAGCAAAGGAAATCATCAACAAAATAAAAAGACCACCCATGGAAGGGGAGAACATATTTGCCAATACATCTGATAAGGGGGTTAATAGCCAAATTTTATAAAGTTCTTACAAAACTCAACACCAAAAACAAACAACCAACCAAATTAAAAAATGGGCAAAGGATCTGAATAGGGACTTCCAAAAGAGGCCATACAGATGGTCAATAGACATATGAAAAGATGCTCAATGTCACTAATCATCAAAGAAATGTAAGTTAAAACCACAACAAAATATCACCTCCCACTGGTCATAATGATTATCATCAATAAATCAAAAAACAACAAGTGTGAAATGCAGACTGGTGTAGCCTCTGTGGAAAGCAGTGTGGAGATACTTCAAAAAATTAAAAATGGAATTGTTTTATGACCCAGTGGTTCCACTTCTGGGAATTTATCTGAGGAAGCCTGAAACACTAATTCAAAAGAACACAAGCATTCCTGTGTTCATTGCAACATTATTTACAATCAGCAAAATATGGAAGAAGACCAGGTGTCTATCAATAGAGGAGAGGATAAAACAACTATGGGACATTTACAAAATGAAATACTACTCAACCACAAAAAAGAAAATTTACTTTTTGTGACAGTATGGATAGACCTGGAGAACATTATACTAAGTGAAAGAAGCCAGTCACAGAAAGACAAATACATATTATTTCACTCATACATGGAATCTAATGAAGAAACTGAATTAACAAGAACAATGGGGGCAGACTCATAGATAGAGTCCAGGATGACAGCTAGTTGGGGGGTTGTTAGGGAGTGGAGGGATTGAAGGAAAAGGGAAAAAAGGGAAAAAACGGAAAAGGACTGATGGACATGGACAAGGGAAAAGGACATATGGACATAGACAACAGTGTGGTAATTGCTGGGGGGAGTGGGATATAAGGGGACAAAATGGTAATGGGGAAAAATACAATAAAGATTTAAAAAAGAAACTACCAGTTTTCTAAAGTGATTATTTCATTTTGCAATCCCACCAGCAGTATATGAGAATTCCGGTTGCTCCACATCTGCATTATTTAGTATTGTAAAACCTTTTTCATTGTAGGCATTCCATCAGGTTATAGTACTACCTTATTTTCATTTTAATTGACATTTCCCTGATGCCTAATGACTTTGAGTACTTTTTTTCTTCTTTAAGTTCTTATTGTATTTTTCCATTACCATCAGGTAAATTGAAGAAGAAATAAAAAAACTCTCAGCACACAAAAGCCCTGAACTGGACAGCTTCACAGGAGAATTTTACCAAACATTTGAGGAAGAGCTAACTCCTATCCTTCTCAAACTATTTCAAAAAATTCAAAAAGAGGGAAGACCCCAAACTCTTTTTATGAGACCAGTATTATCCAAAATACCAGGATACAAAGTCAACATTCAGAAATCAAAGCATTTTTTGTACACCAAGTATGAAACAACAGAAACAGAAACTAGGAAAAACCCCATTTACTACAGCAAAAGGAAAAATAAAGTACCTAGGAATAAAGTTAACAAGGAGG
This sequence comes from Phyllostomus discolor, assembly GCF_004126475.2. Taxonomy (NCBI): domain Eukaryota; kingdom Metazoa; phylum Chordata; class Mammalia; order Chiroptera; family Phyllostomidae; genus Phyllostomus; species Phyllostomus discolor. The sequence continues at coordinate 115,376,792 of NC_040903.2, read as the reverse complement.
TAAAAGACCTGTACTTGGAAAACTACAGAACACTGAAAGAAATTAAGGAAGATACAAAAATGGAAGCATATTCTGTGTTCATGGATTGGAAGAATTATCATTAAAATGTCTATACTACCCAGAGCAATCTATAAATTCAATGCAATCTCTATTAAAAAAATAATGACACATTTCACAGATTTAGAATGAATATTTCAAAAATTCATATGGAACCAAAAGTGACCCTGAAGCCTGAGATCTTGGGAAAGAGGGACAAAGTGAATGGAATCACAATACTTGATATCAAACTGTACTACAAGGCCACTGTAATTGAAACAGTTTGGTACTGGCATAAGAATGGACACATAGATCAATGGGACAGAATAGAGAGCCCAGAAATAAACCCAAGTCTCTATGGTCAATTAATATTCAACAAAGGGGGCAGAAGCATAAAATGGAATAAAATAGCCTCTTCAACAAATAGTGTTAGGAGATCTGGACAGCTACATGTAAAAAAATGAAATTTAACCACCAACTTACACCATATGCAAAAATAAACTCAAGATGGATAAAAGACTTAAACATAAGTTGTGAGTACTTGGGTGTACTCTTGGTGGGAATGCAAACTAGTGCAGCCTCTGTGGAAAACTGTAGAATTTCCTCAAGAAACCAAAAATTAGAATTGCCTTTTGACCCAACAATTCCACTACTGTGTTTTATACGCTAAGAATCCTGAAACACTAATTCAAAAGAACCTATGCACCCCAATGTTCATAACAGCACAATTTACAATAGCTAAGTGCTGGAAGCAGCATAGGTATCCATCACTAAATGAATGGATCAATAAACTATGGTACATTTACACAATGGAATACCATGCATCAGAAAGAATGAAGGAGCTCCTGGCCTTTGGGACAGCATGGATGGAACTGGAAAGTACTATACTAAGTGAAGTAAGCCAGGCAGTGAAAGACAAATACCATATGATCTTACCTATAAGTGGTACATAACTAACAAAACAAACTGGCAAGCAAAATATAGCCAGAGACATTGAAATCGATGACAAATTGACAGTAACCAGCAGGGAGGAGAGAGGGAAATAACGTGGGAAAGAAGGGAAAGGGATGTCAATTAACATGAATGAGGGACCTAGGATGGAGCCAAGACGGGGTGGAATGAGGGTGGGTGGTGGGCATGGGTAGGGTGGGGGAAAGTGGTGGTGGGAAAATGGAGACAACTGTATTCAAACATCAATAAAAAAAGTTTAAAAAAAGAGTTAAGAGGGAAAAAAATAGTGAATTTGTCTCTAGTGGGGCCTCATCTCTGCCTGACAGAGACAAACCCACAGCCTTTCACTGCTGGGTAGTACATGGTCTGCTGATCCTGGAACTGGCACTCTGTGCTTGGTTCCTCTTCTTTCAAGAGGAAGCTCCCTCAGCCCTGCCACCTCTGCCTGCTGCCCTTGTGAATGGGCCAGCCCCTTCAAGGACTTCATCCTTCTTACTGGTTGTGCTGGTTTTTTTACTTGTCCTTAGTTAAAAGTCTCTTTTTTGAGTAGTCTTTGGTTTATTTCTAGTGTCTAGTTCTCTCTGGTTTTATTTCCAGTTTGATTCCGAGAGGAGGTGTGCTGTGTATCCTCCTCCTCCCCCACCACCGTGTACCCCAAGGTATTAAAAAAACTGCATTGTTTTTACTTTTATTATTGAGTTTCAAGACTTCTTTATAGGTCATGATACAAGCCCTTCATCGGGTATATGTGTTGTGAATATTTTTCTTAGTCTGTAGTTTGCTTATATATTTTTGATAGTACTTTCTGATGAATAGAAGTTTTTAAATTTTTATGAAATCTCTTGTATGGTTTTTGGATCCTCCATAAGAAATCTTTGCTTACCCAAGGTCACAAAGATATTTTCCTAACAGTTCTAATAGTTTCATTATTTTAGGCTCATGATCCATCTTAATTGGTTTTAGTGTCTAGTGTAAGGTAGGCATTGATGTCCTTTATTTCCTAGATGGGTATTCATTGTTCCATCATCATTTCTTGAGAATATTTTCCTTTGCCCATTGAATTCCTTTTTAATCAAAAATCACTTGACTGTATTAAGAATAGAGTTACCATATGTCCCAGTAATCCCTCTTCTGGGTATCTACTCAAAAAACTCGAAAACATGTATTTACAAAGATATATGCACCCCTATGTTCACTGCAGCTTTATTCATGGTGGCCAAGACATAGAAACAATCTTTGACAGAGAATTGGATAAAGAACAGGCATCTCTCTCTCTCTCTCCCCATCCCACCTCTTTTTCTGGTGTCTGAAGATATCTTTACTTTGCCTTCATATGTGGAAGTGTATTTTTTTATTTTAATTGTTGTTCAAGTACAGTTTTCTGCCTCTTAACCCCATCCCAGCCCAACCCCCACCCTCCCTACCTCCCTCCTGTTGCCACCCCCACCTTGTTATTGTCCATGTGTCCTTTATACTTGCTCCTGAAAACCCTTCCCTTTTTCCTATGAAACTCCCTCCCCAATCCCCTCTGGTTATTGTCAGCCTGTTCTCAATTTCAGTGTCTTTGGTTATATTTTGCCTGTTCATTTGTTTTGTTGATTAGGTTCCTGTTAAAGGTGAGATCATATGGTATTTGTCTTTCTCCACCTGGCTTATTTTGCTTAGCATAATGCTTTCCAGTTCTATCCATGCTGCTGCAAAGGGTAGGAGCTCCTTTCTTTCTGCTGCATAGAACTGAAGAGTATTTTTGCTGGAGATAGAATTATGTGTTTGCAGGTTTCTTGTCTCAGCAGTTTAAAAGTGCCATTTAGTTTCCTTCTAGTTTCTATAGTTTTGATATTACTTTGAAAAAAAAATGTGTCCTTATTCTCTGGTTGTTCTTAAGATTTACTACTTAGTTTTGACTAGTAGCTACTTAGCTATTTGACTAGTTTCATGGAACATCTTGAATCTGTACATTGATATCTTTCATAATTTTTGGAACGTTCTTGGTCATTCTCTCTTCCAATTCTACTTTTTTGTCATTCTCTCTCTCCTCCCTTGTGGGATTCCAGTTGCACACAAAGTTGAACTTTGGATTCTTGTACTCAGTTCTTTTCATTTTTTTCTCTGCAAGGTTCAGTTTGGATAATTTATATGTATTCACCTTTGAGTTCACTAATCCTATCTGTTACTATTAAATCTATCCAATAAATTTATAATTTCAGGTATTGTATTTTGCAGTTCCAGAAAGTCCATTTGATAATTTCATAGATTACAATTCTCTGTTGAAGTTCTTTTTAACCATTTTGTCATATTTTCCAGTTTTCACTTTAATATATTTGTAATAGTTATTTAAAATGCCCCTTTTTGTTAATTGCAACATCTGGGTCACCTGTGGGGTCTTCTTCTATTATCCTTTTTCTCCTAAAAGTGTGTGACATTTTTTTGCCTCTTCACATGTATTTTACAGTTCTGTGTTATACAGTACAGATTGTATATAAATGGCCTGAGACTGAAGATGATTATAGTTTTCCCCAGAGAGATTTTATCCTTTCTTTGTTAGGCAGATAAGGGGTCAATCACGGCAATATAATTAGAAAACGAACTGGATGGAGTTGAGTTGTTAGACTCAGTCTCCCCCTGGTTTGATTTAGACCTAATCAAATCTCTACCTCCTTAGCCATAAGACAGTGTGGGGAATTTATGTATACCTTTCAGAGGTTTGCACTTAGACCTTAAACTTCCCAAGCAACATAGCTTCAAATGTGCAGATATCACGAGGAGACCAGCTGTCTATTTGACACGAGCCCCTCTTCCTCTAGCAGATTTTTGTCTCCTAAACACTGTGAGTCTGTGGGAAATTTCACTTTGTTATTCTGCACCCTCCCTACCCCACTCCTAGCCTTCTTTGCCACTTAAGCAGAAAACCAGCCATGCTTCATAGGCTCTTTTCAATTGAAGTTTCCACATCTTTAATTATAGGAAATAACTAGACATTGTATCTTAAAATGTTTTGTCTTCTGTTTCTTATTTGGAGGCTCTGGCTAAATAGATATAGGCACTTCTATTTTTTGTCATCCATATCTCTCATCTTTTCTTTATATTGTCCATATCTACAGCCTTCTTGATATTATTTATGTTGGTTTTTGTTCTTACCAATTTTCCAACTCTCTCTTCTGTTCTTTGGCTGAATACATTCTGCTCTTTACCCCATCTACTGAGTTGTTTCAATGATCAGTGACGATGCTTGTCATTCTTAACATTTATGGATATTTTCTGTATTGCTCTTCTTGCTTCATATTTACGGTATCCTTCCTATGTCTTGACACTATGTATTATTCTTACTGTAAATCTTCTGCCCAGTCTATTCATTTTACTTCTTCTGCAATAGTCATTCATTTGGTAGTTGTCCTTGACTCTGTGCTCATGTTCCCTTACAAATGTCAGTTCTCTTGGCCAACAGTGTGCACTTTGGGAGGAGGAGTGAGATTAAAGACCAGATTTCAGCTTTGTCTACTTTTGGTAAAGTTAGGAAGACAGTGCCTTGTGGTGTAGAGCCTATGAGCACCTGTTGTCTGTTTGTTACTGTCCACAGATAAACCAGAGAGCTCTGCCTTCCAGAGGACACCTCTGAGCTTTGCCCAAGTCATTCCTCTTTTCTAAGCACTGCCTTGCTCTTTGTGGTCACTTACCCCAGCCAAGGTGTGGAAGGGAAGAGAGACTGCTCAGTGGCTGCCTGCCAGCCTTTGTTTGTTGAACCTATTTCACACTTAGCAGCTCCAGAAGGGCCTTTAGGTTACCTTCCCATTTCTAGCTGCTGTTATGCTATATTCTGCCCACAGAGGTGATAGGGCTGGCTACTATATAACTGGAGGATTGTGGAGGAGGGAAAACTCCACAGATGAGATGAGACTCTTCCCCCAGCTTCTCATTCACTCTTGATATCCAACTCTCTCCATCTTAATGCTACAGTATTCATCTATACTGGGAACTGCCTGGCTTCTGGTTTCTTCAGAGATTAGGTTCTGGGATATATCACCCCTCTCTCATGTATACAGTGTCTCCAAGGTTGAGTTTAGGGGAGGGTGTCTGTAGTCCACTCAATTTAGCATTAAGATAGGAATCAAACACCCCCATCTACTTTCCATCTTGAGAAATTCCCCAATATTTCTGGTCTGCTAATGGTTCTTCATCTTATTTTTTATCTTCATTCTAGGACATTTGTTTAAATTGATTTTAGAAAGAGAGGAAGAGAGGGTGGAGAGAGAGAGAGAAAAGGAAAGAAAGAGAAGAAGGAAGGAAGGAAGGAAGGAAGGAAGGAAGGAAGGAATGAAGAATGAAGGAAGGAAGGAAGAGTAAAGAAGAAAGAGAAATAAAGAAAGAAAGAAAAAGAAAGAGAAGAACTAAAGAAAGAAAGAAAGATAAGAAAGAGAGTAACATTGATATGAGAGACATCTATCAGTTGCCTCCTGTACCTGCCCCAACTGGAAATCAAACCTGCAACCTAGGTATGTGCCCTGTCTGGAAACTGAACTCACAACCCTTTGGTGTATGGGATGACACTCCAGCCAAATGGAGTGTCATCCCATACACCAGCTGGCCAGGGACTTCATCTTATTTTTAAATTTCTGTTATGCATTGATTATTTTAAAAGTTATTTATATTCTGTCATTTCAAATGCAAGACTTTGTTCTAAAAGCCTTCCTTCTCTCCTGAAGGATCTCATACTTAGTAAAAAGCTGGGTTCTCATCCTCTTTTACCCCAGTTTTCCCCATCTGTAAACTGGAGTTACTGGACAAGATCATAATTGAGGGCCTTTCTACCTCCCCTGGGATATCACACCAAGGATCAGACCCAACTATGTTTGGCTCATTTTCTTCTTTACATTTCATATCAGTTCAGAAATGTGGGTGATGGCAATGCATTCTTCCTGATTTCACTCTGGTTGTGAGCAGTCAGAGAGCAAAATATAGAGCTGAGAAGTGAAGACTGTTTCCTCTTAGGAAAAAAAATAGCATAAATTACCTACAAAAGCAATTACTATAATAAGCAGCTGAGTTAGGTGAACACAGGACTATCCTGAGAAACATAAACCTGGTGGCAAGAGTGAGAATATGGAGTGGGGATAATTTAAGGATTTCTTAGTATTCTCAAAGCAAAAGCAGAATTTCAAATTACTTTGAGCTTGCCCTTTGGCCTCTCAAAGGCCTGAGGTTGCTAATGACTAATGTGAAATTATAACTCTTTAAGAGCTAGTGTGTCTCTGTGTGGCCTATGATGCCATAAACCAGTAATAAACTGAATGGCCTCCAAGAATTTTGCCCATATTATTTTAATGATGTCTTTTTATAGGGGCAGAAACCATAATGCTTCTAGGACGAGATAAAATCCATTCTAAGAAGGGTTGAGGGGAGTTGAAAGGAGCATGGGATGCTCACTCTCCCCTAAATAGATCCTTGAACTTGTATTTTGATTATTCAGCCTGTGACCCCAGGCCGTAAAGACCTGAGCCTGACAACTCTCACACTGAGAGGGCTGGGGTAATGTGTGGGGCCTTTGAGGTTCAAGAATGAGGCATAGGCAGGCCTCACTCCCTGCTGTCTGTGATTTTAGGCATCATAAAGCCATAAACTATTGGGCAAAGACCTCAGCTCAACACTTATGTACAGATGGAGAAACTGAGGCTGAGAGAAGCCAGAGAACACCTACTACGAGTCAGAGTGAGTCAGTAGCTGACCTAGGACTACAACCCAAGGCCTCTTACTTCTATGCAAGAGTATAATTCCTGTACCCAGGTGCTTAGTAGGTCCCTGGAGCTCCTGAGCCCCCTCCCCCACATTGAGGTTGAGGCAGACCCTGGGTCAGGCATAGAGTGAGGGCTAACTAAAGATGTATTACAATGGTGGATGCTGTGGTATGCTGTCGGGACCCTTCTTCATGATTGAAGGACTTACTCCCCTAGCTGCTAGGAGCACTACAGGAAGAATCCTTTCATCTTTAAGTCTTCATTGGGAATTGCTTCTGCTAAAGAAAGTAAACTAGATAATGTCATTCCCCCTTCCCAGGAGATACACATGCAATGACGGATCAGAACTTGGCTATAAAAGGCCACTCCTGGCCCCAACACAGAACAATTCTAAAGAGGTCGTCCTAACTTCAGAGACCCCTGTGGGATTAGCCAGGTCCTTTGTTGAGACTGTATTGTGGCCCAGCTTCTCCTCTGCACAGTCCTATTTTCTCCCTTTTTTTCTCCTGGCATTAAGCCTAAGAGCATCCCTAATAAACTTTCTGCATGCTAAACTCCATCTCAGAATCTGCTTTCCCAGAACCAATCCTGACATGCTAGGTTGAATTACGGTCATGAGGAAACCTAGGGAAGAAGCTGGGGTCAGGTGGGTTCAACCATGGAGGAAGAGCAAGTGAAGACAGGTGGGCCATTAGATAAAGTATAGACTCTAGACCCGGACGCCAAGATTCCCTCCTCCCCACAGCAGCTCCCTGCCCTATTGTGACCTTGCTTGCAACCCCAAAGCAGAATGGGGAGAGGGTATGTCATCGTTGCTGTTCCAAACTGTGAACTTTACCACTACTTACAACCATGCTATGTGTTCCAGTGAATTGATCTCTCCTATTCCTCAGAGCCACTATCCAAATCTTCTCCCTTTTCTTAGACTCTGTCCACTCTCATTTCCCTTGCTCTCAGAAGATTATCTTGCATTTCACTTTTACTTTACAGGAAAAAATTAAAATTAAGCCTTCTCTTGGGCCTCCATTGGTTTTCCATCTCATCCCCATTACCCCATCATCACCTCCTTTTCTCCAGCCCAAGGAAGATGTAGCTCTCCCCTGAATCCTGTCTCTTTCTGCCTCCTCAGAAATTTCTCTGTGCTAAGCATCATCCCCTTTCTGCCCTCAGGGGACTTACCTTATTCCTCTGTATTTCATCCTTCCCTTGGGCACATACACATGCTCAGATCTTTCAGATCTTGAAAAACACACTGCAACCATAGCTATCCTGTGCTTTTCAACTACTCGTCCTTCCATTCAACAAACTGTAACTGGACAACTACTATGTGCCAGGCACTATTCTAGGTGCAGGAGTACAGCAGTGAACAAAAGAAAGCCCTGACTCTCATAGAACTTATATTCTATGGAGGGCGATAGAAAACAAATGTATAAACAATGAATACATAATATTGACAGAAGGCAAATAAGTGCTGAGTGGAAAAAATCAGAGTAAAGGAGTTGGGGATGACTGACAATGAGAGTACAGGTGGGTATCACTTTATATGGGGTGGTTAGGGAAGGCCTCCCTGGTGAGGTAAAATTTGAACAGAAACCTGGAGAAAGTAAGGGAATGAGCTATTGGGGAAAAGAATGTCCCAGTCAGGAGGAATGGCAAGTATAAAGATCCTGAGAAAAATGGGGCTGGTGTATTCAAGGAACAGCCACAAAGGACATAGAATAAAGAAAGAGGGACTGTGGCAGGAGATGAGACTGAAAGAATAGCAAGGGGCCAGGCCATGTAGGGCTCTACAGGCCAATTTAAAGCCTCAGCTTTGGCAGGAGCCTGCAGAACCGAGTCATCTGTCATGAGTCATCTGTCATGTTGCTCTTCTGCCCCGGCTGCAGGAGTGGGTTTATCATGGAGAAGGGACAGTGCTGCCACCCTTTCACCTGCAACACAGCCCCTACCTGTACAACATCACCCTCAGGTTGACAAATCTGAAGTATCCAAAGCTGAAAGAAGTGGATGATGTGCTTAGTAGAGTAGCTGCCTGGAAGAATGTTGCCTCTGCTGCAGAGCCTTGTCCGAGATGTGAATATCCTCACGCCTATTTCATGCAGCGTCAGACCCACTCTGCCAACGACCACCGTCTACAAGTGCTGCAATCTCAGTGTGAACACCACGGGAGGGACTAGAGCCAGGCTTGTCCAGCTGTGTCACTGTCTGTTTACCTTCTTCCTCAGAGTAGTTTCCCTGCTGGAAGCAAGCACTTCATGTCCTGAGGGTCTTTTTAGTTGGGGTGGAAAACTAACCTTTTTAAAGGTTGTTGGCTAGTGTGTCAGGAAATGGATGGCCCACCTGCCAATCAGTGGATGTACTCATTAATGTCCAGGGAGATTTTGTGTGTGGGATTATTCACAACTAAGTAAACTCTGTTCAAGGTTCTGTTCATTCATCTTTTACATTTATAGAGCAACTGACATTCTTTTTACCATCCACCAACAATCTTAAATATTTACATTGTTTGCACAACTAATAAAGTAAAACATTAATTTAGTGCGTTGGTTGTTCCTAAATATTTAACTGTTAATTGCAAACTTAATCAAAATTTATTCTGAATATTTAACTAAAATGAAAAGTTTAATATTGCCTTCTTAGTGTTTTATATGCCTTAAGAAGTAAATGTCAAATCATAATTCTGAAATTAACTATACTTAGGACTAAACTGTCTACAAAATTGCTAATAATGTAGATTTAAATTTATTATTTCTATTCTTCTTAGGATTATAATAAATTTATTAGGCACTCAAAGAATAAAAAATACTCAGATTTGCCCTGGCCAGGTGGCTCAGTTGGTTGGAACATCATCCCATACACCAAAAGGTTGCAGGTTCGATTCCCAGTCAGGGTACATACATACTTTGCAGGTTCAGTCCTGAGTCAGGGTGCATATGGGAAGCAACCAATCAATGTTACTCTCTCTTTCTCTCTCTCTTCTTCTTCTCTCTCTCTAAAAATCAATAAACATAACCTAAGGTGAGGATTTAAAACAATAAAGATTCAGCTTTTACCCTGAAGAAATCTGAGTGGAGAGAATGATAACTTGCTTTTGGTTAGAAGGATTGTTCTAGCCTCTGTGTAGAAAGTAAACTATAGAGAGAAAAGATGGAGGCAAAGAGACCAATCAGGATGATGTGTGGGTCACTGGCCAGCAGTGATCACAGAATGCTGCGGATGGCTCATTAACACTGGAGAAAAAAACATACACAGAGACAACCAGGTCCTGTGGGGGAATAGGAACAGCAGGGCCACTCCTCACGTGGGGAGCGCTTGGCCACCCTCTCTCCTGGAGGGTGCCGTGGCCACCCTCCCTGGTGGGGAGAGTGCCCCGTTTCCCCTCTGGAGAGGCTTTTTATTGGTTTCATTTTGAATAAGAATTCAGGTGAAAGCTCATTACTCATTGCTAGGAAGTAAGAATCAAACAATAGATAACAAGGAAGTCTGAGGGCCTATTTTGAGTCAGGGTCAAAGAGCTGTAAGACTTTTAAGGAACAAACTAACTTCCTCCTTGGACCCTTCTCATTCAGCTGAGAGCATTCCAAACAAAGAAGGTTTCACAGGATTTTACATATTCTTCTTAGGCCTGATCACCCAGGGAACTCTCCCTTTTCAGCACAGAGCTGCACCACCCTGTCATTGTTTCAGGCTTTGGTGGAGCAAGGGAACTAAGGCAACCAAGAGATAAGGAGATTTTCTCCCAGACTATGAGGACTCAGGCTATGTCAGAGCCGAGGAGCGAGGTTCCATCACCCCCTTTTACTGTAGCCCCCAAAGTCCTTCTTTGGGGGGCCTCCCACGTGATTATGCCTGTCTTAGAGCGTTCCCCCCTTGGGGAATCTTACCCATCTTTGGCTAACCAACCAAGCTTTGGGGTTCGGTTATGAATGAAGCAGCAGAAGCAGCATTCCTGCCAGGGAGATAAGCTTTTGTCTCCTTGCTGGCTTATGGTCCCAAGGGTGTTCCCTTAGCCTTAGCCTAGGTGGGGGTTTCAGCTTCTGATACCAGGCAGGGCGGTTCCCAACATCAGGAGGCTATTACAATGCAGGCAAATCCTGGGAATGGCTTGGACCAGGGTGGTAGCAGTGGAGTTTGAGAGAGGTCATCAAGCTCTGAATATATTTTGAAGATAGAGCCAGTAGGGTTGGTGATATGGGGTTTGCAAGAAAAATATCAAGGAGAAGTACGAGGTTTTAAGCCTGGTCTATTGGGAGAAGGGAGTTGCTGTAACCTGAAATCAGGAAGGCTATAGGACTAATGGTTCACTTTAGTTTTATATCATTCTGTTTCTTTGATGGTGGGTAGGGGTAGAATGGAAATTATAAGTTTGGAGACAAATGGAGATATTGAGTAGGCAGTTGGAAATACAGAATTCAAGGACAGTCTAAGATGGAGATTTGAATTAGAGAGGTGTTAGCACATAGTATTTAAATAGATGAGATGGCCAAGAAAGTGGATGTAGACCCCGGAGAAAAGATTTCTGAGTATTAAGTCTTAGGGCTCCCCAACATGAAGAGCCTAGGGAGGAGAGAAGGACCCAGTTTAGGAGACTGGAAGGAGCAATCAGTGAGTAAGGTGAGAAGAAAAGCAAGACAGGGAAGTTCTAGGAAGAGAAAGTGTTTCCATAAAGAGATTGAGTAAATCAGGGGAGATAGTGAAAAGAGTATGATGAAGGAGCGAGGCAGAATGGCTGGAGTGATACCTTTGAATAGGTAAGTGTGCACAAGAGGATGGCCAGCCTCAACAGGAGTACCTATCCTTAATGTACAGCACCAGGGCCAGGCAGAGTATGTGGGCCCAGATGCTCTATCTCCCCTCTCAGCCCCAATCTTCTCAAGAGTGGCTTTCCCTTTCAGCCTCCATCATCTGTCCCCTTTCCTAGTTTCCAACTGGAAGATTGGCATTGAGGAGCATCATTGTAGACCTAGGATGGAGTGAGGTGAATTAAGGTGATTAAGGTGAATTTCCACTTATCACCAGGAGGGGGCAAAGGGTAGTAAGTGCCTATGTCAAATATGGCAGGGAGAACTCGAAAAGGAGAAGGGGAGAAATGTCTGTCCAGGTCCTCTGACCATTTTTTAATTGAATCATTTGTTGTTTTTTTGGTTAAGTTGTATGAGCTTCTGATATATATTGAATATTAACCTTTTATTGTATGTATCACTGAGAAATATCTTTTCCCATTCAGTAGGTTGTTAATGGTTTTCTTAGCTGTGTAAAACCTTTTTAGCATGATGTAGTTCCATTTGTTTATTTTTTCTTTTGTTTCCCTTGCCTGAGAGAGACATATCCAAAAAGATATTGCTAAGAGCAATGTCATAGAATTTACTGCCTGTTTCCTTCAAGGAGTTTTATGGTTTCAGATCTTACATTTAAGTCTTTAAACTATTTTGAGATTACTGTTGTATATGGTGTAAGAAATTGGTCCAGTTTCCCTCTTTTGCATGTATCCGTCCAGTTTTCCCAACACCATTTATTGAAGAGACTGACTTTACCCCATTGTGTATTCTTGCCTCCTTGTTATAGATTAACTGACCACTATTACTCAGCCATAAAAAAGAATGAAATCTTACCATTTGTGACTACAGGGATGGACCTAGAGAGTATTATGCTAAGTGAATTAAGTCAGACAAAGACAAATACCATATGACTTAACTTATATGTGGAATCTAGAGAAGAAAATAAATGAACAAACAAAACAGAAACAAACTCGTAGATACAGAAAACAAATTGATGGCAGCCAGATGGTAGGAGTGTTGGGGAGATGGTTGAAAAAAGTGAAGGAATTAAGAAGTACAAATTGCCAGTTATAAAAATGGTTACAGGATGGAAAGTACCACATAGGGAATTCAGTCAATAACATTATAATAACTATGTATGGTGTCAGATATGTACTAGACTTGTTGGGATGATTACTTTGTAAGTAAGATAAATGCCTAATCACTATGCTGTACACTAGAAATAATATAATGTTGTCTGTCAACCGTAATTTGTAAAAAATTTTAATGGAAAAAAAAACCCAGGGAATTTGGAGGTCACCTGTTAGCCCCTTCCTGGCTGTGCAGGTTTCCTGTCCATGATGTAGCCTACTTCACTAGTCCTGCCTGTGACAGGGCAGAATGGGAAGCCCTTCCAGTGCTCTCAGTGAGAAAGAGCTGGTGGCTCAGCTGGTTACGGAGGAGATTGAGGATGATGCTTGGAGGAAGAGGAGACAGAGGCCCAGAACAGCTGACCTACTTCTCCTAGCCACTTGGCCACTACTTGGAAAGCTGGGATGTCCTGATTTCTAGCCTACTGTACTGTCTGTATCCCACTTCCACCAGCCAGGGTTAAGGCATTCACTCCAGAGTTCAAGTGTTCAAGTTCAAGTTTTCTCATCACAGAGGATGGGGTAGAGGGTGGGGGTAGGTGGGGGAGTGAGCATGGGTAGCCTGGAGGACAATGAGCCAGGTTTCCCCCTTGAGGGAGCTCTCAAGATACCTGGGGAGATATGCCAGGGGTCAAGTAGAGAACACTGGGCAGTGAGTGTCGGAACAGACAGGATTGAAGCTGGCACCTGTGTCATAAGCCTTGGGGAAGTAAGTGGACTGTCCAGTTTCAGAGGAGTGCATCTGACAGACTCCTTTTCCCTGAAGTGAGAGGAACCAGACTGTGTGAATATTTACAGAGGGGTGGAGGGTGGTGGAGAGGGATCACGTTTTGACAGCAGTGTTGTCCCCAACAGGATGAAGGGCTGATTGGGGAATTTCTAGGGTGAGGGGAGAAACTTGGTGGCTGGGGTCATTCTTCAAAGGTGGACACGTATTTCCCTGAGCAGATGAAGTCATTGCTGCTGCTGAAGTCCCTGTCTGGAAACCCAAGTGTTTCCTTGCAGAGTCTGGCTGTACAGATCCCTTTAGAAGTTATATTTGTGATGATCTCATCATGGGAAATCAGGAAAGAAGAGGTGCCGAATCTGTTACTGTGCTGAAAGACCAGCTTTAAGAAAACAAATGCAAGATTGTATTCTTTAGCAACTACTAGCTCTCAAAGTGGAAAAAGCCAATAAGAGATAACAGCCTACAGCTGAGTAGTAACAGTGCATGAAGTGGGCCGGTAGGTAGGGAGCCCCATTTCTGGTGGCAGAAACAGGGCAGAGGGACATGGTTAGAGAATTGAGCCTTGGTCACTGCCTGAGGATGCTGCAGCTCACACAGCCTGCTGATCTCAACCGGGCTTTTCTCCAGGAGCACTGACCCAAGTGGAGACCTAGCAGTAGCCAAGATATGGTCCAAGAGGAGCTACTTCCATCACATACTACATTTTTCCAGAAGAGAGGGACAGTGGGCTGAGAGAAGCCAGGGAAGGAAAGGGGGCTAGCAATGGCCATTGGTGGTCCTGCCTTAGAAATGAGGGATTGACATAGAGACCGCAGTTTGAGAACTCCCCACTGGGAAGGACAATAAACTGTTCTCACCATTGGGCAGTTAAGCCTTCCCTGTGTCCCATAGTCCCTGTGGGACTATGTTCAGATGTCTTGAAGATAGCCGGGCACATTGTCTCAAGCCCAACTAAAATCAAATGACCATAATAGACTCTGCAACTGGAAACAGCAATATTAGTACTAAAGATTTGGCACCTAGATTGAGATAAGGATTTCTGAATTTTAAGTGGTTTATCCACTCTTCCTTACGAGGCTCTCCATTGCCCACTTCTGATGCTAGACTCCTTGTTCTCGCAGCCAAGGGCACTCGACCTTACTCCTCAAGCTGGAGCTGTTAAGTCTGTTCTGTGCTCTCTTCTCTGAGCCCGTCTTAGGCCAAACCTAAGAGCAGGGCCAGGGTGAGGGTGACATAAAGGAGGCACCTATGGCACAACATTCAAGGAGGCCTCACTCTCAGTTATTAGCAAGTTATTTGCATGTGAGTAGAAGTCATTAGACAAAACAACTCCCCATGTGATAGAAGATTTTCCTGGGCACTGTGGTGCTGCTTTTATTTTGTTGTTTTGTTTTTAACTCTGGCCCAACCCATCTCTTTGGAGGACTACCCTGGCACTCTAGCAGCAGGACACAGACTCGGAGATGGACTCCTGGTGTTTGGAGCCCAGTGGCCCTGGGTTATGGCAAAGGAAGAGGAAATGGAGGTGGGGGCTGAATGGTTCCACCAGGGACATGGGAGGAGTAGGGCAGACAGTGAAGAGGGTGACCAAGGAAGAAATAAGACAAGTGGGTCAGATGAAGGCAGCCAGTCATACAAGCCCTGCTGGGGGATATGTGTCAGGGAGGGGGTGAGCCTCCTTAGAGGCACCTCCCCTTTTTTAGGCTGCTCCTGTTTCGTTGCTGGCCAGGACATTCCAGGTGGGTATACTTGGATCTAGACACCTGAAGTCTACTCCAACACTCAAGTGCTGGGAATAAGAAACTAGAAAGCAGGAACCTGCAGTTGTTGCTATGTACCATATGCAACCCTACACAGGATCTGGTCATTTAGAGGAAACGCAGTGGCCTTACACAGTATGGGGAAGATGGATGGCTCCAATGGCAGCCTGGTGAGCCTGAAATAAGTGAGCAGGGTGGGGGTGGCCTTTGCCAAGGTATCAAGGACTTGAGGCCTGAAAACACAAACACCTCACCAAATAATATGCAGCCACCAGCCTGAGCAGAGTGAGGCCAATGCTGGGATATTGGTATCATAGGAATCCTTGAAAAGATGCCCAAATAGGGCCTTAAACCCCAGCACTGACAAAAGTCAATTTTTTTTCTTATGGAAATGAATAGATTTTGAGTATCATTCCCAGGCCAGGCACGTCAATGTCCGTGAGCTGCTTTCTGAAAGATGGGCTCCTTAGCTGCTCTAGACACTGCTCTGGGCTCTGGAGCTGTTTTCTTGATTCAGGTGTATTCAGTCACTTTCCTGGGGGATCCTTGTCCTTTGATATGTCAGAGGAGGCAAAAGAAAGTTGAATCTCACAGTGAACTCATACTGTCTTTCCTCAGGAGAGTAATGAGGCTCAGACTACCCCACACCTGCTATTCCTTTGCCAGAATAATGGTCTGATGTTCCTTACAGATAGCCTGGGAAGGACAAGACTATCAAAGATAATCGTTTTTTCCTCATTAGTCTTGAGTGAGCAATGGTAGCTTGGGGGCCAGACCAAGAGCTGAAAGCAGTTCAGAGCTGGCATGGCAGCTCTGCAATGCCTCCAGGTACCAGGCTCCTTCTGACTTTCTCCTGGCCACCCTTAGCTTTTGTCCTCTTTGTTACACGATGGCTGCTTTACTTTTGTTTGGTGTCTCCACTCTGGGCACTGAGAAAAGGGAGAGTGAAAAGCAAAAGGCAAAGACACATGCCAGTAAGCCCCTTCCTTTAAAAAATTTTTTGTGTGTTGAAATACACATAAAAATTTACCATCTTAATTTTTTCCAAGTTTTTACTTATTTAAAATATATTTTATTGATTATGCTATTACAGTTGTCCCATTCCCCCCCCCCCTCCACCCAGCTCACCCCCTCCCACCCTCATTCCCCCCTTTCAGTTCAGGTCCATGGGTCATACATGTAAGTTCTTTGGCTTCTGCGTTTCATACACTATACTTAACTTCCCCCTGTCTATTTTCTACCTACCATTTAGACTACTTATTCTCTGTACCTTTTTCCCCTCTCTCCCCCTCCCACTCCTCCACTGATAATCCTCTATGTGATCTCCATTTCTGTGGTTCTGTTACTATTCTAGTTGTTTGCTTAGTTTGTTTTTGTTTTTAGCTTCAGTTGTTAATAACTATGAGTTTGTTGTCATTTTGCTGTTCATAGTTTTGATCTTCTTTTTCTTAATAAGTCCCTTTAACATTTCATATAATAAGGGCTTGGTGACAATGAACTCCTTTAACTTGACCTTATCTGAGAAGCACTTTATCTGCCCTTCCATTCTAAATGAAAGCTTTGCTGGATAGAGCAATCTTGGATGTAGGTCCTCGCCTTTCATGACCTTGAATACTTCTAACCAGCCCCTTCTTGCCTGCAAGCTCTCTTTTAAGAAATCAGCTGACATTCTGATGGGAACTCCTTTGTAGGTAACTCTCTCCTTTTCTCTTGCTGCTCTTAAGATTCTCTCCTTATCTTTAATCTTGGGTAATGTAACGATGATGTGCCTTGGTGTGTTCCTCCTTGGGTCCAACTTCTTTGGGACTCTCTGAGCTTCCTGGACTTCCTGGAAGTCTATTTTCCTTTGCCAGATTGGGGGAGTTCTCCTTTATTATTTGTTCAAATAAGTTTTCTACTTGTTGCTCTTCCTCTTCTCCTTCTGGAACCCCTATAATTCGGATGTTGGAATGTTTAAAGATGTCCTGGAAGTTCCTAAGCCTCTCCTCATTTTTTTTTGAATTCTTGTTTTTTCATTCCATTCTGGTTGAATGTTTCTTTCTTCCTTCTGCTCCAAAACATTGATTTGAGTCCTGGTTTCCTTATCATCACTGTTGGTTTCCTGTATATTTTGCTTTATTTCACTTTGGGTAGCCTTCATTTGTTCCTTCATTTTGCAACTGAGCTCAATCAGTTTTGTGAGCTTCCTGATTACCAGTGTTTTGAACTGTGCATTTGATAGGTTGGCTATCTCTCCATTACTTAGTTGTATTTTTTCCAGAGCTTTGATCTGTTCTTTTATTTGGGCCATTTTTTTTTCTATCAGTGCCTATTGATTTATTTTTAGAGAAAGGGAAAGGGAAAGAGTGAGAGAGGGAGACAAGCATTGATGTGAGAGAGAAACATCAAAGGGTTGCCCCTCATTCACGCCATGACCATGACACTACCAGGGACCAGGCATTGAGCTGGCAACCTTTCATTTTGTGGGATGCCCAACTAACAGTCATCCCAGTCAGGTCCCATCTTAACCATTTTTAAGTGCACAGTTCAGTAGTATTAAGTGAATTCACATTGTTTTGCAATCAATTTTCAGAAGTCTTTTCATCTTGCAAAACCAACCCGCTATACCCATTAAATGACAACTCTGCATTCTGTCCTCCCCACAAACCCTCGCAGCCACCATTCTACCTTCTGTCTCAACAAAGTGACTGCTCTAGATAGCTCACTGTCTAGAGTCACAAAGTATTTTGTTTTTTTTGTGACTGGCTTATTTCACTGAGCATAATGTCCTCAAAGTTCATCCATGTTGTAGCATGTGTCAGAAATTCCTTCCTTTTTAAGGTTGAGTAATGTTCTGTTGTACGAATATATTATATTTTGTTTATCCACTTGATGTCCATCGATGGACACTTGGGTCGCGTCCACCTTTTGGCTATTGTGAATAATGCTGATATGGACATGAGTGCACAATATTTGTTTAAGACCCTGCTTTCCATTCTTTTGGGTACATACCCAGAAGTGGAATTTTTGGATCCTATGATAATTTTATTTTTAATTTTTTGAGGAAATACCCTGCTGTTTTCCATAGTGTAAGTCTTCTCCTTCAACAAGCTTTCCCCCAAACTCCAGAGAGCTTCACTTCTGTCTCATGGGCCACATTGGGTCACATGACCACTTCTGCTGCAAGCAGTCTGAGAAAGGATGCACTTTCAACTAAACATGTGACAAACATTATCTGAATTGAAGAGAGTGCTCCATGCTGAAATGGTCACTCTAGCTGTTTGTGCTTGGGGCCAGGTATCTGAGTCTCAGTAGAGCCTGTCCTGCAGACATGCTGTGTATCCCCTGCCCCGGCTGTCTGCCCTTTCTGGGGAATCAGTGCCCTCTCAGGTCACTGCTTCCAGGAATGAGAGCCAATACTCCCTTCCTTCCTGACCTGTCCTCTAAGAAACTGTATCATAGTGTCTTTTGGCTTTATCATAAGTCTCCCCCCCCAGGCCTGCTATCCGTCACGGCTGAGTCATGCCTTCCCTGCCAGGCTATAGTCCTCTGGGACAGGACTCTGTGTTACCACACAGGGCATGGAGCACAGAACCGACTTGTGGACAAAGGGAGGAAAGTAAATTCCTCTAGATTTGTTCAGGGGTTCCACTGCAGGATTCCTGGCTGTCAGCCCAGGGATGCCTCTCTCCCTGTACACTTTGCCCCAGGTTGTGTGGGGCCCAGTGGGGCTACTCTTCCTGAGACCTGCCAGGCCAGGCCCAGGCAGCACAGGGCCTGACAGGGCAGGGGGAGCTGTGTGGATTGGTGGGGAAGCTAATGACTTCCAGGGACCCTGGACTGGATGGCCTGGCCTTGATGCCCCACACCCTGCTCCCATCCTTAGGAGCAGCCAGACAGACCCAGCCACCATCAAACTTATAATCAGGAACGCCTGTGCACAGAGACTCAAACACAGAGTTTCTCTGCGTTCACAAAGACACATACCCACGCACCATGAACACACACACACATACACACCCCACAGTTAGATATGAATTCAGCACTAAGTTCAATGGAGCAAATCCTGGTTCTTCTACTTAATAGTTGGTTGTTCTGAAGCAAGTCACTTAGTCCTTGTGTCTTAATTTCCTTATTTGCAAAGATGAGGATAGTAATAGCATTTACCTCACTGAGTTGTGAACAGGAAATGAGGTACAGTGGTGAAGAGCTTTAAGTGGCTGACATGCAGACACACGTGCTCCTGCATGTTTCTCAAGCCCTCCGCCAGAGTATACCGCCACTTGCTGGTAGGCTTGGCAAAAGCAAAACAGGGATAATATTATCTACTTGATGGGCTATTGTGAGGATCCAAGAGGCCCAGCGTGGAAAGAGCCTGTCCCACAGAAGCCCGTTCCACTGGAGCTTTTGCTGTCTGTAGCTGATGAAGAACAAGTCACACAACAGGTGCAGGGAGGGATGGGCCGAGGCAGAGTCTGGCTCCATGTCTTCCCAGACTGGAGATGGGTCTTACAAGGACAGAGCCTGCGCCGAGGTGGTCAGAGTTGCAACCTCTTTGGGAGCCGAGCTGGTCTGGCCAGCGCCGGGTGTTTGGCTACAGCTGCCGATGGGGCTGGCCGCTGGGGGTGGGGGGATGGGGTTGCCGTGGGCGGAAGGAAAAGAGGAAAACCAGCTGGGTGGAAATTACCCTGTGGTTGGCTCAGGCGCCCATTACGCCGTATTTATAGAGCAGCTCTTAATTCCTCGCAGGCGCATTAACCCTTTCCAGACCACGGTACCAGCCAGGTGTCGATGGAAGCGAGCCTGCGGTCGGACAGTGGGGTGTGAGCTACCGCGCTGCCGCCAGCAGCCTGTTGAGGAGGGGGTGGGAAGTCAGGGACTGGTCCACTGTGCCCCTCGCGGAAAATAAAATAAACTTTGGATCCTGGGAGTGTGGGAATGGGGAGGAGGAGGGGCAGCGGTTAGGCCAGCACCTCCTTCCCATGCCGCTGCTTCTCCCCGCGTGGTCAGGACTGGTTCGGGGCGGGGTCCAGACCCCTCGCCCTGCCCAGCGGGCGGACTCAGGCCTTGGCCCCAAAACGCCGCCGCCCGGCCAATCCGGTCTCTGGGCTCACCCGCCGCCGCCTTTCCAGGCCCGCGGCTTCCTCCAGCCCGCCCCGCCCCTCGGACTCCCGGCCGCCCCCGACCCGCACTGGGGTCCGGCCTCACGGCAGCGGCAGCAGCGGCGGCGGCGGCGGCTCCGCAGCTCCGCCGAGTCCGGATCCCGGATCCCGGGAGCGGGCGCGGCGTGGTGAGTGCTTGCGTGGCGTGGGCGCGGGCGGCCTTTGTCTGTGGCCGGTCCCAGCTGCAAGGCCGCTAGAGCGGGCAGTGCAGCGTCCCCTCCCTCGTGGGGCACAGCCACCGGGCCTTCTCCCTGTCCGGAGCTGGCCCTTGCGCGGTGAGCAGGGAGAACCCGAGCGGCATCCCTAGCTTCGGGGCCCAGAGGCAGCTGGGGGTGGCTGGAATCCAACCCCGCCTCCGATCTGGCCACCCCCTCCCTCCAGCCCAGGGGGCTGGGGCGCGGTGCGACCTACCCTCACTGGTACGCTGCTGGAGGAGGCTGGGTGGGTGGTCGTGATTACGGAGGCCCCGGGTGTGCAGGGGGCATGTAGGCAGATCTGTCACTGTGTTGGTGATTCTGAAAAGCTTAACCGGCTGTGTGGAGCTGGGAGGGAAGCGGTCTCCCGCGCACTGTGGAGGAAAACAGCTTGAGCACGAGTTCTGAGGAGGGGGAGCTGCCCGGGAGGGGAAGGCGAGTGCTTAGGGTCCACTCTGCTTGGGTTTAAAGGATGAAGGAGTGGATGACCGGAGGAGGAGTTCTACAGGCGACAGTGGGCGTGAGTGGGGCATATTCTGAGAACAGGTAGGGGCAGCTGGCCTGGGTGAAAGGGTGACTAGGTGTTGGGGGAGGGGAAGAGACAGTAGAATGCCAAAGAACAGGAAAGCACAGGCAGGGATGGGGTGGTTTGGGCTTGGGAAGTCCCAGGGAGATAGTGGGTGAGGTGGGGTGGACATAGAAGGGAACCGGTGGAGGGAAAGTAGGGACCAGAGTGGGGGAACACGAAAGGGGAGGGGATTGAATCCCAGGTTTCAAGGCCCTCACTTACTGTTCAGCCATCAAATTGACAGCTTTGGGGGCCTAAGGCAGTGAACTACAAGAAAAAGGGTTTTATTTCCAAAGGGCGGCATGCCCTAATGAGAAATGTGTGATGAGTGACTCAGATATGGGATATGTCATTGAGAGAAAATGCCAGCAAGTAGTTAAAAAAAAAAAAAAAAAAAAAGACGGGTGGAGAGGGTTTTTTTGATTTGAGAAAAAGTTGCTTCAAATGGGATGAGACAATTGTAAATGAGTCTGATTTCATCATTCAATTAGGACTCCGGGTCCTTTTCTTACAGGCATCTTTAGCATTTAGCTTCTGTTTTAGCAAGTAATGAAGTGGTCAGTCTTTAAGAGAGTTCTTTATTTAGTTCTGCCTCCTGGCTAATTCCCTCTGGCCTCCCAGAAATTCCTAGGAAATCCGATGCTGTGCAGCCCTCCTTGTAGTTTGGGGGCCTGCACCATAGGTGGGGCCCTTCTAGAGGCTGAGGGTAATTGAAGTCTAAACTGGAAACTGAAGTTTAAAGTTGTGGGATGGGCAGGCAGGTCTCAGTGTCGGGGAAGGGCCAAGGGCTGCGGGGCTCCAAGGCTGCAGAGTCTGGGTGGTGGCTCATGTTTGGCTTATTTGGGAATGGACTGTTTTGACTGAGTGCATTTCCCTGACATCTGAAGTTTCCCAGCTTAAGCACCAACACTTCTGTTAACTGTTGAGCATGGAAGCCTTTCTCCTGTATTACGTACAGCACAGTCTGACATCAGAACACTCATTTTTCTGCATGATTTCAGGTCTGCATTGTGAGCATCAGTTTTTGCACTGAGGGGCCATAAGGCAAGGGGACTATTGGAGTGAGCTTTGCACTTAGTGGCTTCAGCGATGCTTTTATTGGTCCCATGAATGGTCTTCGGATTTCTTTTCTCTCTTCAAAGGTAGTTTGTGCTGCCTACCTGCTCTGAGCTTTCCAGTCAGACCATGCAGCTTGTTAGAGGTGAGCAGCCTGTGCTGATGCCAGCCTGAGGATGAGAAGGGTGCCCGACTTGAAGACCGCTTTCCTTCCATACCCTGGTCCTCTCCAGCTCTGCCAGGCACCTGATTGGAGCAGGCTGGCTGGATGTCTGGCATCTGGGTGCTTGAAAGTTTGTGGAGAGGACAGTAAGAGAAGTGTTGTCCTTTCTGAGGAGGCTGTGCCCTTATTCTGGTGAGGTTGATGTCTGAGTCTTCCTTGTGGGAATTCCCCCATCCTTAAACTGCACCCTTCTCCAGAGTCATATATCTTCATTCTTTGGAGCAGAATTTGGGTTTCACACTGACCTGGACAATACTGTTTGGAGTATTGTCATAGACCCAGAGGGGTCATAGAACCATCTGAGCTGGGACTCCACAGCATCTGGAGAGACTCCTAGAAAGTGTTGTAGGACAGCCATCTGACCTTTTGCTGGCTGCTTCTCAGCTAGACTTGCAGGATTTGGGCTGGGTGAAGAAAATAACCCAAATCCAAGCAGCCTCTGAGATTAGGACTCCATAGGCCATGAGCCTCTGGCCCTGAGTCATGGGGTCAGGCGAGGGAGAAGAAAGGCAGGCAGGATGATATCACTGTTCATGACCTTGGCCTCTGAGTGGGTGGCAACTTCTCATTGCTATCCCTTTCCCACACCCCCAGGACGGGGGTGACAGGTTTGTCCTCTAGCAAAAGAGGGAGAGTGTAGCCTGGACCTAGGGGAGAGGGAAGAGGGTGGACATATGTGATCCTTGAATAATTTCCTTTGGTTTTATTGGCTCAGAATGGAACAAACATCTGGAAGAGGGCCACGTGTGCTGTTATGCAACTCTCCCTCCCTTGCCACCCCCACTTCTGCCTCGCCTGCATCATGAGTTTCCAGATAAGGGCGCTGTGTTTTCAAGTTTTGGGGCTAGAGCTGTCCTGGATGCTCAATAAAATGTCATCTTATTTAATCATTATAGCAGTTCAGTGAGGTAGGGTATCATTAGCTCTATTGTATAGGTGGGGATACTGAAGCTCAGAAGGAGGAAGCCCCGCCAAAAGACGCAGGTGGCTGATGCTGGAGCTGGGATTCGGTCTGTCTCCAGGACTGGCTCTTGGGAGGCAGGCATTGGCTTCTTGTGTAGGCTGGCAAGATGTGCCGAGGGTCCCCACAGTGAGGCAGCAAGGACTCATCTGGGGTGGGCATAGCTGGGGAGTGGGCAGGCCTGATTTGGGTGTCTCCAACCAATAGTCTTGGCATCCCAGCCCGGCCCCTTGCTGAGAGTGCTTGCTCTTCTGGAGGCTGGTCCTCAGCACACCCGGGCCTCCAGGGGCCACTCCCACACCCTCTGGTTCTGACAGTGCTCTGCCTCCTCCACACCCCTCATGACTTCAGACACTTGGCCTTCTTGAGGCTTAGGGAGAGAATGTTGGAGGGAAACCTGCTGGGAGTGCAGATGAGAAGCATTTTTTGTTGGGAGCCTTGGAGCCTTGGATTCTTGGAGCCCTGGAGCAGAACAGTACCACCTCTGGAACGCAGGGCTCCCAGATCACCTTAAAGTCAGCATAGGCTCTGAGGAACTGGGACTCCACAAGGGAGACACTGGACTGTGTCCATGGGGGAGAGGCCCTATACTGGGAGATGTGGCTGCAGCAGGGGCTGGCGCCCACAATGTGTAGTGCTGTGATGTGGCTTCTGGAAGGAGGAAGGGGGAGAGGACTAACAGGGGTGAGCCAGACACAGACTGTATCAAGTAGAAAATGGAAGTAGGCTTCTACCCCCATTCCCACACCCCAGGGTTATGTTCCTTATCAGGTTTCCAGACCCTTTTCCCATGTACAAACATCCATCCGTCCATCTCTCTGTCCACCCAAACGTGTATGAGCTCATTCATTCATTAATGCATTCACTAAATGTGTGCTGAGGACTTAGCTAGAATTAAGGATACAATAGTAAACAAAGCATACACATTTCCTGCTCAGGGGAGTTCAGTGTGACAGAGAGAAAACAAAGTGGGCAATGAATAGCAGGGCCTACCTTAGAGTGGTGGACCTCTGACCCAGCTTTTCTGCCAAGGTGAATCTCAGAAAGAGTAGTGTTACCCAGCCATCCAAGAAGGAACTGTGTTTGCGAGGGAACTAGAAGGCTCACTGTTGGGGGTGGCAAGTCCAGGGAGGTGGGTGGGGCCAAACCAGGTAGGGCCATGGAGAAGTTGGGATCTTATCCCAAGTAAGAAGACAATCCCAAGATAAAATACTGAAATATTAAAAGTGATGACATGATGCAATTTGTGTTCCATAGTGGTTATTCCGGCTGCTGTATGGAGTATAGGTTATAGGCTGGTGTAACGCACTGGTTGGAGAGGAAGTTGGGAGACTGATGAACAGGCTTTTGTGGTTTACCAAGCAAGAGATCATGGTGACTTGGAAGGCCAGGAGAGAAGCAGAGGTGGAAAGAGAGAGAGTAAATATATTTCACGGGTCAGCAAACTTTTTCTGGGAAGGGCCAGAAAGTAAATCTTTGAGGCCTTGCTGCCACTCCTTCTGCTGTGGGAGTGCACACTCGGCCACAGACGGCACGCAGGTGAAGGGCGTACAGCTGTGTGCCCATGAAACTTCATTTACAGACACTGACATTTGAATTTCATGTCATTTCATTGTGTTGCAAAACGATCTTTTGATTTCCCCGAACCACGTGAACATAAAATGTAAAGCCTTTCTTAACTGGTGAGCTGAACAAACACGGGTGGCGGGGTGGATGTGGCCCTCGGGCTGCTATAGTTTGCAGACCCCTGAGATATATTTTGGGGTGGCTGGTGTTCTTGGGGTGTTCTTGGTGATGGACTGTAGAGATGAGAGAAACCCCGGTTCCTGGCTTGAGCAGAGGGTGAAGAGTGGCGCCTTTACCATGCAGTAAGCGCTGGGAGGAACAGGTTTGGGGGAGAAATTGAGAGTGAAGAGGAAGATGCCGGGAGTCACTGGAACGGAGACATTTAGGAAACAGTTGGGTTTAAGGTTGGAGCTCAGATGAAAGTTGTGGACTGGAGAAATAAATTCAGGAGTTTCCAGAATATAAATGATACTTATAGCCGTGGGAGTGGATAAAATCATCTAGGAAAAAAAGTAACAGAGTTGGAGAGCCTAGAGGACCAAGGAAGTGCTGGGGAAGGAAGGGCCTGCAGTGAAACACAGGTGATGGACAGATGAAGAGAGAGACATGGGTGACTCGACCTCAGACCATAGGGCATTTTGTTACCACAGAAATGAGGTCGTACAAACGTATCATTCACTCAACAATATGTCACAGAGATATGTCATGGAAATATGTTATTTCCATATTAGTATGCCTTCTTTTGAAAAGCTGTATGCTACCCATTATCTAGGTTGGCCATAGTTAATGCACCAGTTCCCCACTGTCTCCCGCTTTTGCTACCACCCGGGTATCTTTGAGCAGTGATGCTAGTGTTTCCCTAACCCGGATTCTGAAACAATGGCCTATGAGCCAAATATTTGCTGCTTGTTTTTAAAAAGCCCACAAGCTAAGAATGGTTTTCACATTTTGAATTATTGGAAAAAATCATGTGATTCATGAAAATGATATGCAGTTCAAATCTGAGTGTTGGAGCAGAACCCTCTCTCTGTCACACACTCTCTACAACTGCTCTCCCGTGACATCGGGTAGCTGCGGCAGATACTGGATGGCCCACAGAGCCTGAAATATTTTCTCTCTTGACCTTTGCTGACCCCTGCTTGACTCAGTCCTACATCCATGACCAGCAGTGGGTCCACACACAGGTGGAGTGAGTTGTTTTGAGCATCTCCAGGAGGGTACAGTCTCAAAAAATTCTTTAATGCCTCAAACTCCACCATCACCCCTTTCTTATTTTGAGTACACCATTGCTCTTTTACGTATCTTCCTTGAAAATTTAAATCTCCTCAGCTAAGTTAACATTACATTATTAATCAGTCGATCATTCAAGGTTCAGCCTACCTATAACAATAGTTACTTCTCGTTCTTCCTCATCACCTTCCAACAAAGTCCAAACAGAGCTCCCTGCTCTAGTCCCTGCCTTCCCCTCTTGTAGCCAGCACCGTGCAATTCGGGTCAGCCACACCGAATTGCTTGCAATTCCTGCAGCGGGCCACACTGCTTCCTACCTCCGTGCCTTCTGCCTGGAATGGCCTTTCCCAGCCTGACCATCTGGTAGCTTCAGGTCAATATTCAGGGTGCAGCTTTGGGATTACTAAGTGTTGTAGGTGCCTCCGAGTGGCCCTCGCTGCAACTTAAATAGGACAGTATGCGGGGCTGCAGTGACTCGTGTGCAGGCTCCTCGAGGACAGACACCGAGTTTCTTCATGTCTCTGTTCCCCATGTCTGCCTAACAGGTGCACAGTGAATGAATGACTAAGTTACTGAATGCGTAAATAAGGAAAAAAAAAAGACTGGCTCGAGTACCTGGGCAGTCTGCAGGAGCAGCTCACCTCAGGCACAGGAGCTTAAATGCTGTTTTCGGCACACTGTGTCTGTATTCCTCCAGCTTTCATCTTTGCCCCGTGCACTTGTTTGGGTCATTTCTTTACAGTGGTGGTAGCTGATGGACTCATTGCTAATGGCCCCGGAGCACATCCTCCTTCTTAGTAACCTCATATAGTATAGTATACGAGTATATATTTTAATTATATATTTTCTCCCAAACCCTTTTCCTATTTTTATTGTAAAAGTGACATTTCAGCCCTGGAATGTAGCATGTTGGAAGATAGCATGTTTGTAGCATGTCCCAACATGCCAGTGTTGCAGGTGCAGTCCCTGGTCAGGGCACATACAAGAATCAACCAGTGAATGCATCAGTAAGTGGAACAACAAATCAGTGTCTGCCTGTCTCTCTCTCTGTCTCTCCTTTTCTCTCTAAAGTCAGTAAATAAAATATAAAAAATAAATAAAAGTGATATTTCAGATATACCACTTAGTAGCTCTGTAACTTTGGGCCAGTTAATTACTCTGTGCCTGAATTTCCTCATCTGCGAAATGGGATAAAAATAGTGCCTAGACTTGTTGGGAAGCTTAAAGGAGTTAATGTGTGTAAAAGCACTTGGAACAGAACCTGGTAGGTAGCAAGCATTTAACACTGTTGGCTTTTATTATCATTTGCTGCAAACAAAATAATGTAGTACGATGGGCTTATGGAACTTAATGATAAGCCCAATACAACTGCAGAACAAGAACATTTATGTGTCTTGTCATGCAGTCTGTGTTGTTCCACTTACTGATGCATGCACTGGTTGATTCTTGTATGTGCCCTGACGAGGGACTGCACCTGCAACACTGGCATGTTGGGACATGCTACAAACATGCTATCTTCCAACATGCTACATTCCAGGGCTGAAATGTCACTTTTACAATAAAAATAGGAAAAGG
This sequence comes from Phyllostomus discolor, assembly GCF_004126475.2. Lineage (NCBI taxonomy): Eukaryota > Metazoa > Chordata > Mammalia > Chiroptera > Phyllostomidae > Phyllostomus > Phyllostomus discolor. The sequence continues at coordinate 115,349,164 of NC_040903.2, read as the reverse complement.
GTTTGGGAGAAAATATATAATTAAAATATATACTCGTATACTATACTATACGAGGTTACTAAGAAGGTATGTTTGTGCGTCTGTCACTCTGTCTGTTTGTAGCACCCGGCACCGTGCCCCAAGGACACAGGTGTTGCATGAATGGAGAAATGAAGGCTGGGAGACTGGAGGTGGGCAAATAACCAGTTTTATGGGGAAGAAGGTAGATTGTGGGAACCACAGGTTGGTGAACTTGTCCTTAATCCTTGACAAAGTCCTGGAGCCAATTATCAGGCCATCTTCCTCACGTGAAGATTCTGGTTCTTCACATGATTGGTTCGTTACCAGAAGCCATGACACATCCTGAGACAGCCTAGGGTGGAGAGGAGAGGGCGGGCAGCTGGGTGGCAGCTTAAGGAGGACGGCTCACAAGCCCTAAACATTGGATGGACACTGACCCTAGTGCTGTGGGGTTTTCCCGTTCCTGCCTTCTCCCCAAGGACCTTGACACAAAGAAGGAGACAGAGTGGGGAGAGGAGAGTAACCTTTTTGGATGGCATTCATTCACTCTTTGTTCTTCGTCCACTGAAAAGTGTTGTGCACGTTCTGTGTACCAGGAACTGTCCAAACGGTACTTCAGAAGATCATGGTTACACCACATTTACATGGTTAAAATGGTAAGCTTCATGGTGTGCATATTTTGGTACAATTAAAAAGAAGATTACGACAGTTGAAGTGATGAACTCAGTTTAACCAGATGAAATGTAATAGTAAAACTGAAATCTCCTATTAAGCTCCAGCTCTTCCCCAAATCCTTCAGAAGAGTATGGAAGAGGCGTGTTCTGACATAAGAAATGCCCAAACCTGAGGAGAATTTCTATGAGTTTATTTGAACCAAACTGATGACAATTGCCAGGAAGTGAAACCTCAATGGACTAAGAAACTGCTCTAGAGAAACTGTTCCAGCCATTGTGCAGCTTATTTTGTGCCTTAGAATTAAAGAGGAGATGTAAGGAGGGCGACACAAAATCCACTGGTGGTAGATTGGGGAGGCGAAAGAACAAAAAGCAGGGAGATCTCTGGGACTGATTAAAGAGTAAAACAAAGATGGGTATCTATCTATTCTTGTGCATCAGTGGGTACAGGATAGTTACTGTTGACAGCACATAGAGCACAGAGAGGTTGCATGTGGGCAACAAACAGCAACTCAGAATTCTGGGGTCTGGTGCCCTTGTTTGGCCAGGCTGTGTCCTGAGGGGTCTGGGAAGCAGAGTACGCTGACGTTTCAAAGGTATGTTATCCTAGATGCAAGAAGACAATGGACAGGCTCACTTGCTAGAAACATTGACTTCTGTCAAGGAAGCTACAGGCCTGGGATGTGACTCCCCACCACGACCCACTTTCAGTCAGGCATTTTTACCTTCAGACCATCCACGGGGCTACTTTGGTCTCTGAGTTTGTAAGGCCCACTGTGTGGGCCTCTCCTGAGCTTGTCAAGTTTAGTGTGTGGCCCCTTTTTTGTCCACACATGGATCAGCAGCAATCCATGAAAACAACGGATGGTCATTTGATAGTCTATCGTTTTGGGTCATTTGGTGAACAGTATGACATGGATGCCCATTGGTGACCTCAAGAGAGAGGAAGATTGAATATTACAAGGTAGGGGCAGGCTTGTTCTGCATGGTCCAAGGGGTCGAATGAGCACTGACATGGGCTGTATGAGAGAGAGATTTTGGCTTGATACAAGGTGGAGCTTTCCACCGATGGGAGCTGCCCCAAAAGCCAGGACACTGACTTGGGAGGCGGTGGGTGTCTGTCAGGGGAGGGGGCAGACAGAGGTTTTGACGGTGGCCAGAGAGGGGTTCCCTGTTCTGATACCTGACCATTAATTTCCACAGTTTCTCCGGAATTTGTGGGGGACCTCTTCTCGCTCCATGGTCTCCCTCCGTGATCTCGGCTTTGGCTTTCACTACCACCAGTGCACAGATGGCTCCCTTGCCTCTGTCTGTTCTAGTCCAGCTCTGTGTGTCCGAGGCGACCACCAGGCATTTTGGCGGGGATGATCCATAACTCAAGCCCATAGGAACCATACTTCCCCCTAAACATGCGTCACTTCCAGCGTCCCCTTCTTATTGTGCGTGCCCACTTGCTCCCGTTTGTTCAAGCCTTCAGTGCAGCCTTGACTCTCTCAGCCCCTCCCTCCCACGCAGTCCCCAAGCGCATCACGTCTACCTTTGAAATAAATCTGGGCCAGGCATCACTGAGTGACTCTGATGAGATAGTGTCCAGTTTTTCTTTTGGGATATTTATTTTAGATGTGGGGTGTTTTTTTCTCCTCTGAGTCGTGGCAATTTTCATGGGGTGAGCAGAGTGGGGAGAGAAGGAGGGAAAGGAAGGGAGGAATGGCTCCCCGAATTAGTCATAACAGGGGCTGTAAGAAAGACAGCTAGAATAGATGTGTATTTCTTACCCACGTGACCGTCTGGGTATGTTCAGGGCTGATACTGTAGCTCCTCAGGGCCTTCTGTCTTGCTGCCCTGCAGTCCTCAGGGTGTGGCCTTTGGCAGCACGGCCCCAGGTGGCTCCCCACATCTGTGTTTCAGCCAGTGCCAACAGGGAAGAGCAAAGAGAGGGTATATGCACTCTGTTTAAAGGCATGACCCAGAAGTTGTGCACATCAGTTGTTCTCACCTGCTGTTTGCTGTTGAAAATGGTCATGTGACCACACACAGCTGCAAGGCAGGCTGGGATCTGTAGTCTTTAGCTGAGTAACCACATACCTAACTAAAAATGCTACAGTAGAAGAGGAGATATTAGGCATAAGAGGAAAACTAGTTATTTCTGTAACAGTGGTTCTCACGTTTCAGTAAGATCTGCATGGCAGCTAATTGGCTAGACCTTAGGGATATAGGACTTGAAGGCTGAACACACTAATGAAGTTGTAACAACAACCAGCAAAGCTTTTTTAGGGAAGGAAACATTGAGCTTAGAGAGGGGAAGTCAGCTGTTAAGACTGCACAGTAAAGTGTCAGAGTGAAGACTAGAACCTCAAATTTGGGCTCACTTTCTACCTCTTCAAAGAGATCTGCCTGAGAGGCAGATAGGCAGTACCGGGAGGGTTGGGACTAGGGAGGGGCCACCTTTCACAGTCTGTCTACCTGGGAAGTGCTAATCAGTTTTCAGGATTCAGAGCTGTCAGGTCTCTGAGGGGCCTCTCAGTGGGCCTCCCTGTATCTTAAGCCATACACTGTACTGAGCTGCAATAATTTGTGTGCGTGCACACCTTCCCTGTTGGAATGTAGAGTCATTTTTCTATCCCCAGTACCTTCCTAATCATCAAATGCATTACTGAATACATGGATAAATGTATATTCAAGTACTTCTTCAATTGCCAGCTATAGAAACTTAGCTCAAACTGGCTTAAGGCGGGGTTGGGGGGCAAGGAAAAGACTGGCTGGAGTGCTTGGGCAGTCTAGATGTGCAGCTTGCCTCAGGTATAGCTGTATCCAGGGGCTTAACCGCCATTTTTAGAAGTGGTGCTTCTATGCTATGCAGGTTAGCATAGATTAACACTGCTTATGTGCCTTGACACTTCTTGCCTTCTTTGTGGGAAGCGTTGCCCAAGCAGTCCATCCAGGGATTGGGAGAAGGCAGGAGAATGTGGGCTGCTGCTGGTAGTCATGGTGAGGGCAAGGAGTCCCTCCAGGACACCCCCAATTCCGGGCACCTTGGTATAGAACCCAGCCTTAGCCCTTGGGGTCACATCTTGCATCCTTTCTCAGGAGCTTCCCTGTGGCTCCACCTCTGTTGGAGGCGGACTGTGCCTGCTGCACTCTCAGGCTAAAGGTGGCCTGGGCCCCTCACTCCTGCTTCTTTTGGAGGTCCCTCCTGGCAGAGCTCCTTGGAGTTCCCACATTCGGCCAGGACTGGGGCAGTAGAGGGGGGATGGGAAAGGAGGAGAAGGAATTGCTGGCTGGTGACTGATTCATGGGAGGGGCAGCACGCGCTTCCCGCAGGGCTGGTCTGCCTGGGGGTGAGAATTCCCGTGTGTGGAGAGAAGGGGAAGGGCGGTGCCCGTGCCTGCAGTCCTCGGTCTAGGCTCTGTGCTCTGGGCGGGTGGCTCATCCGTTGCCAGGGGCGGTGATTGGTTTTCTGTTCCCAGTCAGGCTCCTATTCACCGAGCAGCACCTTACCTGCCAGGTGTGTTTTTCCTTTCCGCCCTCTGCTCTTGGGTGCCTGGCTGTTGTGGTGGAGCCACTGGGTGCTGCGGAATTCTGAGGTCTCCTCAGTGCGGGGCTGTCAGGGTAAGCCACGAAGGTGGGAATTCTCCTGGGTCCAGCGTCTAGGAAAGGAAAAAGGGAGCAAACCCAACACTCACCCCTGGGGCCTCCCTCGTTCTTCCATTGGAGGGAAGGAGAGCTTAGCCCTTGGGGAGCCCTGATTGGTCTGGTCAGGAGAGAGTGCTCCCCCACCCCCCACATTCACAGAGGTGGCAGGCGTTCCCAAGAGACCTCGGGGAGTAAAACCCCAGTTTCAGAAATTACCTTGATGTTTGGAGGTGACAGCCATTAAGAAAGGTCTTGAGTACCGGGCAAGGGGCTGTATACTTTCGTAGTAAATGGGGAGCCGTGGGAGGCCCTTGAGCAGGGGCTAGGCCCTGAGAGGAAGCACTGCAGAGAATGGATGGGGGTATCTGTGGGGACAGAGTGGAGGGGGTCGGGAGGGTCGGGAGGGTCGGGATGGGAGGCGGAAGGCATGAGCAGCAGGGAGAGAGTGTGGGGCCCATGGCTTTTCTGGGGATGGAAGTGAGGAAGGGAGACTCGGAATCTGGCAGTTTCTTAACCCTTAGTCCTGGGTGCTTCCTTGGGGGCCAGGCAGGCATGGCAGGCCACTGGCTTTTCCTGTGGGCCACGGCAGCCCTATGGCAGGATGTAGTGCTTGCCAAGGATGCTTTATGAATGGAGCAGGAGGCTGCTGACTCAGCCTTTGGTGAGACTCTGGGTCACCAGGTTTGGGCCGGAAGCATCTGGGACGGAAGTGGCTGCTCAGGGCTTCCCCACTGCGGACGGCTGGGAGGGGCTGGCAGGAAGCACTGGGTGAGGGTGAGGGACTCTCTCAGCCCAGCTTCTAGGTGTGTGGGGGCTGGCGGGTGCTTGGTTGGGGTTAGAAGGGCTGAGGCCCATGCCTGAGACTGGAACTGGTGTTAATGGCTGTGGAGTTTTGCCCCTCAGAAGGGCAGAAAGATGTGGTTGGGAACTCAAATACTTATCAGCTGTGCCAACTGGCGAATCGCAGCACATTGTGTTGCCACTTCACTTGTCAGGGCTTTAAGTTTGTTTTTTTCTCTTACGAAATGGGATCAAGTAGTTCAGCCCATCTCCCCCTGGGGTTATGAGAATGTGAAACCATTTCCAGGCTTGCCCGCAGGTGTCAGACAGCGGCTGTGTGGCCCTGCTCGAGCAGGCAGGCAGGCAGCAGCGGCGGGCACGGGCAGGGGCTCCGGCAGCCTGCCCGAGTCAGACGCTATGGGCGTCGGGTGGCGTCGGGTGTTGGACGGTGGAAGCAGAGCAGAGCTTGGTTTAAAAACCTGGATAATTGAGTTCTGACTAAGAGAGAATTCAGAGACAAGACTGAAACTATACAAGTTTGTTTAGGAAGTCACAGAGGTGGAGGAAGTGAGCTGTAGAAGGAATGGGCTCAGAAAACAAATTACACAGGCAGGAGAAGGGAATGCAGGAGAGAAATGTAGAGGCGGCATGCCTGGTGGGGGCCAGAGGAGGGGCAAGGGAAGGGCACAGGTGTGCTTTCACTGGGGCCTCTGTCCGAGGGGATTTTAGGGGAGGCCGCAGGGGAGGACCCCAGCAGAATAGTCATCAGCTTTCCAGGTGTGTCCTTTCAGGGTCCTGGTCTCCACAGATTGGCTGGCGTCAGGATAGGGGGGTCATTAGTCATCGCAGCTGGTCCTGAGGCAGCCATGGCGTCACTTGTCTTGTTTTGCTGCTCTTCTGGGCCTGGGGCTGAAACATCGGAGGCCTGGATGTCATCCCCGGGGGTCAGTGCTTAAGGAAGTGGTCGTGCAAGGGCACCAATGGGAGTCGCATGAGACCACGCTTCGGCCCCTTGTGGCCTCCTCCAAGGGGGTCTACTGCGTGACTAGTGACAAGCCAGGGGAGGAGAGGTCAAGGGAGGGTATGAGCCACATGGCCAGTGATATTCCAGGGAGGGAAATCACCCTGGGGGACAGGTCCTTGGTTTTTCAGTTTTGCCAGTTGCTAGACCCCTGGGGCTCTCCGCTGTGCTGACCTGTCCCTGGCCCAACTCCTTGCTCTGCTCTTGTCTGTCTAACCACCTATCAGAGATCCCAGGAGGTCTGGGCCCCCTGCTGAGGTCTGACCTGCAGCCACAGACCTATCTTTCAGTCAGTCCTCACTGCAGCTGTGGGGGTCAGCCCCAGTCCTGGCCCCTTCCATTTCTGATCCATCTTGTTAACTCAATCTAGTGTATGAAACCAGCAAATGTTCTCTCCCTCTGGGCCCCACACTTGTGCACCTAGCTGCCTCCTAGAACTCACCCCTGGAAGTCACTACGCAGACTGCACTAACTTTCCATGCCCTGTGCCGAACCGTTCCGCATTCTCTGTCTCAGTGAGTACCCCACCTGGTCACTGGGCACAAAACTGTGGACCCCTGACTGCTCCCTTTCTGTCCCCGCATTCTCCAGTCCTGGCCCTTTCACCCAGACCTGCTCCCTCTCTTCTGCCTGGCTTGTCTCACTTATCCTGTGGCACGACCAGCGCGGCTAGATCAGTCAGGTCCCGAGGGAAGGCGGTGGGGGATTGAGAAATAAAGACACAGAGTCAAAGCGGGGTCCGATGGAGTCCCTTCTCTGGGATGCAGAGGAGGAAACTGTTTATTGGTGAAGGCAGGCTGTATATATTGAGCCAGCTTTGAAGCAGAGTGTGAGAAAGACAAACTGCAAGGCTAGGTACATTTTATTTTTTAAGAACATTTGCTGCTCCTTTTTGGTACGGTGATATAGCAAGCAGCCAAGTCATTCTTCCCTTACAACAATCTATCAGGCAGTCGTCCGTGGCCTGGGGCAGCTGTGCTGAAGCGGAGGCCTGCTTCTCACTCCCTTGGCATGTGTTACCCTGCTTGGCTCTCCACATCCTGCAGGTGTTTGCAGAGTAATCGTTATGAAGCACAGCTCAGACCATATCCTTCCCCCAATTCCAGAGTCTTTGGTAGTTCCCACCTGCCTTCAGGGTAAAGACCAGACCTCTTAGTTTATGTCTAAGTCTGGCTCCAGCCTTTGCTCCTCCTCTCCCTGAACCCAAAGGAGCACATCCTTGCCCTGACCTGGCCTGTCTTGCCTCTACTTGCCTCCTTCAGCTTATATTTGCATCCTGGTTCTGAAAGGCTGGGTTGCAGCTACCTGTCCTGGTTTAGCCTCCCCAGCAATTCAATTCCTTCCTACCAGAATCTCTCAAAAATTGCCTGAGCAGGGAGAAGCCCTGTGGGTGTGTGGGAGGAAGGTCATCCCAGCTGGCAGTTGCAACCTGGCCCCAAGCTGGTCCAGGGGAGATGAGTGGGCTGTGCCTGGAGAGGACCTTTTGAGACAAAGTCTCACTTCCTCTTCCTTACAGGCAGGGGCAGCCTTCCGCCACCGAGAGCCCAGCTGTCAGTTGCCTCAGAGGAAGATGGACAGTCCTGGCACAGGTGTGCATGTGGCCACTGCCCTAGGAGTGCTGTGGTTCTGCCTCACAGGTGAGGGGCGCAGGGCGAGGGGTGGGGTGCTGGTGCTGGGCTGGAGGTAGGGGAGGGGATCACACTCCCACCTTGGGTCCTGTGGAGCCTCTGTTTAGAGGGGATTGGGGATCAGAAGGGTTTGGCAAACCTCTTCCCAGTCTCTCCTGTACTTGTCTACGCTCATTTCCACTTCCAGGATCCAATAGGTAACTCTCACTTTACATTTCTTAGCCTCCATTTCTTCTTCTATAAAATGGCATTGTGAGCACTAATATGTCCAGTGTCACCTCCTCAGCCAGGCTTTCCTGGCTACCCTGTATAAAATAACACATCCCTCCCCACCCCCAACCTTACTTCACACTGCTTCCAGCATTTGTCTCCACTTGACATACTGTGTTTCTTTTCTTGTTGCTTTCTCTGCTCAGAGAACAGGATCGGTGCCAGCCCCATAACAGGTGCTCAGTCCCCATGTTGAATAAATGCTGTAAATCTTCCTGCACAGTGCTTGGTACAGAGTTGGCACTCGACAATAGCAACTACTTTCATCATAATATTCTCACCTTATGTTTCAAAGCTTAATCTGTTACCTTCATCCTCCATGGGGAAAGGCAAAGCTGAGTCTCTGGTGCCATCTAGTGTTCACAAAGAGGAAGCCTCTCTATCCACTGCTGCTCCTACTTCTCTAGGTGTCCAACCTTTTGACATCTCTGTGCCACACTGGAAGAAGAGTTGTTTTGGGCCACACATTAAATACACAAACACTAATGAAAACTGATGAGCAAAGAAAAGGTTTTAAGTAAATTTACAATTTTGTGTTGGGCCACATTCATAGCCATCCTGGGCTACATGCTTCCTGTGGGCCAGGGATTGGACACCCCTGCTAGAGAAAGGAATTTGTTTGGGTGACTCCTCAGGTTTCATTCCCCAAATGCCCCAAAAGAGGCACCTTGGTGCAGCTGATCTCCAGCTGCAGAGCCAGCCTGGAGCACCTGGGGTTGCAGGGAGGGATTCAGGGCCAGTGTAAGACCTTCAGAGAGCTCAGTGCACTGCAAAGATTAGGAAAGCTCCTGCCCTGTGTGCAGTTCATGATAAAACGTCATTTTTCTAAGTTCAAGAAATCTTTATGAGTTGTGTACTCAGTAAATTTTGTGTTAAGACTGATTTTCACACTTTTTGAGTGTGCTTGCTTTGCTGGTGTCCAAAGCACACACTTAATCTAGTACCCAAGAATGGCAATGCCAGGGTAGGGGCACATCTCCTCAAAAGAAAGATCCCGGGGGACCCCTCCCTGACTTTCCAGGGCTCTAAAAGAAAAGCTGGATTGGAGGCAGAATTGATAGAGTGGGGAGGCTACAGGGTAAAGCCACAGGATGGGGGGCGGGGGGAGTGGGGTTTGTCTCTGGCTGTTCCCTGGCCCTGCCCCTGGGTAGGGAGTGGGCCTGGGCTGCTGGGATCTGTGCTCCCCTCACATTGAATCCCTTAGCAAGCCCTGTTCATTCTGCCTCCTAAATAAACCTCCCGTCTGTCCGTTCTGTCCATCGCCACTGCCACCCTCTAGAGCTAAACCACCGTCACTTCTTATAGGCACCACTGAAGTGGCCGCCAAATCCGTCCTCCACAGAGGAGATTATGCCTGAATAATCCCCCAAATGACTTCCCATTACACATAGAAAGCCCTAAATTCCTCACCAGCTCACCAAGCTCTCCCACCCAGATGATTTGGCCACACTGCCAGCTTCCTGACACTGTCATGTAGCAGGGTGGGTCTTGACTCGGGGCCTTTCCACCTGCTGGTGCCTCTGTGTGCAGCTCTTACCCTGGGTCTTTGTATGCCAGGTTCTTTTTTTTTTAATTTTGGTTTTTTAAATGTTTTTTTCTTTTTCAACTGTAGTTGACATGTTATATTAGCTTCAGGTGTGCAACATAGTGATTAGACATGAAACTTATGAAGTGATCACCCCAATGGTGTTTATGGTGTTAGTACCTTTGTAACACCATAAAAACATTACAATATTATTGGCTACATTCCCTATGCTGTACTTGACATCGCCATGACTGCTTTGTAACTGCCAATTTGTGCTTCTCAGTTCCTTCACCTTTTATTCCCAGCCCCCCGGAGCACCCTACCATCTGGGAACCATCAAAATGTTTCTGTATGTGTCTCTGTTTGTATTTTGTTTTATTCATTTATTTTGCTTTTCAGATTCCACATATAAGTGAAATCACTATTTCACTTAAGTGAAATAACACAAATACACAAATACCCTCTAGGTCCATCCATGCTGTTGCAAATGGTAAAATTTCATTCCTTTTTATGGCTATCATATTCCACTATATACATGTCCCACTTCTTTATCCATTCATCTATTGATAGACACTTACATTGCTTCCATATCTGGGCTATCATAAATGATGCTGCCGTGAACATAAGGGGCATATATCTTTTCAAATTAGTGTTTTGGATTTCTTTGGAGAAATACCCTAAAGTGGGATGGCTGGGTCCTTGTTTGTCTCTTGATACAGCCTTTGTTTTAAAGTCTATTTTGTCTGGTATAAATATCACTATCCCAGCTTTTTAATTTCATTTCCATTTTTATGAAATATTTTTTTCCATCCCTTTCAGTCTGTGGGTGTCTTCGATCTGAAGTGGGTCTCTCATAGGCAGCATTTGTAAGGGTCTTGTTCTGTTGTCCATTTAACCACCCTGTGCTTTTTCATCGGAGTGTTGAATCCATTTATATCTAAAGTAGTTGTTTTTTTTTAATATATTTTATTGATTATGCTATTACAGTTGTCCCATTTCCCCCCTTCTCTCCCCTCCACCCTGTACCCCCCTCCCACCCACATTTCCCCCTTTAGTTCATGTCCATGTGTCATACTTATGAGTTCTTTAGTTTCTACATTTCCCGTACTATTCTTGCCCTCCCCCTATCTATTTTCAACCTACATTCTATGCTACTTATTCTCTATACCTTTTCCCCCTCTCTCCTCCTCCCACCCCCCTGCTGCTAACCCTCCATGTGCCCTCCATTTCTGTGGTTCTGTTCCTGTTCTAATTGTTTACTTAGTTTCTTTTGGTTTTGCTTTAGGTGTGGTTTTTAATATTTGTGAGTTTGCTGTCCTTTTACTATACATGTCTTTTCTTTATCTTCTTTTCTTAGATAAGTCCCTTTAGCATTTCATAAAATAAGGGCTTGGTGATGATGAACTCCTTTAACTTGACCTTATCTGAGAAGCCCTTTATCTGCCCTTCCATTCTAAATGAGAGCTTTGCTGGATAGAGCAATCTGGGATGTAGGTCCTTGTCTTTCATGACTTGGAATATTTCTTTCCAGCCCCTTCTTGCCTGTAAGGTCTCTTTGGAGAAATCAGCTGACAGTCTGATGGGAACTCCTTTGTAGGTGACTGTCCCCTTATCTCTTGCTGCTTCTAGGATTCGCTCCTTCGTTTTTACCTTGGCTAATGTAATTATGATGTGCCTTGGTGTGTTTCTTCTTGGGTCCAACTTCTTTGGGGCTCTCTGCGCTCCTTGGATTTCTTGGAAGACTGTTCCCTTTGCCAGTTTGGGGAAGTTCTCCTTTATTATTTGTTCAAATACGTGCTCAACCTGTTGCTTTTCCCCTTCCGATTCTGGTACCCCTATAATTTGGATATTGGAACGTTTAAAGGTGTCTTGGATGCTCTTAATCTTTTCCTCAATTTTTTGAATTCTTATTTCATCATGCTTTCCTGCTTGGTTGATTCTATCTTCCTTCTGGTCCACTGTATTGTTTTGAGACTCATATTCCTTCCTTTCACTATTGGCTCTCCTTCGTGTATCTTCCTGCATCTCTTTTATGATAACCTGCATCCTTTCATCTAAATTGCGTCCAAAATCAATCAATTCCGTGAGCTTTCTGATCACCAGTGTTTTGAACTGCGCATCTGATAGATTGGCTATTTCTTCGTCGCTCAAAAGGATGAGTCCTAGGGGACTGATCTGCTCTGTTGAAAACATGTTTTTCCCCGTCTCTCCTTTTTTTTTTTTTTTCCCGGTCTGGTTGCTCTAGTTATGGTGGGGGGGCGGAGCCTTAGGTGCTCACCGGGGCTGGGCACCCCAGTCGCTAGATTGTGACGTTATATGTGGGGGCGGGGCGGGAGCAGGAGCGGGGCGGGAGAAAACAATGGTGGTAGTTCCGTTCTCCTGGACTCAGACCCTTGTCTGGGCTTCCGGGCCGCAAGTTCTGCCCTGGTCCACAATCGCTGCCCCTCTGGGTCTGCCAGCCGCAGCTTGCGTACTCAGGGATCACCACTGCGTTCTTGCGCGCCAGATGGCTTTTGCTCCGAGTTCGCGCCAAACCTTCCCCCGACCTCCGTGCGCCACTGACCTGAGCCAGCCCCGCGCCCGCCGGCTCGTCTTCTCCTACCAGTCCGGATGAACGCGTCTACTTCAATTTCTTGGCTGCCCGACTTCCATTCAGATAAATCCTCTGCTGGATCTAGGTGTTATTCTGACTGTAAATTATTGTTGTTCTAATCTTGGTTGTGAGAGGAGGTATGGTGCATCCACCTATTCTTCCATCTTGCCAGAAGTCTAAAGTACTTGTTGATAGACATGTAGTTATTGCCATGTTATTATTCATATTTTTTATATTCTCCTTTTTCTTAAAGAAGACCCTTTAACATTTTATGTAATGCTGGTTTGGTGTGAGGAACTCCTTGAGTTTTACCTTGTCTGGGAAGCTCTTTATCTGCTGTTCATTCTAAATGATAGCTCTGCTGGATAGAGCCATCTTGGCTGTAGGTCCTTGCTTTTCATCACATTGATATTTTGTGCCAGCCCCTTCTGGCCTGCAAAGTCTCTGTTGAAAAATCAGCTGACAGTCTCATGGGAGCTCCCTTGTAGTCAACTAAATGCTTTTCTCTTACTGCTTTTAAGATTCTCTTTGTCTTCAACCTTTCACATTTTAATTATGATGTGTCTTGGTGTGGCCTCTCTGGGTTCATCTTGTTTGGGGCTCTCTGTGCTCCCTGGGCTTGTGTGCCCGTCTCCTTCACCAGGTTAGGGATGTTTCCGTTGTTATTCTTCAAATAGGCTTTCAATTCCTGCTCCCTCTCTCTCTTCTCCTTATGCTGTAGATGTTGATACGCTTGATGTTTTTCCAGATACCCCTTAAAGCATCCTCCTTTATTTGGATTCTTTTTTCTTTTTGCTGTTCTGATTGGGTGTTTTCTGCTACCTTATATTCCAAATCGTCAATTTGATCCTCTGCTTCATCCACTCCCTTGTTGATTCCCTTTTATGTATTCTTCATTTCAGTTATTGTATTCTTCATTTCTAACTGGTTCTGTTTTGTTTTCTATTTCCATTTTTATATTTTCCATCTCTTTGTTGAAGTTCTCACTGAGATCATTGAGCATCCTTATAACCGGTGTTTTAAATTTTGCATCTGCTTGTGTCCATTTTGTTTAGCTCTTTTTCTGGAGTTTTTTGGGCGTGTTCCTTTGTCTCCTCGTTTTGGCAGCCTCCCTGTGTGTGTTTCTGTGCATTAGGTGGGGCTGCTCTGACTCCCCGTCTTGGTAGAGTGGCCTCACAGTAGGTGTCTTGTGGGGCCCAGTGGTGTGCTCTCTGTGTCCACCTGAGCCAGGAGCTCCAGGTGTGGTTGTGTGCGCCCTCCTGTCAAAGTTGAGCCCCGATTGCTGTTGGCCTGGCACTGGGAGGGTTGACCCTCAGGCTGTGACTCCAGTGGGGGAGCTGCCGTGCTGCGGTCACCCGGTGGGACCGGTCGCCCTCGTGGGGCTCTGGCACGTCAGGCTCCTGTTCATTCCCTTTACGTATCAGCTTAGTAGCTCTAAGAATGAGTCTTGCAAAAGTATTAAAGGTATGGGTATACTTTCTTCCTTGTATGAAAACTAACCATGTTTATATAAGAAAAGAAAAAAGAAAAAGCACTGTGATCCTTTCTTATTCACAGAAGTACACTATTAACATTTCAGCACATGCTTTTTTTAGACTTCACTTTCCGATTTATAAAGATAATATATACTTACGGGAAAGGGAAGCCAGCAGAGACAGTTGTTAAATACCTGCCAGGTGCTTGAACATCTACCAGCTTACTTTCTAATCCACTCAGGAATGTTCTCTTCCTTTCTGTCCCTAATCACATGCTAATAAGAACGTGTGTGCTGGTGTGTCCCTCTCTTCCATTAAAATGTCAGCTCTGTAGAGGTGTGACTTTGGTCCTATTGTCTTGCATTCCTAACTCTTACACTTGGCAAATGGTAGGTGCTTATGAAGCCAATAAACTTATTTTAGGTCTCAGGCCTCAAAGGGCAGGTGTGTGGGGTTGGAGTTAGACCAGGAGAAGGAGACCAGGGAGGCCCAGAGTGCCCCTGCCCCTTCTGACTGCCCCACCCCGTTGACTCTGCCCCCAGGCACCGCCTTGGAGGTCCAGGTCCCCGAAAACCCCGTGGTGGCCCTGGTGGGCGCAGACACCACCCTGAACTGCTCCTTCTCGCCTGAGCCTGGCTTCAGCCTGGCTCAGCTCAACCTCATCTGGCAGCTGACAGACACCAAACAGCTGGTGCACAGCTTCACGCAGGGGCAGGACCAGGGCAGCGCTTATGCCAACCGCACCGCTCTCTTCCCTGACCTGCTGGCACAGGGCAACGCCTCCCTGAGGCTCCAGCGCGTGCGTGTGGCTGACGAGGGCAGCTTCACCTGCTTCGTGAGCGTCCGGGACTTTGGTAGTGCTGCGGTCAGCCTGCAGGTGGCAGGTGAGCACCCGAAGGGGGCGCCCTACCCCTTGGCACACCCCTCTCACTCCCTAGCCTTACCCCCTTGTCCGCCTCCCCATGCTGACCCCTGTCCTCACAGCGCCAGGTGCCCTGTCCCTTCACTGTGCCCCCTTGGCCCTCACCTTACCTTGTCCTTTACCCTTTGTCCCCCTCCAGCTCCCTACTCAAAGCCCAGCATGACCCTGGAGCCCAACAAGGACCTTCGGCCTGGGGACACGGTGACTATCACGTGCGCCAGCTCCCGGGGCTACCCTGAGGCGGAGGTGTTCTGGCAGGACGGGCAGGGTGTGCCTCTGGCAGGCAACGTGACCACGTCACAGATGGCCAATGAGCAGGGTTTGTTTGATGTGCGCAGCGTCCTGAGGGTGGCGCTGGGCGCTAATGGCACCTACAGCTGTCTGGTGCGCAACCCCGTGCTGCAGCAGGACGCTCACGGCTCTGTCGCTGTCACAGGTAAGGGCCAGACGAACAGCTGGGGAGGATGGGGGGAGCCACCCTCTTTTTTTTTGGACCCTGGGCTGGAATTTAGGTAGGTTTGGGTGTTCAGAAGACTTGAACAATCATATTCACATGTTTCAGGTGTCTCAAACTCTCCCCAAAGGAGTCCTTAAGGGGCTTGCCTGAAAGAGCTGACAAGAGGCATTTGTAGTATTTGCTCTCCTAGGAGCACCTTAGGTGGCACGTGTGCTTCTTATACCAAGTACCTGCCTGGAATCTGAGATGTGGGCGGGAGTTCTGTGTCAGCCCCGGGGCATGGCCCCAGGACCTGGTGAGGGAGGGTTTTCCTGTGGGAACTTCTCTGGGTGATGGGAAGCCTTTGCTGCGTCCGTGGGCACCATCTGATTCCGAGGCCCTGAGAGACAGCTGGGCCCCTGCACGTGGGCAGTCCCCAGCAGCACATCACTCTCAGCTGCAGTGGCCAGGGCTCTCTCTGCTGCTCCCGTGTGCTCAGATACTAGATGGATACCATAGTCCCTGGTTTGGGGATCCTGAGCCAGACATTGTTTCCCTTCCTGAGTGCCCACCTCAGTGGGCTTTCCTTGCGCCTGGAGATAAGTGGGCTCAGGCCAGTGCTCAGGCAAAGGGAGGCCGTCTCCATCTGTGTTTGGATCCCATCCTGGCTCCTCAGTCCCTTCCCTTGGGCCACCTGGCCTTTCCCAAGGGCCTCCCCATGTACCCTGGGGTCAGGACAGCAGGTTCTGTCCTGTCTTCTCTTCCCATGACGTCCATCCAACCCCCCGGCCCACCCACGCCCCAGTCTGCACCTGGCCACCAGATTGTGCACAAGCCTCAGGCTTCATTGACTTATTCCTGATTTTCTTCTCCTCCCAAGTGTGCCTGGACCTTCCGAGGCCTTCGCTTATCGTCTAGGTGTTAAGATTCATTCCTTCTTCTCCTTCAGGTGTTTCCTTCTGGCAAGGCTGTGTTCCCTCTGCCCACAGCCTTGTGGGAGACCCCATTCCCAAGACTGACCCCACCCTACTCCTGCAGAGCCCCCAGGCTCTGTGCTCTTTGTGGGGAAGTCACTGCCCCAGGGGCCTGTTGGGTGTTCTGAGGGGTCTCCTTGACCTTTTAAAGAACAGCATGTTGTCTAGTGTGTGTTCAGGGGAGAATAAGAGCTGTCAGGAGTGACAGTGGCTGGAGTGGTCAAGAGAATTCTGCAGGGACAGGTGGGAGTCGATGGGACCTTGAAGGATCCTGCTAATTTGCACACCTGGCTGGACAGAAAGGGCTCGTCAGTATAAATGTAATTGCAGGGAGAACGTTTACCCCACCAAAGACAAAAATCTTTACTTTAAACTTTGGTAACTAACATTTAAAGCACCTTCATTTCTCCAGGGAGGAAACCGAAGCCCTGAGGGAAGAGCGAGCTTGCCCCAGGCCGCAGGCTGGCTTGGCGGCTTTGGCTGGGGGGCAGGAGGGCGCCCCCCCCCCCCCCCCCCCCGCCGCAGGCAGCTCTTTGAACATGGGATGAATGATAAATGCTGTAGTTTGCATTTCAATTTTGAGGGTGCATGGCCTCTCTAAACTCACGCATGGGGTCTGTGGACCTGGGTTCCTGCATCCCGCAGTGAGCAGATGAACCATGACCAGAATTGAACTCAGCCTCTCAGTCTAATTTTTCTCCCCCCCACCACCCAGCCTCCTGTTTCATTAGAGCAGGTCTGGCCTACTTTGGAGCCTTTGGCCTGTATTTTGCTTCAGGGAGCTTTGTGCCTCGCACAACATTCTCAGAGGCAGACTTTCAGTCCTGCAGCCTGGCCTCTCCCCACCATGCCTGCTGGGGGTCAGTGAAGTCACATGTGCTGTGTGGAGGCGGCTTTGTGGAGCAGGCACTGGGTGTGGGGCCTGAGGATGCAGCTCTGAGCCCTGCTCTGGCCTTGACTGGTGGAACGAGGGCAAGTCTGACCTGTGTTCCAAGCACCAGCCTTGGGGTGAACACAGAGTCTGTCTCCCTGTGGGTATTCCCGTGGCTCTGCTGTGTCACTGCTACAGGAGCTGCACCCTGGGGTCTCCAGGAGTTTCTCCCATGTGCTTCACGGACTGCCCTCCTGACCTCTCGTATCAGCTGCTCTCCTCCTCTCCTGCTTATTGGGGTGATGGGCCCCTTTGCTTCCAGTGTCCACAATGGCAGCTTTGCCAGTCATGACAGCTGAAGGTGACACCTGCTACAAATGCCTGTGTCTGTGCTAGGGCCTCCGCTGCCGAAGGGCTCAGGGCACTGCACACGGCACTGTCGGTGCTTTCTGCTGCCGCCGATGCCCGGGGTGCCTGTGGTCTCCAAAGAGGGCAGGACAGCAGTGCTGTCTTTGGTTAGATTTGTTGTCCCTAAGGCCTCTTCCCAGGACCCAGCAGGGGTCCAGAAACTAGGCTAGATGGCCTGCTCAGAACAGCTTTGGCCCTGACCCAGGTGTGGGTGCTCAGCTCCTTCCGTCTGCCATGACACAGTTCACAGAAGGGCCCTCGGCGTTTCACGGAAACACGCCCCTGGCACGTCTCCTCACTCTGGCGCCCTCGCCGCCCACCCTCATCGATATGCGGGGTCTGCAGACGCTTTCTGTGAAGGGCTGGACAGTAAACATCTTAGGCTTTGTGAGGCATACACCGTCTCTTGCTGCTGCTGCTTTTTCATCTCCTTGTGTTCCTCCTTTTCCATTTTTTTTTTACCTTCACCTGAGGACGTGCTTATTGATTTTAGAGAGGGAGAAAGAGAGGGAGAGAAACATCCATGTGAGAGAGGAACATTGATTGGTTGCTTTCTGTATGCACCCTGACCGGGGAACGAACCTGCAACAGAGGCATGTGCCCTGACCAGGAATTGAACCCACAACTGAAACACCCAACCAACTGAGCCGCACCCACCAGGGCTCTCCTTTTCCATTTTTTGGTAACACTTTACAAATGGAAGAATCACTGTTAGCTCACAAGCTGTACAAACACAGGCTGCAGGCCAGATTTAGCTGACAGGCCTTAGTTTGCTGACTCCTTATGAGTAGGGTAGGGACCGTCACCAGGTAGGGCTGGGATAGTCAGGGCTGCGGAGGTGGACTTCAGCTAGGTGCAGATCTTGGGGGCAGTTTTTGGTGGAGTAAACTGACAGCAATGTGTGGAGGTTGGGGGGGTGCCTGTTGTCTTCTCAGAGAATGGCCGTGACACCAGTTTGGCTGGATGAGAGGTTCCTATAGCAGAATAAGATACAAAGGCTCAGGGAGGTTAAGCAGCAGCTACATTATTGAGGTTCTTGAATCATCCTGAAATGGTTGTAGCATTATTTCCATGTCAGCAGGGAGCCATAGAAGGTTCTTGGGCATCATCAACTGCAGACTCTTCAGCCTTGCTGGGCTAAAGCATGTCTTCTCCAGCTACGGCTGTGTCAGGCTTTGGAGGGTGTGTGAATGCGCAGCAAAGGGGCATGTGAACTCTGTGTAGTGCTGGCGCTCAGAAAGGGTGGGGGCCCCCATTCACACCTTGGAGCCAGAGGGTGCTGTTCTCGTGGCCGTGGGGGCCAGAGATGATGGTTCCTCCCCGTTCTCTCCCCTGCCTCTCCCAGGACAGCCTGTGTCATTCCCCCCTGAGGCCCTGTGGGTGACTGTGGGACTCTCAATCTGCCTTGTCGTGCTGCTGGTGGCCCTGGCCTTCGTGTGCTGGAGAAAGATCAAACAGAGCTGTGAAGAGGAGAATGCAGGTGAGGGGGGGGGCGAGTGGGTGTGCACATGTGCCTGGGTGTACTGGGGCCTCCGGGACATCCATCTGAGTGTTACTGTCTGGTAACAGAGTGAGTTTGCCAATGGGGCTAGATTGTGTGTGTTATCTCCAGGCTGAGTGTCTTGTGTGTGTAAAGAAGTGTGCGCCTATCTGTGAGTGTGCAAATATGCAGGATGAGTGTGACTGGAAATGAGTAGTGGATGTATAAGGCTGAAGTGTGCAGAGGTGTGACTATGTCTGTGCAAACAAGTATGACTATGAGAGTGTGAGTCCCATGGGTGTGTCTGTGAGTGAGAGTGCAGGCTTAGAACCAGGAAATTTAGCAAAGTGTGGGTGCTTCGTGGGCCTGGGGTCACTGTGTGAAGGCATGACTGTTGTCTGCTGGGCTGCGGTCAGTATGCGTTGCCTTTGGTGACAGGCAGGCAGGTGGTGAGCTGATATCGCTAGACGGGTGACTTGACCTTGGTGGGTGAGTGAGCTGACTCTAGTGAGCGGTGGGTGAGGGAGTGGACATTGGTCCGTGGGCCAGTTGCCCAGTGGGTGGTGCATGGGTTAAACCTCCCAGTGGGAGGTTTTCTTGAATAAACATGAAAGTTGGTGGTGAGAGCGGGGAGATGACCTGGAGTCTGTCACAGTGAATATGTGAATGGGGAGGAGTCTGGTTGGTCGACAGGTGACACCTGTGCAGTGTGGCTGGCCAGGCTGGTGGCAGGGTGAGTGGGCTGATAGGTGGGGGTTGTCCACGTTGGAGGGTGGCAGTTGACTGGATCGGTGAGAGGGTGGATGGGTGGGTGGGTGGGGGAGGCGAGGAGCTGGTCCTTGGTTGGGCGCATGGTGGACTCTAGGCTGACAGCCCTTTCATCCGGCCCCCGGGCTCTGTTCTGTGCTCATTGCTCTCAAGGTCCAACTCTGTGTCCAACACTTGACCACAGGCCATGCCTGCTTCCCATGTACCGGCTTCCCGCACCCCAGGCAGGAAAGTGTGGTGATGAAAATGGAGCTGAGGAAGGTTTTGTTTGTCTTCCAGGAGCTGAGGACCAGGATGGAGATGGAGAAGGCTCTAAGACGGGTAAGTCTAAGCTTGGAGCTGGCCTTCCTTATTGGCTGAGAGGAGGACAGCGGACAGGGCAGAGGTGTCCAGGACCTGGGGGAGCCACATTTGTGTGCGGTTGAATGCAGTATGTCTGGTGGGCGGAGGCCTCCCTATCGGGGTGACTCTCGTCTCTGCTCAGCATTAGGCCTGCAGGCGGAGCTCCCCGATTCCTTCCCAGGGGCTGCTTCGCTTCTTCTGCCCACCTTTGCCCATCTGCCAGCTGGCTGCACCCCTAGGAACCCAGCACTGTGGAGTCTGGTGGCTTCCTAGGGGAGTGGGAAGGGCTCAGGAGGTAGGGCAACCTGGGTTTCAGTTCCAGATCCTGCTCATGTAAGCTGGGCAGTCTGGAGCTAGTCACTTTGCTTCTCTGGGCCTCAGCTTCCTTGTCTCTGAGTCCCAGTTTCCTCATAGTAACTGCCTGTCTTCATTGGCTGAGTGGGTTAAATTAGATGAAGTAAGGGTTATAACGGCCTAGTGTCCTACCTGGTGCCCAGTAAATACCTTGGAGTCCTGTCACCAGGCAGATAGTTTAAGATAGTCCCATTCTGGCTAGAGCTTAGGTAGCCCTGGTCAAAGTGCTTTGCTTTGCTCTTCCAGGCTTCAGTTCTCCATCTGGAAAATGTCACCCTGCCCCTGCGCCAGCGGCTCCAGGGGCTGGTTTCAAGTTCTCTGGAGTAACTGGACAGGACAGGGGTTTGCAAAGGTCATGATGCTGAGGAGACACAAACTGGGAGCCCAGCGGGGGTGGGTGCTGAAGCACTGGTGTCCTGTGGCCACAGTGGCCTCACTGTCTTCCCTTCTGGCTTCTGGGCTGGGAGAGGCAGGTTCCTGCTGGGCCATTCTGGATGGTGCCAGTTTCGCTGGTTCCCTCCCACAGGTGCCCTCCCCACAGCTGCAGGAGGAAGGGCAGGAGATTGACCCCTGGGACTGCTGTGAATTATGCCCGTGAATTCTCTGCCTTTGGTGTGCAAGGTGCAGATACCTGTGGGATCGGGCCTCCTGTTTTCGTGCCCAGAGGCAGATGTAGTTGACAGAAGGGAGGGAGTGCAGAGGAGCAGGGGCTTAGAGATTTGGTCAGTGTCAGTTCCCCATGATCCCCAGGGCCATCTGGGGACATTGGGAGCCCCTTTAGCTTCTCACTTCACTGTGTTTTGGGAACAGACCCAGTGCACCTCCACATCACTAGCTTGCCGGAGGGCAGGGGGGTTGTTCTCAGGTAGATGCAGAAAACTGAGCCCCAGAGAAGGGGCAACAAGCCACAGCGTGGAGCTGGGACTGGGGACAGCAGCCTGGGGTGCCTTCCCTGGTGCTGTGATGTTGTCCCCACTCACCTGCCTCCTCCTGCTCCCCCAGTCCTGGCCCTCCCTTCCTCAGCTCCTCTCTCTCTGCCCTACCACTTTCCACAGTTCCCTCCTCACCATGTGCTCCTTCCTTTTTTACAGTCCTGCGGCCTCTTAAACACTCTGAAAACAAAGAAGGTAATGACATGTGGTGCTTGAGACTGTGTGTGCGTGCACCTGTGTGTAGGAGGCAGGGAGGGCTATGGGAAGTAATTATCACCCTTCACTGGTGACCTGCTCCCCACTCGAGCAGCCTGCACTCCTCCCTGGTGAGGTGGCCAAGGGCAGAGTAACCAAGGTCCCAGCTGCACTGCTAGGACACAGACATGACAGACAGGCTTAACCAGGACAAGAGCTCATTTCTCTCCTGTAGAAGTCTAAGCATAGCGGATCTTAAGGCCACTCATGTCCTGAAGCCAGCTTCCATCTTCCCAGTTTCTGCCCCTTCAGCATGAAGCTTCTGTCCCCAAGTCCAACGGGGCTGCTCCAGGTCCTGCACCCCCACACCTGAAGCAGGGGGAGGGAAGCAAGGGAAGTGCAGTTTTTTCTAGGGCTTGACTAGAAATAGCTCAGGGCACTCCTGTTTACATCCCATTGGTCAGAACCTATCACATGACTCCTAACTCTAGCGAGACCAGGAAATGTCTCACAAGGGCAGCCAGCTGGTACTTAGGTAGTTAGTAAATGTTAACAATTATTAGTGCTCATATTATTGTAGCAAGCAGTTACAGTAGGAAATGGTTGCAGGTTAGTTTGAGATTCTTTCGAAAGTAACCAACAGGCACCTCTATATATGTATGTTTGTGTGTAAATATTGTATTTCTGTGTGTGTTTCTGTGTGTATTTTGAACAAAATATTTCATGATGTAAAATATTGCCACTAGATCTGAGTGGCTTCCACCTAGAAAATCAAGGCTGTTCACCAAAGATTATGGAACCTTAAGTATTTTTCAAGTCGCCTCTGAGAGGAATTTCTAGATGCTCTTGCCTGTGTTTGGCTTTCCTCTGGGCCCCAGGCTCTGGACTTTCTGGACCAGCACACGGGCAGTCCCCAGGAGGGAGAGCGGCTTTCCCAACGGGCAGGCAGACCCCGAAAGAATGGCAGAGGGAAGAGCGAGGTCATGCATCTCCATCCAGGCCAGGGAGAGGCTGTGAGGTCAGGGCTGTGAATCCGCAGCGTACCCTTACGTGGACGCAAAGCCAGGGCGAGGAGGCTCCCTACAACATGGCTGCTGGGGAAATCAGTGTGGGATAGGGAAGTTGGAGAGGGTTTCCTGCTAGAGCAGGGA
Organism: Phyllostomus discolor; assembly: GCF_004126475.2. NCBI lineage: Eukaryota > Metazoa > Chordata > Mammalia > Chiroptera > Phyllostomidae > Phyllostomus > Phyllostomus discolor. Next base: position 115,326,732 of record NC_040903.2, on the reverse strand, counting down.
AGTAGGCCAGGCAGAGGGGCCGGTGGCGGGGAGTGTTTTGGGTGAGTAGACCCGTGGGGAGGGAGCAGGGCTGGCGATCACTGGGCCGTCTCCCGCAGGGGCCCTTGCGGTCTGCTGACTCCCAGGTCCTGTGTTTATGTCCTTTGGGTCTCAGGGCAGGGCTTAGTGCTGGAGACTGCTAGTCGGACTTTTGTGCTCACTCTCACACTCACCCCCCACCCTGAAGCATACAACCATGTGCCCGGGGTTCTGACATACTCCCAACAGTAGAGCTCCTGCACTTAATGCTTTTCCCTCCTTTTTTCTTCCGATCATGAAATGCAGGTGATGGACAAGAAATAGCCTGACTACGAGGACCAGCGAGCTGCTGCCCCTGCCCTGAGCTCCCACCTCTGGCTGCACTGGGACCTCAGTGTGAGCCCCTGGCTGGGGCTTCCCTGCGCCCAACAGATGGCCCCACCCCAGTGACTTGACTCATTCTGCAAAGGATGTGACTCACAGACCACCCACAGCCTCATTTCTCCAATGGACATGGCTCCCAAGTCATTCTGCTGCCTTATTTCTCACGGACACAAGACACAGATGACCCACACCACCTTATTTCTCCAGTGGATATGCCACGTGGGCCCCCTGGCTGCCTTTTTCCTCCGGAGGACACAGTATGCAGACTGACCCTCTGCCTTACTTCTCCAAAGACACGATACACAGTTAGCCTGCCGTGTTTCTCCAGGGGCCCTGGTACACTAGTTATCACCTCCACCTTCCCCGTCCGAGCTGCCTGTAGTCCTGGGTCCTCAGACGGGGCACTGCAGCCTCAGCATCTCCTTCAGTCCAGCGGTGTTTCCTCCTGCCTTCTCCTGCACTGTTCCCAGTGCTGGCCTTTCCCTTCCCTTCTAAGTGCAGACAGGCGCCCTCCCCAGCCATGCAGAGAGACACAGAGGCATGTGCCAGAACTCATTCAGACCTCCCCTGTCCGATCTCTTCCACAGTGCACCAGGTGTGCCCTGTGAGCCCCCTCTGCCCACTGTTTCCATGAGAAGCAGGTGCCGGTCACACTGGGTCTCTGAGGGTCAGCTTCTGCCCCTCTGCTTTTTCCACCCTTGTTCATCTGCCCAAATGGTGCTCACTGAGCACTTGCATTCCCCAGAGATGGTTTGTGGAACCATCTTTGAAAACACAAGCCATTCCCTCAAGGATCTTGCCCTTTAGCCAGGAACTGGTGAGGAAATAGCGGTTCATGCGAGAGGCTCCTGCCTTGTCCCTACTGTGCTGCTCTTATGTGCCCCTAGCTCCTGGGTGCCTCACCCCATCCATCCCTAGTTCTTACCTGGAGAGAAGCTGATGGTCCCCAAAGAGTCTTTCCAGGGTGAGCAGGTGAGCAGGCAGCTGAGGCCCAACAGACTCTGAGAACCCAGCATAGGGGAAGCCTGGGACCTCTGGGGGTAGGGGTAGAGCGCCCCCCCCCCACCCCACCATGGTGCTGTTCTGGGGCTGGGCAGACAGCTCGGGCTTCTCTGGCCGGCCCTGCCTCCAGTTGAGTAAACTTCTGAAGTTCTGGTGTCTTCCCACTAACGTCTCCCTTCGCCGGCAATGGAAGATGTGGGTATTTCTAATTTAAATGTGGGACTCTGAAGAATTCTGTTAACTGGGTGGGTGGGTGGGGAGTTTGGGGAAAAATAAATGCCTTTGTAGAAAGCTTTTTCTCTGCAAAGTGTGTGGAAACAAGAATGGGTCTCAGGGCTCAGCAGGAGCTGAGCCCTCCTGGTCATCAAAGCCAAGTCTCCCTGCTCTCACCTTCCCCACAGCACTGGCCTCGGAGGCCTGTGGCCCTGTCCCTGGCCTCAGGCCACCGTGGGGCTCCACCCACTCCTTACCACATCCTTTCAGTCCCTCGTCCTGGGAGACTCCCTGGGACCTTCATCTAGGCTTCATCTAGGTTTGCTTAGGGCCCCACACACGCTGCTTTTTACGGATGGGGAAGCTGACGCCAGGCCTGAGTCAGAGGCCCAGGACCTCGTTCTGGCCTGTGACCCCGAGCAGGGCCTGTAGCCTCCCTGGCCTTACTTGTACGTAAAGTGGGCCTGAGGTTCTCACCACTGCCCACCTCCAAAGACTGAGAGGAAGGGATGGACAGTGCAGGCACACAGGTGTTGGGAGGACCGGGTTCTGGACTTGGGGGCCTGCAGAGTGCGCTACACTTTTGCCCCCGGGGGTCTGAGTCTCCGCCCCAGCCATTTGGCCCCAGAGCTCCACAGGCCCTGGGGTGGCAGGAGGAGCCTAGGGCTGCCGGTCAGGACGCTCAACTTTTGTCCCTGGCTCCACTACTAACTTGTGAGGAAGTCCTTCATACCTCTGAACCTTAGTTTTCTTATCCATTAAGTAGGGGTGACGAGTCCTCTTCTGAGAAGTCTGTGATGTTCTCTACGAACTGGACCACTTGTTATAAAGTAGATGGCCTCGGGAGTGAGGCGGGCGCCTGGCTTGAAGTCCCACCGCTGGTTTTAGAATCAAAAGGTCCGTGAGAGTCTGCCTTTGCTTTCCACCCCACCGGGGATTTGCTCGCCGCACTGGGCATGAACCCGCCTGTAGGGTGGGGGGTAGTTGGTTCCATGGGGCGGTGGTGAGGGCTGGACAAGCAGCCATGAGAAGACCCTGCAAACTGTGAAGCAAGCGCTGGGACGCAGGACGGCCTCTCCTCCCGCCCTGCCGCCGAGGCTGCACACTCGCTTCCTCCGCGATTTTGTAGCTGGCGCTCCGCTGCCCAGAACAAGCTGTCCGAGCCAGTTTGCTCATCTGTGAGACAGGTACGATTACCAGGGCTTTTTTCCTCCTGGCAGGGCCAGGTTAAGGCTTAGAGGTGACGGTGTATCAAGTACTTGGGCCAGCGACCCAGCAGATAAGGGGCTTGCCCAGGGTGCTGAGAGAGGAGGAAGGTGGCTACTACGTCCCTGGTGACAAGTGCCTCAGAGTGCAGTGTTTTTAGCTGCCTTTCTGGGCAAATGTCCAACTCCTGCGTTTTAGTGGAGAAGTACTTCTCAGGTTGTGGCAAACTGCAGCCTGCAGGTGTCAGGGTTCGTGTGCCCGGCTCAGGGTGTGACTGGAGCTCACCTCCAGGACTGTTTGTAACCAAGGCTGTGACGACCATGAGTGTACCTGACCACTCGGAGCAGACTGGGTGGGAGTGGAAACAGCGTGGCCAGGGCCCCAAGCCGCCCTGCCCTCCTCTGCCTGCTCATTCCCTCCCTCGGAGCGAGGGCCCTGCTGCTCACAGGGGTGAGAGGTGCCTCCCCTGTCCGTTCAGGGGAGGTGCCTGACCTTGCTCGCCCCAGGAGGCGGTTCTTGAGTGAGGTGCTGGTCCTTAAGAGCAGAGAGCCGGGCTGACCAGAGCTGGGCAAGGGCTGTGTATTCCTCTGGAGAGCCCAGGTCTCACACTGCGATGTGGAGCCAGAGTTTGCCCCACGTAGCCAAAGCCTGGGCCTCCAGGGGCCAGAAACCCGAAGAGAAGAGGAGGCTGACAGCATGGGTGGGGGTGGGGGCAGCAGATTCAAACAGTACGAGTGCAAACAGTAGAGAGACGTGTGAAGTGCGTGTCCTCACCTCCAGGCCCCTACTTGGAGGGAAGCACGGCTAGGGGGTTGCGGTCCTTCCAGGCCTCCCCCCATCACACATTCACAAAAATGAAGTCACGCATGTCATTCTGCAACTTCTTTCTCTTTGCCATTTCCCCAAGTCAGTTCTTCTGTTTTTTTTTTTTAATTGAGGTGTAACATACATCTAGCATTTAAAAGACATCTGCCCTCAGTGTGTAGTTCCATGAATTCTCACACAAGTTATCTCTACCCATGTAACCATTACCCAGATCAAGATATGAGTCGCTTTCCAAATCCAGAAAGTTCCCCTGTGACCCTTCTCAATCAATAGCAACCGCCCCCCCCCCCCCCATACTATTCTGGCTGCTTTCGCCTGCCATGGATTTGTTTTGCTTGTAAGTGGAATCCTATAGCATACACTATGTCTAGCTTCATCCAGAGACCTCCCTCATTCTATTTAAGTGGCTACATAGTATCTCACAGTATTAATACTACTGTTCTAGAATTCTACTACTAAAATTCTATGTTCTGGAATTAATACTACTGTTCTAATGTTTTGCCAGTTCCTATGTGTACTTTGCATATAAATCATGCAGACTTGTGCCAGGGTTTCTACAGGATGGAGCCCAAGAAGTGGGGTCTTGGGATCACAGGCCTGCTGCACACTTTAAGTGTTGGCAGAGTTGACAATTGTTTGGGCTGCCTTCTTTAGCCAGCCTCTGTGAGCAAGAATGTGCAAGTGAAGAACACTCGGGGCCACGAGCAAAACCGATTCTGCACAGGGCAGGAAGGGCTCTGGGAACTGCCACCCCACCTGGTCGGGGACCTGGGGGCCTGATTCAGTGTATGGGCCTGTGGTCATCTCTCCCTCTCGCCCACTCTGGACCACTGCTCCCTTCAGCAGCTGCCTCAGTTCCTGGGGAGCTATCTTCATGTTTCTGGGATCCCAGTCCTGAGGGTGAGTGTGTCTGCCTCCAGCTGGATGGGGTGGTCTGAGTGTGTGCTGGGGCTGGGCTAAGCCCTGTATCCCGTACCTGGGACACCTGACCCGAATGCATGGGGGCAGTTCATCCGCACCTTGCTGGGTACAGGTGCCTCAGGGCAAGTTCAGTCTTCTGCACTTGTGTCTGAGGATGTTCCTAACCTGCTATGTGGCTCCCTTAGCTCCAGGTAATTATGGTGACAGTAGTTCACCACGAATAAAGTGGTGCTTGTTAAAGCACTAGAAACCTGGGTCTCATGGGGCAAAAGAGTGCTTGTGGCCTTTGTCCCCAGGCTTTCCCCAGCATCTGAGCTGCAAAAAAGCCCCATCCCTGCACCCTCCTTCAGCTACATGACTTCTCCGCCCCTGTCGCCATTCTCTGGACAGGTTCCGTCATTGTCTTTTTAAGTGAGGCCCTGGCACGGACTGTAATATTGCAGCTCATAATAAATCAGCCTCTCACCTCTCTGATCCTGAGTGCCATGCTCCTAGTGATACAGCTCCAGATCCCATTAATCTAGTGGTTTTTAACCCTGGCTGCACATTAGAATCACTTAGGAGATTTTTTTAAATGATAGAAGTACCTGGTATCCATCCCTAGAAGTTCTGGTGCAGTTGGTTGAGATAATCGTTAAATATTTCATGTGCACACCCAGGGGCTCTAGCTAGCCGAAGAAGCCAATGCAAAATAGAATTCAGAGGACAACCCCGAGCAGAGGTCTCCAAGACCAGGCACTTGAGATACGTTTGTTTTCACATTAAAGGATGCACAGAACATACAGATGCAAGGAATATCAAAGGGCACAATCACGGTTAGTGTGGAAAAGGGAGGGGCCCGCTCTGGGTGTTGTGGGGCCCCGGAGGCCTGAGCACCTGCCCTAAGTCAGACCAGGCACCCACGCTCTGGAGGAGTGGGGAAGGATGGGGTGCCATGGACAGTGGCTCGGGCCCTCTCAGGTCAGTCTAGGAAATGAGAGGCCCTCCCCCGTTTCCCCCTGCATCTCCCTTCCTTTCCACCCCCAGGCCTCCAGATGTGCATAGTCACGCGGCTGGTTCAACTCTGTATCTCCAGCACTGTATTCTTCATGAGGCCAGGACCATCTGTCCTGCTCTGGCAGCCCGTCACTCTGTGCGTGTGTGCCAGGCTCAAGAAAGCAGCCTTCACTTCACGTTCTCTCTGCTTTCTTCCTTCCCTGTCTCAGATTTGCTCCCGCCCCCAAGATATCCTGGGGCCTCTACTGTTCTGCAGCCCTGCGGTTCCCAGAGTGCCTAGAGCAGAGGCTCCCTACTCCACACCTGCCCCTACCGCCCTCCTGCAAGGTCTCTGGCCTCTAGTCCTTCCTCAGGCTCAAATGTTATACAGCTGGGGTTTACCTACCTAGTCCCATATTTCACAAGCCCTCAGGCTCCCTTCCTGCCTTCTGTGTTTCAATATTCTCCCCTAAACAGTTTCTGCAGATTGTGACTCACTGTCTTGGGGTGCTGGGAGCAAGGACCAACATGCGTCTCTGCCAACCACTGAACGGACATTTTGTATTATTTGCTAGGACAGTTTCGTGTAATCTGCTGCTAATAAATGAACACATTGCTTCTTGTTCCTCTAGTTTTCATAACTGCTTTAAAGTCTATATATTCATCATGGTGACTTGAGCATAGATTTTATCTATTTATTTTTTAGGGAGAGGGAGAGAAACATCAGTGTGTGGTTGTCTCTTGTGCACCCCTATCTGGGGACCTGGCCCACAACCCAGGAATGTGTTCTGACTGGGAATCGAACCAGCAACCCTTTAGCTCTCAGGCCAGTGCTCAATCCACTGAGCCACACCAACCAAGGCGACTTGAGCATACATTATGGGCACCTGAAGCTGGCAAGTTGCAGAGGGGGCTCAGGCTCTCTGTGTGGCCACGCTAAGGGCCTTGGTGACCCAGGAAGCCTGGCTATGGTGCCGATTGCCTTGGTGTCTCTCTCCATGCTGTCCTTCTGAGTGTCCCCCTGCCCACTGCAGCCAGACAAATCTGGGTCAGCCCCAAAAGAGAATATGCTGGCAGCAAGGGAATCTGGACCCCCGATGTTTGTGGAATAGGGTCTGCAGTACTGGGAGAGGGGTGCATTCTACTCTGTTGGGAGGATGGGTGATGAGGGAGGAGGTGGAGGTGACCTATGAAGGGCAGAAGTTGCATGGATCACATTCAGTCTTGGTCATAAGTCTTGCTCAAGCTCTTCCCCTCAAGGACCTGCCCTCTGTCTCCTCTGCCCGTGCAAGTCCTGCACATGCCCTCCTGTGTATCACTTGGTCTCCAACTGCACCTGGTGTTTCACAGCCAGACAAGGCACTGGCTCCTTCACTGTTCTCCGGGAGTTCACCTCCCCAGAGCAGGTCTGCATTTGCCCCCCGCCAGCCCAGTGCAAGCACGTAAGTACCGTTCATCCAGTCTCTGAAGGAAAAGGACCAGGATGAAGTTTGCTTCTGCAGTGCCCCTTGAAAACTTGATTCCCCAGCAAATGAATAATGGAAACGAGGCCGCCAAGTGTGCTTAACCTATTGTTATGCAAAGAGCCGAGGCCCCAAAAGACTTCAGCATATTGCTTGCATGCCAAAGAAATAACCCGGAGGACTGGCTATGAAAGACATGAGTTTATCCGGACTTCTGTGGGCACCAGGGGGAGCCTGCTGGTGAAGTCTCCGCAGCACAGGCTTTCCAGGGCAGGGTTACACGGAGTACAGAAGACAAAGCAACCAGGTATGCAAGTGGATGTGCTTGCATGCAAGCTGTGTGAGATCAAAGTGCCAGCTATTTACAATCTGGGCTTGCAGGAAGAACAGTTTCTTTTTGGCCATTCCTCCAGGCTCCCAATGCCCCACAGCACACTTACAGATGGGCTTCATCATGTTCCCACAGGGTGGGAGGGGGAATCGGAGCTTGGAAAGGGGCCCATGTTCTCACACGCCACACATTTATTTAAAGCAATAATCTATTTTTAAAATCTCTTAGAAACCCCTATTTGCCCATAAACGATTGATATAGTAATGGCAAGTCATTCTCTATGTATACAATATTTACCAGAGAAGGTTCCCTAAACTCTGTGGAGGATACACTACCTGCTACCACTTGGGGAGCTAAATGTTCTGAGACCTTACAGGCGGCAGCTGTGAAATGGGGTCAAGAGTCGTGTCCACTTCCCCGGCTGACTGAGATGGAAAGAGATCATCCAGAGGACAGAGGCTCCATGGTGCTGCCCACTTGCACTTCCGACACCAACACTGTGTGAATACATAGTTCTAAGCATTTGGCATCTGGCTCAGTCCAGACAAAGTGAGGAGATTTGCCCTGAGACCAACAGGGAGGGGACAGGCAGTGAGACAGGGTGTCTGGGGCAGTGGGGTGGGTGAGAGAGAGATGGGGGTGGGAGGAGGGTTCAGTGCTCGGAGGATGATGGCAACAGAGGAGCTCAGGGACGCAAGAAAGCAGCCGTGGCCCCTGGGTGCCAGCAGAGTAGATCGATGTCATCCCTTAGCCTGCAGATTGATTCTGTTTTCTCCGGGTTTAATTGGCTTGTTGGCTCTGGCTTGAGGCAGAGAAACAGGCTCTTTCCCAAGGAGAGAAGCTGTGTCTGAGGCAGCCATGGTGCCCCCCTCCCGGTCTCACCCTATTAGAGGAAAGATGGGGCAGCAGACAGCCGCCATTCTTTCTTTTTTTCTTTTTTTAGTCCTCACCTGAAGATATATTTTAATTTATTTTAGAGCAAGAGAAGAGGGGACAGAGAAAGAGACATTGATGTGAGAGAGAAACATTGACCAGCCACCTCCCTTCTGTGCCCTGATAGAGGATCGAACATGCAATCTAGGTATGTGTCCTGACTGGGAATCGAACCCACAACCTTTTGGTGTATGGGAGGATGCCCCAACAAACTGAGCCATCCGGCCAGGGCCAGATGCCATTCTTACCCCTCCCCAGCCCCCAAGCCCTGCTCTCCCTGCCGGCTGGACTGGGGTGAGGCAGGCCAAGATGCTCCTGCAAGTGTTTGTCTTGCTCTGTGTACCCACTCAGGCTCTGCTGCTCCTGGTCTGACTGACAAGGCCCTGGATGGTTGTGAGCCCAGGAGGGAGAGTAGAAGAGGGAGTGGGAGAGGAAAGCAAAAGACAGAATCCACAAATCTAGAAACATCACCCAGGAAGGGACCCCGAGCCTCTTCGCCGCTGTATCATGAGCTCAGGAACTGCCCAGCAATTGGGAGCAAAGCTGAGAGGAGGACCCAGAAAGCCCCTGCCCTGGCTCGGTGCCATGTCCATAGGACTCTGTTATACAGCCCTACGCAGTTCAGTCTAAGGACAGGGACACGTGCATCTCTCAGCCTCCTCCTGCAAGGGTGGTGCAGCCCCCACAGCGTCAGCCCCCCTGAGGGAGTGAAGGTTTTATGGGCGGCAGTGGCAGCAGCAGTGGAGACCTCACAGGACACCTCTCCTCCCGCCTCAGCAGCCTCCTCTCCACTCCTGTGGTTTTCCTAATAAACACCTTTAAAATATTTATGAAGGCAACTTCAATGAGGTAGCATAACATTGCTTTAAAATGATTTTCTTCTAATAAGTTAACTTTGGCATGAGCTCTGCTTCCCAAGTTCCACAGGGCAGGCCTGCAGGGTGGGCACTCAGGGCTCTCCCTGTATGAGCTAGGCATGGGGGATTCCTTCCCTCCTGGGGCAGGGGGCAGGTGAGGAGGTATGACACAGCTGGCGAGGCTCAAAGGCTGGGTTCTCAAAGAATGGGTCAAGGGAGTGAGGGGACTGGCTGAGGCTCTAGAGGAACTGACCGGGGAGGGGCCTGAAAACTGCAAGGTTCTCTAGAACCATGGACAGCACTTCCAATCTCTGCCCCTGGGCTACTGAGAAGCCCAGGAGCTGGGAGCTAGGACTCCTGGGTCAGTGTCCATCTTGCTGATAGGAATGGGGAAGGGCTGTCCTCTAGGAGGGAGTGGTGGGTGTCGTGGGTTAGCGGGCAGGAGCTGGGGTGTGTTGACCACTGAGCAGTTGGTGGCCAAGCTCAGCTCCTCCCCAGCAGCCCTCAGAGGAAAGGCTCTGATAGCAACGCCTTGTATGCACATGTTGGGGGTGGGATTTGAGGTCTGCAGCTGGGCCCCAGATTGGTCTGTCTGCCCTTCGAAACTCCACGGAGCCCTGCCAGGCCTTCTCGCACAAATCCTGGTGCCGTCCTCGAGTGTCAGCTGGAACAGCACTCTGTCTGACCTTCTGTGCAGTGAGGGAACAGATGCTGCTGCCCACCCCTCGCCCCTTCCCGGGCCAGAGGGAGGGCCCTGCCCCAGCTGCCTGGAGTGCCAATGGGGGGAGGGCCTGTTGGAGAAATTGGGGGAGGAGGTTCTATTCTCATCCCACTGGTCCTCAGAAAATTCCTTTCTAACAAGAACTGTTTTCATCACTGTTGCCTGAAGCCTAGAGCTGCTCTAATTATGGGTCAGGCTGGAACCTGACAGGAAGCATTTTAATTATTAATTTGAAGTGTGCTGAGTGTTGAGATGGGGGAGGGCCGGTCCCTTAAGCTCGCTCATGCCCAGCCCTGTCGGTTGAAAGCTCGTCGGTGACAGCTCCCCAGCCAGAGCGCCTTTGCCCCTGTGGCCCATCCTGATCTGCCTCTCTCACTCCTCCCCCTTCCTAACCCCAGCCTTGCACTGCTCTGTCTTGTTTTCCATCTTCCCATGAGCCCGTTAGTGCACAGCCTATTATTCCAACTACGCAGATGGAGAAGAGGGAGGCCCGAGTGGGCATGGTGTCTGCCCAGTGTCACAGCAACAGCCACAGGCAGGGCAGAACCTTCCGGTTTTCCCATGCAGGGCTCCTTCTCTCTCGCCTGGCAGCAGAGGCGGCCGTCCGCAGAGCTGTCTGCCCCTGTTGTGCCCCTCTTCACAGGCATGTTGTCTGAAGTGGCTCGCAAAGTCTTCTTTCATTTGTTGCAGGCATCTGACACTTTCAAGGAACAGTTTCCTTGCCCTGCTCACGCCCAGACATGGACACGGCCTTCTGGGTTCCGAGGCTGGGCCTCTGGGCCTGTCCCAGGGGAAGTGGGTCAGGGCCTGCCCTGGGTGGGGCCCCGTTTGGTCCGTTGCTTCTTCTGCTTCCAGTCAAGAGAGACCTACCCTCTGCTCATTGGTTATTTTCCAGATTTGACCCTCCATGCTCCCCTGTATGGGGGCCCATCTGCTCCCTCAGTCACAGGTTCCTGTTTCTGCGTTCTGCATTCAGGGCCAAAAAGCCCCAGATTGGGCAACAGCCCTGGAGATGATGAATGTATTGTACTATTTTATACTCTGCTTTTCCTCTGGGCCTGGGTGATTTGTGAGGTTGAAATGACATCCTATGCCACGCTTCTCCAGGTAGACAGACTCCTTCTGTTTGGTAACAAGGGTTTGAACCCAGCTTTTCTCGACTTGAAAGCCCCAGCTTCTAAACACTACCTGACACTGAGGAGAAGCAGGGTTAGTCCTGTGGGGGGCATGGCCTTGAAGAAGAACATTGGGTGTGAGGAGCCAGGCGCTTCAGAGACCGTGAGCAGCTCTTCGGCCTGGCTGAGAGGGGCAGGGATGGGGCTGCGCAGGCAGAGAGCAGCGCAGACCAGCCTGTGTCCTGTTTTGTAGCCACAAAGGCCACGGAGAAGCACTGGAGCTAGTTAGTTTGTTTTGTTTCATAGAAGGCTTTACGGCAGGGAAGGGACAAGTGTTTTGCATTTTGTGTGTGAAGAATGGTTTAAACTAGAGGTCAGGGAGCCAGGTCAGGGAGAGCAGACTGAGCTCTGACCCAGTCGCAGGCTGAGCCCTGTCTACCCTTGGCCCCTCTCTGAGCCCTAACTCTGATGGAGACCCAGCCCGCATCTCGCCCAGCTGCCCTGGGAATGCCTCGGATCGCTGCGCGACCAGTGAGAGAGCGACTTACTCAATGAAGCCCTGCTTTCTGGCTCAGTCCAGGGCCCAGAGCACACATCTTAAAAAAGCAGAGAAGTGTCAGCTTACTGGGGAAGGGTGCCCGGACAATGCTTGCTTTACAGGAATTAAAGAGGAACAGTAGGAAGAGGAGGCGGGGGGGGGGGGGGGGGGGGGGGGGGGGGAGTATGTTCCTAAAATATGAAGCTCCCTTTGCCACCATAAAGGAGGCTCCCTTTACAGACCTGGAGCTCCCTGACAACCAGCTGGCGGTGTGATCACAACCCTGAGCTAGGTGCACTCTCTGGGCCTCCAGGAGAGAGATCAGACCCAGGGCTCTCCCACCCACGTCCCCAGGGGTCTTATTTAGTGGGGAGAGAGCTGAGGAGCCCTGGTCAGCAGGGCACCCACCGTGAGGCCCAGGCAGCACTGGATGGAGGCAGCGGGGGAGTCGCTCCTGGGGCGGGGCCCTGGGGCAACAGCCCATTTGTCTGGTGCAAGGCCCTAGCATTATAGGGAGTGTCCTGAGGCCTTCAGAATGAGGTGAATCTGTCCTCTGCATCCCACTTTTCCCACTTTCACACTGTTTCCACTTTCCCACTTTTCCCTTCTAGCTCCATTTGGGCCATGCCTTCATGTCCCGCTCCCCCGCCTCAACAATGTAGGTTTCCTGTTTTGATTCCAGTCTGGCAGGCCTCTGTCCTGTCTCTAAAAGTCCAGGGGACAAGGGAGGTTTCTGCCTGCTATCAGGTGTGGTCATCTGTGAGGTGGAGGAGATAAACCTTCCCTAATGGACAGCTTGTTAAAAACCCAGGATATGACCTGGCTGGCATAGCTCAGTGGATTGAGCATGGGCTGCAAACCAGGCCTCGCAGGTTCAATTCCCAGTCAGGGCACATGTGTGGGTTGCAGGCCATGGCCCCCAGCAACCACACATTGATGTTTCTCTCTCTCTCTCTCTCTCTCTTTCTCCCTTTCTCCTTCCCTTCCCTCTCTAAAAATAAATAAATAAAATCTTAAAACAAACAAACAAACAAACAAACCCAGGATACCACCAGCTCTGGTGGACCTGCTTCCAGCAAAGCCAGGGATGCTTTGCTCCTGGCCACCTTCCAGCACTACCTGTGTGATGACATGAGGGGCAGACACCAGACCTGAGGACCTGAGAAACTGATCCCAGGAGCAGTGACAGGAATGTTCTATTGGAACCTTGCTCCTGAGCTCAGGACGTTTCCCAGGGCCTGTGTGACAGGGAGGCAGAGAACCTGAGAGGGACGAAAACACACACTGTGGGTGCACATTGTGCCAGGCCCTGGCCCCAGACAGGGGTGTTCCATGTTTGTTGTCACTGAGCCTTCACAGCAGAGCCGATGGGTGGGTCTAATTTTCCTCAATAAGGTGAAGCTCAAAAACATGCAGCAACTCCTACAAAGTCACATGCAAGTAGAAGATGGAGCCCAAATTCAGATCCAGGTCTCTTTGTCTCTAAAGCCCATGACTTCATGCTGTGTCACTTGGAGGACAGCTTCCTCTGGGCTGGCCCTGGCCACCATTTGGTCCAGGATGCAGGCAGCTTATGAATCTGGTCATGGTGTCAATGAATTGAGCTTCAAGACAATGGATGGTGCTCTGCTGAGGCTGGGCTGCCACAGGTATTCTTTTCTGCCCTCTGAAATTTGAGGATGGGTTCTCCACCAGGGGTGGAAGTTATGGTCCTCGTGGGATCAGTCTGGAGCCAGGGCAGGGACCCTGTCACTAGCCACATCCTGCCCCCTGCTCTAGTCCACATCAGAACCTCTCTGAACCACTGTGTGTGAGGTGAGGGTGCCTCGGGGGCAGCTAAAGCTCAAAAGCATGAGGTATGAGGACATTTTGAATCTAGGGTCTAAAAAAACCCAGGTAGCCTCAGCTCAGAGTCTGGGCCTATGTCTTTGTGGTCCTGTGCAGATGCCAAAACCACCACATTGTACAACTCTAAGGGACATAATTCCCCTAAGGGATGTATTCTTGGGAGCTGTGCTGAGGGGCCATTCCACATGGGATATGATCTAATGGTGTCTCTGGAGATGTGCAGTGGTCCTGGCAGGTGCCCTCAGCAGACTCCAGTGAAGGAAGTTGTGACAGGGCTAGGGCAGGGGCAGAAGGAGCTAAGGTCACAGGCATGGCCAGCAGGGTGTGCAGAGGGGCTTCTGAGACAGGCTCCCAAGGTTACCAGCAGTGGGGAGCTGGGGGATGCAGGTGCTGATGTATTTAAGTAGACCGGCTTGTCTGAACTTCACTGGGCCTTAGAATGTACAGACTTATGGGGCAAAGGCACTTGATTAAGCAAAAATTCACTTAACTGACATCTCTTGATGGAACACTTGAACAATGGAATTACTTGGTAAATGAGTTATTGCTGTGGCTGGTGTTCCAGTGGACAGATGGAAGAGCTACAAGGCTATTTGACTTGAAATTTCCTTTATTAAAAAGTATGAAACCACCTCTCTGAATTGGAAAACAAACAAAGCAAAACAAAACAGGGTGAGTGTTTGGGCACTTCCAATAGAGGTCAGCACCTCAAAGAGCACGAGGGTCAGGTCCTTTCACTCCCAGGATGACACCCCGCTTTTGGGAAAGACTTTGCTCTCCTGAGGGCAAAGGAGGGCTATTGAGGGTGAGAGGCATGTTAATTAACTCTATGCGCAATGAGTGCCTGCTGTGTGCCAACCCTGGGCCACCACTGGAAGCACGTTGACTATTCCCACCCTCAGCGGGCTTACAATTCACTCGAGTAGAGAGACAGCTGTGCCAGGAAAATAGGTCTTGATGCAGTGATGAAAGTGGAGGGAAGGTACATTTAAGACACAGCAGGGGCAGAAAGGAAGGGATGACACCGTGAGAGACCACCTGGGGGCAGGAGAGGACACTGACTTCCACGACTCGCCGTGGGAGCCACCTTGAACAAGTGAGGCCCCAGGGATTCCAGCCCACTGTTATCAGGTCTACTGATTTTTTTGGGGGGGGGGAGAGAGGGGGCTTGTAATTTTTTATATTTTCACTTTTTCATCATCATTTATCCCCTCTGCACTCTCTTCCACCTCTCTCCCTGCCCCCGCCCCAATCACCACACTGTTGTCTGTGTCCAGGAGTTCTTTTCTGTTCTTTTTTGCTGGATCCCTCCACCCTCCCACACCCTCCTCAGCAAGAGTGATTTTTTATGCCAAATTTTTAAGAGCAAAAGTGAAAAGATTTTCCCCAAGAAACCTGAAATATGTATTTGTATGTATATGTCTTTTTTCACTTCACTTTTGTATGTTTATTTGTTTGCCAAATGCATTATCAAAATCTTTTTTTATTTCTTAAGAAATAAAGGATGTTTTATCTCCCAGTGAGTGGGAAGGCTTTCAGTCAGAGTAAAATGATGCGACCCCACTCCCAGCCCTGCCTCCTGCCCGAAAGCACAGCCAGCAGCCTGGCGTGGTCCCTGGGGTCTGGGGGAACCTTGTCTGGGCCGCTTCAGCCCCTGGACAGGTATTAAGACCCAGATCTGAGGAACGGAGGCTCTGGGAATTCCACAGGGCTTCCAGGTCCCAGCATGCACTGGGCTGTGTGACAGCCGCCACCATTGCTCATGATGCTCACACCCATCCTCCATACAAGCTCAGGGGTCCCCTCCTGTGAGCAAGGCGGTCTTCATGGGTATGTGATCTGCACAGACACACAGGGCCCCAGCTGGGGGTAGGGGAGAAGGGCCCGGTGCTTGCTTCAGTGCTCTACTACTTCCTCCTGCCGTCTGGAAATCTGAACAAGGGGCCTGCATTTCATTTTGCACTGGGCCATATACATTATGTAGCCAATCCTGCCTCCATGACATCCTTCTGCTGTCCCTGTCACTCTAAGCTGAGTCTGATACCTCCCCCAGGCTCACGCTGCCCCTACACTCACTCCCCTCCCGTTGCTCTACACTGAGGGCCTCATTCCGCACTCACCTGTCTCCCCACTAGATCCTGAACCCCTGAGGGCTGGGTCAGAGTATATGTGTGCCCTGCCTCATACTTAGCACGCAGGAGGGGCATTGAAATGAGTAGCCCAGTGGGTGAAAGCCTGGCCCAGCTCCCTACCTCGTTCTGGCCAGAGCTGGGCTTCAACCCATTTCTCTCTTAAAAAAAATTAAAGTAAATTTCAATTACAGTTGACATTCAATGTTACATTAGTTTCAGGGGTACAGCATAATGATTAGACATTTATATAAATTACAGAGTGATCCCCCCTCGATAAGTCTAGTACCCACCTGGCACCATACATAGTTATTACAA
The DNA here is from genome assembly GCF_004126475.2 of Phyllostomus discolor. Lineage (NCBI taxonomy): Eukaryota > Metazoa > Chordata > Mammalia > Chiroptera > Phyllostomidae > Phyllostomus > Phyllostomus discolor. The sequence goes on along the minus strand of NC_040903.2, from coordinate 115,310,935 downwards.
TATAATTGACTATATTCAACTATATTTCTATGGTGTGCTTTATATCACTGATAATACTATAACTACCAATTTGTACTTCTAAATCCCTCCCCCTTTTCCACCCATCTTCCTAACCCCCCTCCCATCTGGCAACTGTCAAAATGTTCTCTGTATCTGAGTCTGTTTCTGTTCTCCTTGTTCATTTATTTTGTTTCTAAAATTCCACATATAAGTGAAATCATTCGGTATTTGTCTTTCTCTTTCTGACTTATTTCACTCAGCACAATGCCCTCTAGGTCCATCCATGTTGTTGCAGAGGGCAAGATTCCATCATTTTAAGGCTAAATCATATTTCACTGTATATATGCATCAATTTTCTTTACCTATTCATCTATTGGTGGACACTGAGAATGATTCCGTGCCTTGGCTATTGCAAACACTACTGCACTGACTGTATAGATGCATGTGTCTTTTCTCTTCAGTGTTTTGGGTTTTTTCAGATAAATACCCAGAAGTGGAGTTGCCGGGTCCTTCTTTGTCTCTTGCTATGGCCTTTGTTTCAAGTCTATTTTGTCAGATATAACTAGTTTTTTTGTCATTGTTTCTATTTTCATGAAATACCCCTTTCCATTCCTTTACTTTCAATCTGTGTGTGTCTTTCTCTCTGAAGTGAGTTTCCTGTAGGCAGCATATGTAGGGGTCTAGTTTGGTTACCCATTCTGCCACCATATGTCTTTTGATTGGGGCATTTAATCTATTTGCGTTTAAATTAATTATTGAGAGAAATGTATTTAGTGCTATTTGTTATTCATATGTTTTATTTCTTCTTCTTCTTAAAGAAGACCCTCTAACCTTTCTTGTAATACTTGTTTAACGGCGATGAACTTCTTTAGCTTTTTCTTGCCTGGGTAGCTATTTAGCTCTCCTTCAATTCTAAATGAAAACTTTGCCAGGTAGAGTAATATTGGTTGTAGGCCCTTGCTTTTCTTCACTTTGAATATTTCATGCCAGTCCCTTCTGGCCTGCAAAGTTTCCATTGAGAAATTAGCTGACAGATTTATGGGAACTCTCTTATAGGAAACTAACTGCTTTTCTCTTGCTGCTTTTAATGTTCTCTCTTTGTCTTTAATCTTTGGCATTTTAATTACGATGTGTCTTACTGTGGGCCTCTTCGGATTTATCTTGTTTGGGGCTCTCTGTCCCGAGGCTTGGTCTATTTCCTTCACAGGTTAGGGAAGTTTTCCATCATTATTTCTTCAAATAGTTTTTCAATTCTTTGCTCTCTCTCTCCTTCTGGCACTCCCATAATGCAAATGTTGGTATGCTTGAAGTTGTCCCAGAAGCTCCTAACACTATCCTTACCTTCTTTTGTGGGGGGAGGAACCTTTTTTCTTTTTGCTCTTCTGATTGGATGTTTTCTGCGTCCCTGTCTTCTAAATCACTGATTTGATCTGCTTTACCTACTCTACTGTTAATTCCCTTTAATGTATCATCCATCTTAGTGTATTCTTCATTTCAGACTGGTTCTTTTTTATGGTTTCCATGTCTGTTTTTATGCTGTTGAAGTTCTCACTAAGTTTCTTGAGCATCCTTAGACCCACTGCTTGCCTCCATTTTATTTAGTTCTTTTTCTGAAGGTTTCTCCTGTTCTTTCATATTGGACTTATTCCTTTGCCTCCTCATTTTGGCTGCTTTTCTGTGTTTGTTTCTATATATTAAGTAGAGCTGCTATGTCTCCCTGTCTTGGTGGAGTGGTCATATGTAGTTTGGTGTCCTGTAGTTTGGGTTGTAATCGGGTGTGGTCTGAAGCTGTCCATTGGGTGCACTAGCTCTGGGGCCTCCCAGGAGATGCAGGCCAAGGACAGCTACTGCCTGTGCCCCACCTAGGGCCACCTGGCATGAGCTACAGAGCAATCTACCGGTGGCTGCTATCTGATCTGGGCTCGAAGGTGCATGGGAGACCCAAGATGAGAACTGAGGCTGGCTGCCACTACTGCCAGGCGTGGGGCCACTTAGAAAGAGCTACAGCTGTGCAGAGAGCAGATGCTGCTTGTTGGAAGATTTTAGGAAAGTCCAAAGCATGAGCTAAGAGAAGCCATTTGTTTGGAGAAGCCACTGGAAATGGCTTTGGTGGACCTTCAAGTTGGGTGGAGTGGGGTCTCATGAAATAACCGGGGTAGGGCAAACAGTGTTAGCCAGGTTGATGGAGACTCAGATATGGCACCCACCTGCTAGCTCTGTGGGGCAAGAGCTCAGCAAAAAACAAAAAACAAAAAACAAAACTCAAAAAACAATGCCCTCTGCCAGCACTTTTGTTTGGGAGAAAGCTGCCCCTCAAGCCCTGGTCTTGATGCAGACAATTTAGTTTCTCTCCATACATCCCTGGTACCTTGCAAGCTGCTGTCCCAATGCTGGGGCTCAGACTGAGTGAGTCTGAGTAAGTCAGTGTGCAAGCCCTTTAACAGAAACACCTGGGACCCCAGAAGCCTCCATCTTACTCCACCACAATCTCCGCTGATTTTTAAAGCCAGAAGTTATGGGACTTCTCTTCCTGGCCCTCACACCCTGGGCTAGGAGATCTGGGCTGGAACCCCTGCTTCTCATGAGGAATCTCCATTGCTGATATATCTGTCCTGAATTTTAACCACCACCCACGAGTGTGAAACTGACTGATTCTGCATCTCTGCCCCTCCTACCAGTCTCAGTATGGCTTCTTCTTAATATCCTTAGAATTTCTGTTCAGATAGATTTCAGGCAGCTCTGAATGATGATTGTTCTCTACACTAGTTGTAATTTTGATGTAGTTGTGGGAGGTTCTGAGCACCACGTTCACTTACACAGCCATCATAAGCGTAATCTGCCTTCAGCATTTTTTAAAATCGGGTTGGGAGTTTTTTGGTGTTAAGTCGTGTGAGTTCTTTATATATTTTGGGTAGTAACCCCTTATTTGATGTCGCATTGACAAATAATCTTCTCCCATTTAGTAGATTATGTTTTAATTTTGTTGCTGGTTTCTTTTGCTGTGCAAAACTTCTTATTTTTTCATTTTTTTGCCTTGCTCTAGGAGACATATCCAAAAAATTATGAAGAGCCACATCATAGAGTTTACTGCTTATGTTTCCTTCTTGGAGTGTTATGACTTCAGGTCTTACATTTAAGCCTTTAATTCATTTTAGTTTATTCTTGTATATGGTGTAAAAAAATGGCCTTGTTTCATTGTTTGCATGCATCTGTCCAGTTTTCCCAACACCATTTATTGAAGGACTGTCTTCACTCCAGTGTATATTGTTATCTCCTTTATCATAAATTAGTTGACCGTGTAAGTGAGGGTTTATTTCTGGGCTCTCTACTCTGTTTCATTGAGCTTTTTGTCTGTTTTTGTAAGAGTACCATACTGTTTGATTATTACAGCCTTGTACTATAGTTTGAGATCAGCAAGTGTGACATTTCTAAACTTGTTCGGTTTCTCAAGATTGCTTTGGCTATTCAGGGTCCTTTGTAGTTTCATATAAATTTAGGATTATTTGCTCTAGTTCTGTGAAAAATACCATTGATATTTTATAGGGATTACATTAAATCTATAGATTGCTTTGGGTAGTAAGAACATTTTAACAATGTTAATGCTTCTTACTCATTAGCATGGTCTATGCTTCTACTTACTTGTAGCTCTTTAATATTTTTCTTCAATGTCTTATAATATCGTAAAACAGGTCTTTAGCCTCCTCAGTTACATTTATTCTTAAATATTTTATTTATTTTGATGTAGTTGTAAATGGGATTACTTTCTTAATTTCACTTTCTGATAGTTTGTTATTGGTATAGAAAATACAATTGATTTCTGAATATTAATTTTGTATCCTGCTGCTTTACTGAATTCATTTATCTGTTCATAGTTCTGTTGTAGAATGTTTAGGGTTCTCTCTATATTACAAGATGTCATCTACAAATAATGACAGTTTTGCTTCTTCCGTTCCATTTTGGATGCCTTTTATTTCATTTTCTTCTCTGATTGCTGTGATCAGGACTTTTAATACTATGTTGAATAAAGGTGGTAAAAGTGGACATCCTTGTCTTGTGCCTGATCTTAAGGAAAATGCTTTTAGCTTTTCAGCATTGAGTATGATGTTAGCTGTGTGTTTGTCATATATGATTTTTATATATTGGAGAAATATTCCCTCTATTCCTACTTTGTTGAGAGTTTGTGTCATAAGTGGGTGCTGGATTTTGTCTAATGCTTTTTCTGCCTCTATTGATATGATTACATGAACTTTATTCTTCATTTTTTAAGTGATATATAACATCAAATAATGTGTGGATATTAAATCAACTTTGCGTCCCAGAAATAAAACCCATTTGATCATGCTGTATGATATTTTTAATGTATTGCTGAATTTGGTTTGCTAACACTTTGTTGAAGATTTTTACATCTATGTTTATCAGAAATATTGGCCTATCCTTTCCTTCCTTCCTTCCTTCCTTCCTTCCTTCCTTCCTTCCTTCCTTCCTCCCTTCCTTCCTTTTGTAGTGTTTTTGTCTAGTTTTGGAATTAAGGTAATGCTGGCCTTGTAAAATGAGCTTGGGTATATTCCCTCCTTTTGAATTTTTTGGAATAGTTTGAAAAGGATAGTTTTTATTCAAATATTTTATTTATTTATTTTAGACAGAGGAGAAGGGAAGGAGAAAAAGAGGGAGAGAAAATCAATGTGTGGTTGCCTCTTGCATGCCCCCTGCTGGGGACCTGGCCTGCCACCGAGGTATGTGCCCTAGACTGGGAATCGAACTGGCGACCCTGTGGTTCACAGGCCAGTGCTCAGTCCACTGACTCACACCAGCATAGACAGGTGTTAATTCTTTCTTGAATACTTAGTTAAATTTACCTGTGAAGCGATCCTGTCCAGGACTTTTGTTTGTTAGAAGATTTTTGATGCTTCGATTTTAATACTTGTAATTGGTCTGTTCAGATTTTCTGTTTCTTCTTAATTTGGTTTTGGAAGATTGTATGTTTCTATAATTCTTCCAGATTGTCCGACTTGTTGGCATGTAGTTCATCATACTTTTTTATAATCATTGATATTTCTTTGGTGCCAGTTGTTAGTTCTCCTCTTTCATGGTTTTATTTGAGTCCTTGTTTTTTCTTAATGAGTCTGGTTAAAGTTTTATCAATCTTGCTTATCTTTTCAAAGAACCAGCTCTTGAATTATTGCTCTTTTGTGTTTTTTAGACTCTATCACTTATTTCCTCTCTGATTTTTATAATATCCTTCCTTCTACTCACTTTGAACTTTGTTGTTCTTTTTCTACCTCATTTAGGTGTATGGTTAGAGTATTTATTTCAAATATTTCTTGTTTCTTGAGGTAGCCCTGTATTGCTATGAATTTCTCTCTTAGGACTGCTTTGACTCTACCCCATAGGTTTTTGGGTCATTGCGTTTTCATTTTCATTTGTCTCAAGGTAACTTTTGAGTTATTCCTTGAAATCGTTGTTAACCCATTCACTGTTTAGTAGCATGTTATTTGGCTTCCATGTGTTTGTGTGTTTTTCTTATTATAATTGATTTCTAGTTTCATATCATTGTAATCATATATGATTTCAATTTTTTTGAACTTATTAAGATTTGTTTTCTGTCCTAACGTGTGGTCTATCCTGGAAAATGTTGTCTGTGCCCATGAAAAGAATATGTAATTGGCTACTTTGGGTAAAATGTTGTAAAAATGTCAACCAAATCTATCTGCTGTAATGTGTCATTTAAGGTCACTCTTTCCTTGTTGATTTTTTCCCTGATGGTGTGTCCTTTGATGTCAATGGGATGTGAAAGTTCCCTATTATTACTGTATTACTGTTTATCTCTCCCTTTATGTCTATCAATATTTGCTTTATATATTTAGGATATCCTACATTGGGTACATAAATTTTTACAAGGGTTATATCTTCTTGTTAGATTATTCCTTTATCATTATGAAATGTCCTATTTTGTTTCTTGTTATTGCCTTTCAGTCTGTGTGTGTCTTTTGATTTGAAGTCAGCCTCTTATAAGTAGCATATGTATGGGTTCTGTTTTTTTCTTCTCCATTCAGCCACCCTATGTCTTTTGAGTGGAGCATTTAATCCATTTACATTTGAAGTAATTATTGATAGGTATGTAGGTATTTTCATGTTATTATGCATACTTTGATTTTTTTCTCTTTTAAAAAAACTCCATTTAATATTTTTTGTAATACTGGTTTGGTGGTGATAAATTCCTTTAGCCTTTTCTTGTATGAGAAGGTCTTTGTCACTCCTTTGATTCTAAATGATAGCTTTGCTGGGTAGACTAATCTTGACTTTATGTTCTTGCTTTTCATCACTTTGAATGTTTCATGCCGAAGTTTCTGTTGAGAAATTAGCTGACAGACAGTCTTATGGGAGCTCCTTTGTAGATAACTAACTGCTTTTTTCCTTGCTGCTTTTAAGATTCTTTGTCTTTAATCTTTGGCATTTTAATTATGATGTATATTGGTGTGGGTTTCTTTGGGTCTGACTTGTTTGGGACTCTGCATTTGCTGGACTTGTATGTCTATTTCTTTCACCAGGTTAGAAATGTTTCAGTCATTATTTTTTCAAATAAGTTCTCAATCTCTTGCTCTCTCTCCCCTCCTACTGGTAACCCTATGATACAGATGTTGATACACTCGATGTTGTCCCAGAGGTCCCTTAAGCTATCATTTTTGGATTCTTTTTTCTTTTTCTCTTCTGATTGGGTTTTTTCTACTACCTTGTCTTCCAAATTGCTGTTTGGGCCTCTGCTTCATCTAATCCGTTCTTGATTTCCTATAATATATTCTTTATTTCTGTTAATGAATTCTTCATTCTGACTTTTTTATGGTTTCTATCTCTTCGTGTAAATTCTCACTGAGTTCATTTATTTCATAATTCCATTGAGTATCCTTATAACCAGTGTTTTGAACTCTGTAGGTGGTAGATTGTTTGCCTCTATTTTGTTTAGGTTATTTTTTTTCCTGGTGTTTTCATCCTGTTCTTCATTTGGGACAGCATTTATACTTACTCCGCAATCTTGATCAGAAGTCATTTTGGCTGACTCTCTGTTTTTGTTTCCATGTATTAGGTAGAGTTGCTACATCTAGTCTTGGCAAGGTAGCCTTATGTAGTAGTTGTCTTGTGGGGCCCAGTGGCATAATCTCCCTGATCACATGAGCTGAATGCTCTAGGGGTGTCCCTTGGGTTGGTTGTGTGTATCCTCCCATTGTTGTTGAAACTTGATTTCTGTTGGCACATCAGTGGGAGGAACTGACCCTCAGCCTGACTGGCTATGAAGATGGACTATGTCTATATCATAGGAGCTGTTGTGCCAGGGCTGACCCTACAGAGCAGGATTCACTTTAGTGGGGCTCTGGTGCCTTCCAATTCCACCTTTATTATTTGTAGGTCTAATTGGGTGGTGCTCTAATGTGATCTGAAACAAAACACTGGGCATTTTGGTTCTGGGTCTTCTTGTGAGAGGCTCCAGTGCAGGTCAAGTTCGACCTCTGCCTTGCCTGACCCATGGCAACCTGGTAGGAGATACAAAGTAATCTGCAGTTGGTAGCTTCCTGTGTTAGGCTTGGAGGCACCTGTGAGAGGCTGTTTTGTGAACCAAGGCCAGCTGCCAATGGTGCCAGGCTTGGGGCCACTCAGCAAGAGATACAGGGCATACCAAGGCCAGCTGCTGATTGTTTTGGGTTTGTGTACTTCTGAGAGATTTTAGGAATATCCATAGTGTGAGCCTAGGTGTGCTACTTTGGAGAAACAGCCACTGAAAGAGGTTCAGGTTGGTGCTTAGTTGGGTGGGGCAGGGTCTCAGGGAATCCCAAGGGTGGGCAGAGTAGGGTTAGTCAGGTTGATGGCAATCAAATTTGGCACCCACTTGAGCCTGCTGGCTGGGTGGAAGGAGAGCTCAGCAAAGAGACAATGGCTTCTGCTAGCATTTATTTCCAGGGAGCTGCCCCTCCTGCTCTTACCCTGAAGCCAGACAATGTATTTCCTCTCCATATGTCCCTGGTGCTTTTTGAGCTGCTGTACCTTTGCTGGAGCTTAAGATGAGTGTTTGTGAGTGTGTGAGTCTATGCTCTGACCCTTTAAGAGGACACCTGTGTCTACAGCAGTCCTTTTTGGAATCCCCACTGGTTTCTACTGTCAGCTATTATAGGGACTCCTCTTCTGGCACTGGTGCTCCAGGTTGGGGGGTGGATGTGGGGCTGGGACCCCTCACTCTCCAGCAGGAACCTCCATAGCCAGAATATTCTTCCTAATCCTTAACGATTGCTTGTGGGTATGGGATCAGCCCCTTCTGCTTCTCTGCCCCTTCTACTGGTCTGGATGATGTGGCCTCCTCTTTATATTCTTAGTTATAGGAGTTTTGTTAAGCTAGGTGGTTCACCAGGGTGGTTTTTCTATAATTTGGTTGTAATTTTGATGTGGTCATGAAAGGAGGTGAGCACAGCGTTTGTATCTACTCTGCAATCTTGACCAGAAGTCTCTTTAAAGTAAAACAAATCTAGGTGTGGGAGGCAAATGGGTGTGTAGGACACCAATTTGCACCCTCTGGTTGAGAAGAGAAATTCTCAGGGAATTGGAGGGTGAGTAGGGTCAGTGGTGGGGGATATCTCTGGTCAAGAGAAGTTTGGAGTGCTCACTGGGCTTCCCTGACTTGTCCCTCCACACCTCTACACCTGGGTCACCAGTGAACTTCTTCCCTTCCCCACCTCACCAAAGTGGGTGTAGCCATCACTACCTTTTTGGGGCCCTTCCCACAAACAGTCTATTTCTCGGTTCTGGTAAAAATTCTCTATCCTTACAGAGATCTTCTGGGAAGACCCCACCACTGGCCATACAGAAAGGCCTCCCATAGCTTCTGTGCAGGCTGTCCCCTCTAGTGACCCCCACCCTGTACTTCCTTCTTGGGGATAGAGCACCAGAGGAATACAGTGTCTTGGCAGGTGAGCTGGCACCTGGAGGCTGGTTTTCTGTGGTGCTTTTAAGAGGGCTGTGGGGAGGACACCCTGCTGGGCAACAATGTGTGATACAGACCCAGCAGGGGCAGGAGAGGGAGAGGCCTAAACAGGGAACTGAGAGTGGCAGGCAGGAGTGTGAGCTTGAGCGTTTCTGGCAGGGAGTCAGATCTGATCAAGCACAGTGGACAGCATGGGCCTGGGGTCACCCACCTTGGTCTCCTTGGTTAGTATGGCTGGGGACAGGTACAGTGGGAGAGTCAGGTGGTGACGGTGGCTGGGTCTGTAGTCAGGATTCAGGGCAGGCCGATGGTCACAGTCAGGGCTCATCAGGACCTCAGCTAGCTTACCTGGAGCAGGAGAAGGACAGTGCAACCCCAGTCTCCTCATCCGCTCTGGGGAAAGAGAAGTCCAGTGAGTATGCACTGCAGGAGGAACGTTGGACCTACGTGGAAGGTACGATGAGTTTCAAGGGCTTTAGCACATCTATTTTACTTACCAATGTGTGATTTTGTGCTGTTCTTATCTATTCATTACAGTGGGTCCCTATTTACTGAGTTATCTAAAATCTGATCTCTCAGCCTCAGACTACACAGGAAACCCCCATTCCTTTTCCCACAGTCAGGAGGATGGAGTGGCTCTGGGGGTGCTATGGGGCTCTGCTTCTTACGCAGCACTCACATCTTTCCCGTCTTGCACCTTCTGCTTTACCAAGGCCTGTCTCTAGTCCTTGCGTGGCCACCCCAGCCATTTTTGGCTCAAATTGCCCTTAGTTCTCATTTCCAGGTGCCCAAGTTTCTACTCCATTGCAAATAAATTCCATTTCAGTTCCCTTCTCCTCTCAGAAGCCTTTCCTAGATACCCCAGCCCCACACTAGAGCCAGTTTAGTCTAGACCAGAAATGGGCTGAGGGCAGCCTAATCTTCCAGGTTCTGCCACAGGTTGAGAAGGGGAAATGACACTGGACTTACAGCTGTTTAGGCTGGTTGCCTACTGAGTGCCGAGACCCACAGGGAACCAGGGGTGGGTTCTAGGAGCCTGGGCTAATGCTCCCGGGGGAGCATTAGTGCTGCATTGAGGGAAGTACAGCCTGACCCCTGGTGAGCACTGCTCAGTGGTGCCAACTGCAAATCTGGGCTCTGACAACATCTCTGCTTGCAGGGACTCTAGGTCCCCTGGAGCTAGAAGTGTGGCAAGCAGGGGGAAGTCTAGATTCAGGTCCTGTTTCTGCACAGATGCTGGTTATTTTGGATAAGACACTGCACCTTGCTGAGTCTCCGTTTTCTCATGTGCAGAAGGGTAATCATCTCAGTTATTTGGAGAGCTGTTGTAAAATAGGTAAGATAATTTATGTAAAGTGCCTAATGCATCAAATTGTAGGTGCTCCAGAAATAGCAGCTTTTATGTGGTATAAATAATAAATAACAGCAAACCCAAATGTCCAGCTCTACCTATTTCTGACTGTGCAACTTTGAACAAATTCCTTGTTAGTTCATCAGGGTCCTTACGTGTAAAATGAAGATTGTGGTCATCCATTTATTTAATAATTACTGAGCAACCTCTTATGTGCTGGGCACAGCTAAACCTGTCATTTAGTGTTAGTTAAAAGACACGGCGCAGTGCCTGGCATAATAGGTGGTCAATAAATGCCAGTTTTCTTACATAAGTTCCAGCTGGAGGATGGGAGATAGATGGGGGTGGTGGGGGGTGGGTGAGGGACAGAGAAAGGGACCTTAGAAGGGGTAGCAGTGGGGGTCTGGGCCTGCCTTAAATTCCCAGCTCTCCCTCGGCCCATTTCCCTTCCACTCACAGGGCCCCACTTTATCCATAAGGGTGGGGAATGGTGCTGGGGTCTCAGAATAGTTTGCTCCCCTTTCTGCTCCTCTGTCACATCAGACTTCTGTGGGTTAGATAGCCTGTCCCTTGCCTGTAAAGTGGAGACAACAACGTCTCCTCATTCTCAGACACTGGAGACACTGCAGTATGCCTACGCCATTAAAGTGGAATCAGACCAAGGACCTCTCCTCACTGCCCTGACATCCCAGAGTGGTCTCCCCACCAAGCCAGCACCCTGGTTCATGCTCCTGGCTTCTTTCCCAGGGACCACAGGCTGGACCCACCACCACCCCTGGCTTCTCGCTGAAACCCCACACCCCTTCATTTTGACTTTGCCTAGCTCCTGAGCAACACTAGACTGGACCCTCCCAGGGGAGTTGTGTGTGTGTGTGTGTGTGTGTGTGTGTGCACAAGCTACATGAGACCTGGCATGCAGGAGGTCTACAATAAAAGCTGATTGAATGAATGCTCCCTTTGCAAATGGGGCTCGTTCATTCATTCAAAAAACATTTATTGAATACATAATCCATTTGGTGCCAGGCTCTGTGTCAAGGGCCATTAATAATAGCCAAGCTCTCCAAAGACTGAATGACATTCACAGGTTTTCTGCTCCCAGGACCCGCACCCCACCAGAGGCACATCTGGCTCTCAGATCCCAGCCCCTCCCTCATTCCCAGAGACCAAAGCACTGGTCCACCATGATTATGACTACAGAACATGTTTGAGTACGAAGTCACTGAGTTGGGGGTCAAATCCTGGTACCATACCTATCCTGTGCCCTTAGACAAGTTATTAACTTCTCAGAGCCTCAGTTGCCTCATCTGGAAAACAGGTATAAATATAATTGCTTATCTCATTCATATTTGCTGTGAGGAATAAGTGCAATAAGACATATACTTAGGACATGCCCAGTGCACAGGACGTGCTCAGTGAACGTGAGTATTATGATTATGACTACTCTCTGACACAGCACCCTCTGCCTCCGCCATGGCACTGGCTGTCACGAGCCTGAGCTCACAGTAGGTGGTCAGTAAAATAAGACTTCCTGGAAACAGGGAGATTTGATGGGACATTCTGGGTGAGGAACCCAGAAACTGGCAGGGGTTCGGAGGTGGGGGAAAGCAGGGAGAGCCTGTACCTGGAGGAGCAGGCAGGTCTGGAGGAAGCCCGGGGTTTGGCTGTGTCTGCCTCAAGACAGGGAGCCCACTACTCTGAAGCAGTGTGTTTCATGCGCAACAGCTCCGACAGTCACAGCTTTTGCATAGGTGGCCGTCCTCTGCCTTTCAAGTCATCAGAAAGCCACAGGGAACTGCCCCTGTCATTGAGGCCCAGACTGGGTGTGGCATCAATACAAGGGCAACCAAGTACTTTTGGGGCCTTTGAGAACCTATACCCATTTCAATACCCACTTCGCCCTCGTTCAGGGCACTCTCTTGCTGCTGCGTCAATGGGGCAAGGAGCCAGGTGATGTGTTAGCCATGGCCACACGTGATCTCAGAGCAGAATGGGGGTCTCCCAGGAGAGGACAATGCCCTTTCTAGGGCTCCCTCAGTTTCTTCCTGGTGAAGTGGGGCTCCCTGAAGATGTCTTCCCCTTGACTGTTGTAAGGCAGAGACTGGAAGTCTACAATCTGTCTTGCCATTGGAGAACAAAAACGAGTCCCAAAGCCAGGTGCGCCCAGACCTGGTGAGGCAGGGCAGGGTCCAGCTGGCCATCCCTTGGGGGACTCCTTGGCATTTATTCTCTGAGCCAGGGTCCCATCGCTAATTAACACCACTGCCCAAGAATGTCCTGGGGCTGATGGAGGGTCTCAGATCTCTTATTCTCAGTCCTAGGCAGAAATAGCTAGCCACAACCCCCTTCCCTGGATTCCACTCCGGAGGCTGCACCTGGCTGGCTCTGTAGGGCCGAGGGGAGACCCCAACACTGAAGAGCAGGCCTCCTAGGCCTGGCCTGTCTCATTCTGACAGCATCTCCAGCATGTGCTCCAAACTGGGCAGCAGTCTGTTGCCCCACCTCGGGGGCTGCAGAGTGTCTCTTCTGCCAGGCTCTCCTGGGCACCCACGTGCAGAGCAGATACCCCTCCTGGCAGGCTGTGCCTCTGCCTTCATTGAGTGTGCTGTAGGGAGTGACATCCTTGCACTGCCATCACCGCCACCTCCCTGCTCTGAGCAAGTGGGAGGCCATCGTGCTGTGACCCAGAAGCAGCTCCCAGTTGGCAGCAGTAGGTTCCTTCCCACCTCACTCAGGGCTCCCAGCCCTGGAAAACACTGGAATCGGCGCTGGGGTCCCACTGACAACAATACATGCTCAGTGTCTTGGCCTTTACCAAGTGCTTTCACAGTCAGCATCTTGTCAAAGCCCCACAGTAGCTGGTGAGGTAGGTGAACACTATCAGACCCATTTCATAGATGAGGTAGATAGGCTCAGAGAGGTGAATGGACTTGCCTAAGGTCACACGGCTACTAGATATCAGAGCCAGGTATGGCCTGGAAACCACATGCTCATGGGGGCAGGGTAGCACAGGCTCTGTGACCTTGGGCCAGTTACTTAACCTCTGTGAACATGAGTCTTCTCATTTGAAAAATGAGGATAGCTATAATTCCTGTCTTGTCGGGGTTTTGTGAAGATTAAATGAGATTATGCTATGAAATGCATTTGGCACAGTAGCAGCTTAGAGATCTGCTTAATGAATGTGAGCAACAGTTTGGGTTATCAGCCCTAGAATATTCAGATACTGTATCTACACGGACCACCCCCTAGGTGAAGCCCTGGTGCTGCTAGGCTCCTACCTCGTCTCTGTTGGTGTCATTCATGACCTGCCAAGGTGGGCTCAGGGTCCCAGTGTGTAGAGGCAAGGCCACTGGATTCCTCTAGAGGCTGCCTGCCTGCTGAGGTCAGTGGCCTGTCTGTGGCCCGTGGTGGCTGCTGCCTCCTTTCTCACATGGATCTCGGCTGCGCTCAGGGCTGAGCCACAGGATGGCTGAGGCTCTGCTGTGAGTCTCTGATCCCTGGTGGACAGGGCCGAGCATGGAACAGAAAGGTTTGGGAGTGGTCCAGGTTCTCTAAACCCCTACCCAGCCCAGCCTAATCCTGCAGGGTCTGTGAAAGCCCAGCTTCCCAGCATGCAGGCCTGGCCCATGGGAGCAGCCTGCTCCCTTTGTGTCCTGGGCAACCCTGAGATGGGGGCTTGGGGTAGCGTTGTATATATCCTTGGGGAAGGAGAGGCAAGATCTGCCATGGAGCAGAAGGCGTGACCCTTGGCTGAGGTGGAGTGCTGCTGCCCCAGGCCCTCAGTCCTACCGACCCCTCCACACACTGCTAGCCCTGGCCTTGGAAACGGCTCCTTCAGAGCCCGCCTCCCGCACACCAGTCCCACAAGGATGTGGCCCAGGCCAGCAGCCAGACTCCAGAGGAGCCCCAGGTTAGACCTAGCCCACCTAATTTACCTAAGTTTGGACTGCCCCCCTTAGGAGCCCTGCAATGAGAGGGGCGGGAAGGAAGTTCTGACACACTTCCTGGGGTCTGGGAGGCAAGTCGGCATCTCTGTGCCTGAGATGAGCTCCGAGAAAGCTTGGGGGCCTGTGGGGCTGGATCCTCGGCATTTTAAAATTTTATTATGACTGTGTTTGTTTAAATATATATGTATATATATATTTATAACTCTATGTACCCACCATCCCCCTGTCCCCTCCCTGGCCCTTAGTTTTTCCCCTTGGCTTTCTGCCTGGTGGCTGTGTAGGGAAGCACTGTCTGCGTGCTCTTGTCTGAAACCGTTTGGGTGCTGCTGTTCCTTGTGACCCTTCGGGTCTGCTCAGGGGCCAAGGTAGGGGCCGAGCATCGGCCAGTAAGTACAGAGCGCCTTGGCTTGTTGGGGGCCAGAGAGGTCTTGAGGGGGCCCCCGTGGGCCTCTGTTCTAGGAGGCTCTGGGGACAGGCCCACCTCCTCCTCTGCTGCCACCTCTTCGCCGTCCCCCTCCTCATCATCACAGCACAGAGCATGGTAGAGCACTTTGTCACTGAACCGCACTCTCTCCCGTGTGCCTGGGGTCCGCTGGGGCAGCTGGCCCTTAACAGGGCCAGTGCTGAAGGCCTCCTCACTGGAAGAGTCCGGGGTCTCTACCCGCGGCCCATTAGGGATGGGCGTGCCGCCATTCATGAGTCGGTAGTCAGGGCCAGCCCCTGGTCGGGTCAGCTCAGGGCCATCCACAGAGTCCGAGGGGGTAGAGACATCCAGGAAGGAGCAGAACTCCCAGCTGTCTGAGAGGATGTCGGCAGTCATGAAGTCCAGGTGACCCAGGTCAAAGGGGCCGCCCACACCGGCCTTGTCACTGCTGGAGGTGCTGCTCACAGTGGCCGTGGTCCAGTCGTCCGGCTCCAGTTCAAAGTCGAAGTCCGAGGTCAGCTTATCTATCTGGCTCACCACCTGGCCGGGGAAGGGCAGAGACATGAGAAGGGCCAGGTAGCACCTGGTGTCACTTACGTGTGAGCATGTCCCCCTTCCCACATCCCCCAGCTGATGACCCTACAGGGTGGTGACTACACTTGAAGTCACAGGCTTGTCTGCCCTGTGGAGAGCCCAGAATAGACTAGGACTTGCCCCTGCCATTCCAGTCTTCCACTCCGTGGTCTGTTGGTAGCAGGGGGACTGCCTTCCAGCCCTGCCCCCGTCCATTCACACACCCTGTGCCCCCAAAGCCAGCTGTTGTTCCGCTTCCTTTGACCAATAAGGGGCCATTTAAAGAAGGCTGAGAGATGCCAGCAAGTCCACTCAGTGGAGGGCTGACAGGTCTACCCATCCTCAGAGAGAAAAATGATATGGGGTGACCATTAGGAAACACCCTGGATCTGCCTGTGCAGCTGGTTAGCAAATGTCCCCCTAAGGTCCCTACCACCCCACCCCCATGCACCCCAGAGCCTTCTCCCTCCTTCCTCTGCCTGGCCTCTGGTGACTGGCCAAGCAATCCTGGCTTGCTGGGGAAGGAATACAACAATCATTATTCAGTAAGCAACATAAAAACCCATCCCTCCCGGGCCAAGAGCTGCCTGTTAAATGCAGTCAGGGTTGGGGGTGCAGTTCAGCTGTGAGGTCACTGCAGCCCACCCACCCCAGAAGGACTGAAGCTGACCCCACGCAGGCAGGCCTGCCGCAGGACATGCCCTGGCCCAGACAACTGTCAGCACATGGTTCAGGGGTGGAGATGGTGAGGGGAAAGGGGAGACCCAATCAGAGATGTAGGGAGAGGACCATCGAGAGGAGAGAGGCTTCAGGCCAAAAACAAAATAGCAAAACATCAAAAACGAAATGGAGGAACCAAGAGACCCAGGGACAAAGCCATACGAAGGGAGTGAGCAAGCCCAGGGCCAGCACTCGGTGCCTCTCCAATATCCCTACCCAGAGGCCAATCAGTCAATTAACGACCCAGTGCAGTCCCTAGCTGACAAATCTTTATTGTGGACCTCTGCTGTCCAGGGATGTGCTAGAGGTCTGGCGAGGAGTCCTCCAAAGTAAAGGAGGAAAGCGAAGGCAAAAACTGGGGGGTCAGGAAGCGTCTGGGTCAGTGAGATGTGTACAGTGGGATCAGGGCATTACTGGATCAGGGGGTCCATGCAGGTGACCTGGTCAATTTCCCACTTAGGTCTCAGTTTTCCAATCTGTAAATGGGGAGTTGGCCAAAGTGGTTGATCTCCAAGGTTCTTCCAGTCTCTGAGATCCCAGGAGTGACTGGGGAAGCTGACTTGGGGTGTCAATGCGTAGGGATGCCCATCCCCACAGCCCCAGGTCAAGAGTAGCTGGAACACTTGTCTGAGGCCTGCAGAAGAGCTGGGGGAGTCAAGACACCTGGGTTCCAGGCTCAGACACTGCTTTGTGTGTCTTTGGGTAAGTCACACAGCTTCTCTGGACCTCCACATCCTTTGCCACCAAGTAGGCCTGACAACCTCAACCCTGCCAACTTCACCACAGCTTCATGAGGAACCATGACAGGGGGAGTGAAATGGGCCTATGGGGCAATGGTGATAAAAGAGACATCATCTCCCATCTCTGAGAACCCACTCTGTGTCAGACTTTCCACCCATGAGATCATCACTTCCTGAGGTCACCGATAATGGAACTGAGGCACCAGTCACCGGGGAAGCTGAGATTCCTGCCTTTGCCATGCCCTGCAAGTCCGGACACTGCTCTGAGTGTTACTGTGATTTCTGGGTTTGGGCAGGCAGTGGGCATGGGGCCCCACCCTCCAGTCTGGCCATCCCTTGTTACGTCTCCCATTCCAACGACTCCCCCTATCACAGAGAAGACTGCATGACCCAGAAGCCCTTGCTCAACCCAAGCTCCCCCAACCTGAGGGCTGGTGGGGACCCTGGCCTAGAATTAGGACTCTCCAATTGGAGTGTACATCAGCCCACTCCCCAGAGTTTCTGATTCAGTAAGTTCTGGGTAAGGCCCAAGAAGGTGCAGTTCTAACAGGCTTCCCTGTCCTGCTGCTGTTAGTCTGGGGACAAACTGAGAACCACTGACCTCAGGGCCTGGGGTTAAGCTGATGAAGAAATAGCACCTCAGGGCACTGGCCTCAGGAGAGGGCTTGTACCTCTGGGAAGCCACACCCTCCAATCAGACTGCCCTGACTGAGCTAGCTGCTGAGAGTCTGCTACTGCCTAAAAGGAGGTGACACTAGTAGGAACCTGGAGTGACATTACTCAGCTGTGATGGATGACAGAGTTGGCTGAGGCCAGGCCACGCCTAGAAGCTGGATTCCTAACACCCTGTGAGAAAGATCCAAGGTGCACAGGGCAAAATCCCTGAGGCTGTCAGTTCTGAACTCACTTCTCTCATCCAAGAGGCCCTCGCCAGCCATCTTCTCCAGAGGCCTCCTCGTTCAGGCCCTTCCCCTTCCCCCTGAGAATTCCCTCCCTGGTTCCACCCTGGAGGTGTGGAGGCAAGACAAAGAGGGAGGCCTGGATTCAAGTCCCAAGTCTGGCTTTCCCCTCTCCAGTCTCCGTTTCCTCTATTGTAAAGTGGGATGATGCTCTTCTCCTTGCCCAGGGGACAGGGACTTAATAGATACATGAATGTGCATTCAAGTGCAGTCAGCACGCACAAGCACCTGAGAACCTGGGCTCCGGAGCCACACCTGGGGCTCTGCCCTGGTCCACAGCTGACCGGCTTTATGACCTTAGCCAGGTTACTCATTGTCTCTGTGTGTAACTTTCTTCAGCAAAGAATTCTCATTCTCCTTTGTTAGACTGCAGCGAGGATTTGAGGCCTGTTAGGCTGTTGTGAGGATTTAAGGACTCGAGGCACAGAAAGCATGTGGAACAGTATTCACCATACACCACTGCGCACTAACACATGAGCAGGCCCCAGAGCTGATGGGAGTCAGTTCTTTACCAAAGGAATAACGCTGATGGGGACGTATCCAGCGCCTGTGGCAGAATGATGGGACATGTTGGGCCTTTCAAACCCCAGCACATGGGTGGCACCCATGTTCCCTAAAGCAGGGCTGTTTTCAGATGCAACAGACACAGAAGAGTTTCTAAAAGCTGAATGGTTGAGGCCCACGGGCCAATCTGGCTCCATTCATTAGGTGGGACAGGTCAAACTCATGTGATGAATGACACAGTGAGGATCGGAAAGGGGAGTGAGGTGCCAGGGGCACCCGGGCTGCATGTGGGGCCTGGTCGGCCGCAGCCCTGCTGCCCGTCCCTGGTGCTGCGTCTCATGGGGCCAGTGGGAGGGCAGGGGTAGGAGGCCCCATGCTACCTGCCTCTCTGCTTGAGATATCTTGAAATTTGTGATTTCTCTCTGAGATTTAATAATCATTTTGCCTACATGTAATTTGAGATTGTCTTGGAGTGCAGAGCCAGAAGGGACTGGAGACGCTGTTGCGTCCACCCTTCTTACTGTGTGTGCTGCTAGAGAAACAGGCCCAGAGACTGGAAGGAGCCGAGCTGAGAGCAGAAGTCAGGAGTCCTGACTCTGGGCCCGGTCCCTTAAGAACATGAATTGCCTGCTTACAGTGGGCGAGTGGGAACACTAGGAAGGA
The DNA here is from genome assembly GCF_004126475.2 of Phyllostomus discolor. Lineage (NCBI taxonomy): Eukaryota > Metazoa > Chordata > Mammalia > Chiroptera > Phyllostomidae > Phyllostomus > Phyllostomus discolor. Next base: position 115,292,092 of record NC_040903.2, on the reverse strand, counting down.
AGGGCAGGTGAGGGCTGAGGCAGAATCCTCTGGGGGCCCAGGCCCTGACCCAAGGGCATCCCCAACTTCTGTCCTGGTCACAGCCTCAGCTCCCCTCACCTGAACAAATGCATCCAAACTCATCTAGTCTCTCTGTGAGCAGCAGCTTCCTGTCCAGCTCCTGCTGCACGCGGCACTCAGGGAACTTCCTAATTAGCCCACAGGACCTCGGCACTACTCTGCTTCCAGTACTTCCTGAGCACTTCCATGCTGAGCACACTTCCTTCTCAGGACCTTTACACTGGCTGTTCCTACTGCTTGGAGACTTGAAGAGTTTGCTTCCCAAACTCTTGCACCTCCAAACAGTACCCCTCACCAAATCTGGCCGAAGGCGCTTTGCTCTCCACCCTCCCAGGCATGCCTCCTCACCACGCTGACACACAAACTGTCTGAGCACGCTGCTGCCTCTGCACCTCGCCCAAATGTCTCACTCCTGTCCTACTCACTCCACCTCAGTGCCACAAGGAAGTCTTCCTCGATCCCCAGGTAAGGAAAGGTTTCCTATGAGAGCCTCTCAAAGCACCCTGTAACTTTCCTTCACATATTATCCAGTATTTATCACGGCTACAACGTTATGAGCATATAGGTTATAATGTGCTTGGTGTCTTCTCCCTATGAGGAGTGGGCCAGAAAATGCCTTGCCCGCCAGTGGATCCCCAGTTTGATACAGGGCTTGGGACACTCTTTACAAATACAGACATTGAGTAAGTGGATGAGTTCAGACAGCTTAATAAAAACTGCTGGGGGATTCTTTTCTGAGAAAAGGTTCCATGGTCCTAGACATCCTAATATGGCCTGTCCCAGCCCTCCCTCCAGTCCTGGCCGAGCTGCCTCTCCAGGAAAAGCATGGCTGTGTTCCACAAAACCCTGGAGCCAGGACAGAGGCCTGGGGAGTCCCACAGCCTCTGCCTTCTCCTGTCTTCCCTTGCTCGCCCCTGGGCCCCTCACTTCTCTTGACAAGTTGCTACCTCCTTTCTTCCCTCCTGGCTCTCCAGGCAGATGGTTACATAACTGAGATTCTGCATTATTTATGACCACTGATTATTTTTTTAATTCTGTGATTATGTTATTTATTGTCTTCTTGGGGGCTGTAGCATTGGGGAGGGGGAAGTGAGTTGACCATGATTCATCTCTCATCCTGCAATTTGGCCTAATTGGCCACGGAGCTTCGTGAATCTGTCCGGAGGAGGAGAACACAAAGGGAAAAAGGAGGCAAGGAAAAAAAATTCGCACAATTCTTGCTGAGCTGCGGGTGATGGAGCTGACCCACTTTGGCACAGCTCCGTGGTCCCCAGCCTCTCCTGCTCTGGCTGCTTTCTGGCTGGGCCACATTCCCCTCATGCTGTCGAGCCTGTGGCTTTCCTGGCCACCTCATACACAGCACCTTGCCAATGGGATGGCACCATTGCCATGTGCCTAAGTCCCCAAGTCCCCAAGAAAATCAGGTGGGGAACTTCACTTTTACCTCAGTCTGCAAAAGGATTTTGTCCCCCGCTCCATTCTCCTGAGGTGTTTATGCCAAGGTGGGCAACTGTGCCCTTAAGTTACATCCTACCAAACAGCCAGTGATGATGGGCAACACAGGAACATTTTGAGGCCCCATGCTGAGCAACGCCTTGGGGATGGGAGAACCAAGGAAGAGGAGGCCAAGTATCTACTCAAGGTAAGCTCAGCATCTAGGGGGCCAAGGACAAGGGCTTTTACCCTTGCCCCTGGGGGCTCCCAATTGGTAGGGAACAGGGAAAGCAGTGGAGAGGCAGATTCCCACCCAGAAACACAAGGAGATTCCTGGAGAGCATGTGGGATTCTGAGGACAAACTCCAAATTCCGTACCGTTTCCAGTACACTCTGTGTGCCCTTGCCTCCCGCTCTCCGCCTCGTGGTCCGCCCACCCTGACTACACCGGCTTCCCTGCTGATCCCAACCGTGCTGAGCACACTTCCTTCTCAGGACCTTTGCACTGGCTGTTCCCACTGCTTGGAGACTCATCCCCACATATCCATTTGACTTGTACCTTCACTTCCTTTGGGTCTCTGTTCAAAAATCATCTTATTGGAGCCCTGCTTCCCACCCCCATCACTGTCCCCTGTCCCAACCAGAAAAGGGTGGAACTGCCTACTACAGGGCCCTGGCTCTGACCTCCCTGATCATGGCAAAGAAGCCAGAGACTCCAAAGAACACGGCCTGAGATGGAGTTGAGGAGTAGGCCAGTGTTAGAATATTTAATCAATAATATCTAACACATATGGAGCTAGTTTTGTGCCCATCGCTGTACTAAGTACATCATATATAATATCACATTTAATTCTCACAACCACCCTAGGGCTGGTGGCAGGAGGTGGCATAAAATTGCATATCCTCATTTTAGGGATTCAAAACAGAAGCACAGAGAGGTAAAGTAACTTTCCTAAGTTCACACAGCTAGGAAGAGGGTGGAGCTTGGGTTTGAACCAGAGACACTGGGCTATGGAGCCCATGCTCTTCGACGTCAGGCTGTGCTGCTTCTCTAAATTAAGATCCACAGAATTCTGAGCTTAGGATTCTGAGCCTGCTAGGACTGGCCTGGCACCCTGGAGTACTGGTGAACCTAGGGGGCTAATTAATGATTTACCATCACTTCCCTCTGCAGTACAATGTTTGCTTTCAAAACACTTTTACATTCCTCACCTCACTTAGTCCATGAAACTATTTTCCCCATCCATGGGACAGAACTTGCCCCCCGTCTCCCTAGGGAAGCAGAGACAGAGCTGCAGCAGGGGTTTGGAGGTCAGGGGGACATGGGAGAAGGAACCCCAAACCCTTTAGAAGTGTGAGTAGGCATTGGCCCCCACTTACTGCATGCCACGCCCCCAATAAATCCTTGTAAGATCACTCTGAGTGTGAATTATCATCATCCCCATTCCAGAGATGAGCAGACTGAGGCTTGGGGGCTAGGGAGCAGTGCTTTAATGCTCCTCATCTTTCTGTGAATTTCAGGCTGTATGCTCAAGAGGATGAGGAGGCTCTGCCATGATTTGTGGTATCTGGGGAAGGAAGCAGCAGATGGAGAAGGAGGATAGCAGAGGGGATACAGCTAAGCCCTTCCTTTCTGCTGGCCTTCCTCCTTTATCAGGCACCCTGTACTGCTCCCAGACAGTCTTGTATGTGAATTTTGGATTCAGATCTAAGTGGTCTGCTCTCCTGAAACCGGAACTTAGATGGTGAACTCTAAGCTGGTGCTGCCTAGAGGGTGGGGTATGATAAAGGAACCCTCTCGACCTTGGGCCTACCCTAGCTCCCCACTGAAAAATGTCACACAAAGCAACTGAGAAGATCCAGGCAGATCCAGCTTTGCAGCCCCCTTGGAGGACCAAGAGTCAAGATCACAGGTTCCAAGTGTGTGGGAGAGTGGGGGCGTCGCAACCTTTATCACAAACCAGGGCCTGGCATCCCTAGGTGGTAACCCCATTCCTGACAAATCCCACCCCCCTGAAATGGCATCTCCTCTTCTGCCTGGCCCTCCCGGAACCTCACCTGCCTTCCCTGATACTTCCCTCTGCCCATCACCTCATGTCCAGACCCTGCCTGAGGGGTGGGGGGAACTCTGAGGCCTGCCCCCTACTCCAGCTGGGTGCCATTGGCGGTGGGCAGGCGGTGGCATGCAGGGTCGATTCTGGTTGTTGTAGCAACCCACCAAAGTCTTGGGTGGATGCACAAGGCCTAGAGGGGATGCGGAGGAGGGGACTCATCTTTCTCTGTTCTGGCTCAGGCGTCTGGGCTGCACAGCCCATGAACCTGAAGCTCTGCCATTCAGGACATTTGAGTGGGTGAATGTGTGTGCTGAGCAGGGAGGGAGGGGATATCTCAAAGATCTACAAATAAATCCCAGTGCTTCTGATCTTCCTGCCTCACCCCCTAAAGGGTACCCTCTTACAGCATGAGCCTAAGGTATCATCTATAGAAGGTCCCTAACAAAATGGAAAGAGGTTGCCCATTAGCCCACCTTCTGAAGCCCCAGAGTAGGTATCAGAACCTGAGTTCTATTGAGTGATGCTGGTAGGCTCTGTGACCTTCAACAAGTCCCTACCCCTCTCTGGGCCTCAGTTTTTTCAAAAGTAAGTGGACAGGGCTGGTCTGGAGGACCTGTGAGAAGCCTTCAAACTCTGGATGGCTCTGCACAGGGGCGGGAGTGGGAAGAGAGCAAATTCCTGCAAGATGCTCAGTTGGTCAGTTGGGAACAGGCTCTGTGCTATATCAAAGCTGACTCTCAGGCTTTGAGTCAATCCTGGTTCTTTCTGGGTGGGCCTGCTGGGGCATAGGCCCCATGCCCCTGTTCAAGACTGAGACTCTGGACAGTTACGATGACTCTGATGGAGCCATAGAACATCTGAAATAGATGGGGGTTGGGGAGGGTTGAAGAAGGGATGTAGTCCTTTGGACTGATGAGGTTGGAGGAGGAGGGATCGTTCAGGGGCACTTACCACCAAATTGTATTCCCCAGAGATGTTCAGCCCAGACCCTGATCAGCCTAGCCCATCAGCACAAGCACCGCCACCTCTCTCTCCCTGCAGCACTGAGCAGGGACTCCCTGGCAGGCTCCACAACGCTGATGCTGCGTAGAGGGGCTGTCCTGCCCAACCTACATTCTCATCCCACCATCTCCACTCTGGAAAACATTCCCTTCAAACAACCACTGCTTCTTGGCTCATGGGCCTTGGCTATAGGCCACTCTGCCAGTCTGGAGTCGGTACCCACCATCACCCTTCTCCTCAATCTCCCTAGCCCCCATCCTCCCAGCACAGCTGGCCGGGAGAGCCCAAGCTCGTAACTCCAATTCAATCACTCTCCCTGCCATCTCTGCAGGGGCCCTAGTTACAAGGAGTTGAAATTTGCCTAAAGCCCACCTGGCTGGTATAATGGCACCCAGTGGGCAAATTCAGGCTAGTGGCTCAGAACGCTGGTCATGCATTTTGGGCTCGAACACAACCCAGCAGGCAGGGCCGAGGACATGTGTACCTCATTACCCCAGCAATGTGGGAAGTGGTAATTAAACCCGGCTTCACTCAGAGAGACAGAGAGGGACACACATCATAAGGTCTCTGTGTGACTTTTTAGCCTTGGCAAAAGGTAGAACTGTGGAATAGGGATACATCCCGTTAGAGGAGATTCTCGCCTCTGCCAGCGTGCACAGAAACTCTGATACCCCCCTAGCAGCCCCCTAGACTCATTCCTACCTGAGGGCAGGGAGGGCCTAGCTTGGCTGTAATTTTTCCAGGGTCATGGGTTTTGAGTATCTGTGTAATGTCTTGGGAAGCTCTGAGCGGGGCCCCAAGCAGTGGGGATAGCCTCATTAGAGCCATCCACATTCTCCCCAGGGCCCCTTGTGACCAGATCAGAGCCTGAGAGGCAGATAGTGGGGTCAAAGGTTAGCTTGGGCTCCAGAAGAGTATCCCATGAAGAGGTTATGGTGGGACCCAGTCCTTATTGGCCACCTTGGCAGCCCTGAGTGCTAACCACAGAACCTTGGACACATGACATACTACCCAGGCAGTTGTAGCACCACTGAGACTCCTCCAGCCCTGGGCTAGCGTGAGATTTTTAGCAGAGCAGATTTGGGGAAAGGAGACCAAGGAGAAGGAGGTACCCAGCAGAGTGGCGCATGTACACACAGCTTTGCACGCACACACAGAAACATACATGTGAGAATATGTTTTTGTGCCAGGCCCAAGAAAACCGGTCTAGGGTCCATCTGGCCCCTCACTCACCTCCCTGAGCTCCTTGGCCACCTCCTTGAGCTCCCGCAGAATGCCCTCGAGCTGCCCGATGACCATCTTCATGCGCTGTCGAATCCGCTCCCGCTCGCCACCACTGCTGGGGTCGTCACTGGGCTGCCCGAGGTCCAGGGTGCCCCGAATGTTCATCCTTCACCACGTGGCAGCAGGCCTGCCCATACTTCCCCCAGCCAGGCACACACTGCGTCTGCCTCCACAGAGCCCCCCTCAGCCAGGCAGAGCTCCACATCTTAACGGCCCCCTAGCACACCCTGGCCCTGGGTGGTTCTCACCCAGCCCCTGACCCCTGCTATCCCACCTCCCCTGCCTCTGGATGGGGAAAGGGACACCCAGAGGCAGACAGATCTGACACAGGGGTTCAAGGTGAGGACATAGGAGGGCAGGGGGAGGGGCTTTGGACCTCAGGCGTGGCCTCCAGGACTCAATGTGCCTATCGGTGTGCTGGGCTGATGTCCAGCCGAGCCTGGACAGAGGCAGGGGTGACTCTGCAGGGACTAAGGGTGAGATGCCCTTGGGATAGGGGAAGGTAGAGGCAATCCCCTCACAACTCTTGGGCAGTTGCAAAGGCAGAGATCTCTGGATGCAATTGACACCTGCAGAAGGATGGTGGCTGGGGTCTTCCAGATGTGGAGGGGGTTCCAGATGTGGGCAGCTCTGGGAAGGGAGCTGGATTGGAGGAGGGCAGCCCCCTGCAGAGAGAGCAAGCCTGGCATCAGCCCTCCCAGGCTGCAGCACCAGCCGGCAATGCTGCTGCCTCCCTCCTCTCCCCAGCCTGCACCCTTCCTCGCTGGGGATATATTAATTTTTTTCTTTGTAGGGAGAGGTGGTGGAGGCAGATGGTCTACAGCACAGCTCCTCTTTGAGAAGGAAAAGAGGGAGCCCCTGCTTTAGACGCACAAGTCCTCAGCCTACGATGGGGCACTGTGCCCCAGGTCCCCCTCAACACCCCTCCCCAGCCAGGCCATGCCCCGCAGGTTCACCAGAGGGTCTCTCCAGTCTTCCGTCCTCACCCCTAATGCCTCCAAGGTGTCCTCTTACCAGCAGACCTTCCCCTTCCCGGCCCCGCCTTCCCTCAGAACCCTGCTCCGCTCCCGGACTCACCGAGGGTGGGGGTACCGGTCTGCCTTCCGATCAGCGTCGGGGGCCAAGCCCCAAGATGAGGTTGGGGGGCCCCCCAGGCTCCCTAGGGTGGGCTTCTCTCTCTGGACCCTTCGGCCCCTGGCCTCAGGGAGGTCCTCAGAGCCACCCCGGGAGACATCTGGGCGATGGGAGGGGGCGGGGCCTCCGCGCTCCCAGAAAGGGGGCAGGAAAAATCTCCCCCAACCCCCGCCGGACTGCGGGAGGGGAAGAAGCCAGGGTCGGCCGGCCGGGGGCTCTCAGGCCACAAGTGACCTGGTCGCAGGGCGTCTGAGGCGACGCCAAGGCGGTCCCAGACCGCGAGCCAAAGTCGGAGGGATCCCCTCAGCCCGCGCCCGGCATTCCCCGGGCTCGGCGCCGTCCGGGATCCGCTCAGTCCGGTCCGGAAGGGCCGGAGCCCGGGCCCGCGGGGGCTGCCTTGCCAGGAGGGATCCGGCCCCACTGAGTGCCCGGGGCGCCCTCAGCCCGGACCCGGGACGTCCTCGCTCCCGCACCGGAGGCGTCCCGAGCGGCCGTGAGGGTCTGCGCAGCCCAGCCCGGCGCTCAGCCTTCGGCGACAGTGCCGCGGCTGCTCGGTCCACAGCCGGAAAGGTCCGGAAGCCGCCAGCCCCGGGGGAGGGGCCGCGTGCGCCGAGGGGCCGGTGTCCGCCCGGCCCGGCCACGAACGCGCGAGGCCGGGGCCCGGCCGGGCTGGGTTCGGCGGCCGGGGCGCGGGCGGGAGCGGCGCGGGGCGGAGGAGAGGAGGCGACGCGAGCGAGAGGAGGAGGCGCGGCGAGGTAAGGGGCGGAAAGGGAGGGTGCGCGGCGGCCGGGGCCGGCAGCCTCGGCTCTGCGGCCGCCTCCTCCCGCCCGCTCCGCGGGGCTGGCCGCCTCCCCAGCCCAGGGCGCCGGGTCGCTGCCAACCGGGCGGCCGGGCGACAGCTCGGGCTGGGCCTCCCTCTGAGGCCTCGCCCTGAGCTGCCCGGCCGGGCTCCGTAGGCCTGGGCCCGCTTCTCGAGTGTCGCGCCGCCCGCGCCCAGGCGCCCCCGGCCCTCCTCGCGATCCCCGCCGGACAGGCCGCCTGGGCGGGCGCTGCTCCTCCTAAGGCGGCCCGGCTCCGCGGCTCCGCGCGCTCGGCGCTGGTAGGGAAGGGCCGGCCCCGCGCGCCGGGAGGGAGCTTTTAAAGCGACACACACGCCTCCCAGTGCCTAGCGCGACCTCTGAGCAGGGTTCTCGCCACCCCGGAGATAGGGAGACTTCCTGCGCCCGGAGGGGCTGGAGGAGGACTAGCCCCGCCGGACTCCGCTGACCTCCGGGCAGGACTCCGCTGACCTCCGGGCGAGGGACAGCAGGCTACGGACTTAGTTCCTTCCAACCTTAAGACACCCCTATTACCCCTTCCCCTACTGTGCTGCACCCCACGCTTCTCTTTTCAGTTGCCCGCATCTAGACCCTTTCCTTTTCCCTATCACACGTCAAACTATCCCAAGACAGTGCCTTACATAGGATTATTTCAGAAAACAAAATATGCACAACCTTTTCGGAGCATCTACAGTGTGCCAAACTCTCGCTGGGAGCAGCTGCGAACTGGAGGCTGCTTAGATGGCAGGTAGTCATTTCGGCCGGTTATGCAGCCACTTACTCAACATTTTTTTTCCTCACCTCTGTGTACCAGACCCCACGCATGCTAGACTCTGCGGTGCAGGAAGGAAAAAAGGGCATTTCAGGAAGCTCACAGCTCTTGGGGGAACACTCCTGAGTAAACTGAAGGGTGGTAAATGCAGGACAAAGGCAAGTTGTAGAAGCAATGGTAAGAGGGTGGGCCGGGCAGGGTGAGAGGGAGGGTAGGGAACAACCCAGACCGGGGTTGGCAGCCTCAACCCATAGTCAACCCGGAGCTGTATGGCAAAGGGGAGTAGGAGTTCCCCAGGTGACAGTCAGGGTGAGAGAGGTGAGGCTGAGCACTCAGGCAGTGAGGAGGGGAGATGGCAGGGCCCAGACGCAGAATGAGGAAAGGGTGAGTTTAAGCCAACTGTGGCCTTTTAGAGATACCATGTTGACAGTTCTATGGAAAGGGGATTAGAGGAAGACCACCAGATCCTGGAGAGACTTGGAGGCCATGGTTAGGAGGTTGGGTTTTATTCTGGAGCAGAGCGGAGCCTGGTCCTGCTTGCCTTCCCAGAAGATCCCTCTGGGCCATTATGGCTGGTGGATCTGAGGACTAGGACACAGGGAGACCAGTTAGGAGGCTGTTACTTGAATGGAGATGGGAGAGGAGGGGCTGGGGTGGCAGCAAGGATGGAGTGGAGGGGGTGCTTTGAGAAATGATTTAGGAGAACATGGTAGGACTTGGTTGAACTTTAAGAGAGAGGGAGAGTCCAGGAGGCCCCTGAGTAGATGGCTGCACCACCAGTTGAGTTCAAGAACAGAAGGGAAGAACGGGTCTGGGGTGAGGGAGAGGAGTCCAATTTGGAATAGAGATATCCTGAAGACAGGTGAGTATGTAGGTCTCCGCCTGGGCCTCAGTATTTTTTTAATCATCATGAGAGGGGATGACATTGAGCAAAAAGACTGTGTAGACGAGTAACAAAAGTAGCAGGTCCAGGTCGGAGCCTTGGGAAAGAGTCCCTGAGTGAGAGATGGACAGGAGCTCTCAGGGAGAGAGAAGAACCAGAAAAGTTCAGGCCCAGGGAGAGAGAGTTTGTTGGAAGCACACACTCAACAGTGTCAAAGACTGCAGTGAGCAGCTGTGAGAGGAGGAATGGAAAGTGTCCATAGGAAGCCACTGGTGATGTGGCAGGACCAGCTTTTGGGGGAGGAGGGGAAGGAAGGTGGCAGGAGCTAAGTCATTGGACACTGAGGGCTGAGTGGTTGGTGAGGAATGGTTGGCTGAGTTGGTCAGTGAGCCCAGGAGACATTGCTAAACGTTCAAACAACAGGGTTGTGGAGATCTTGAACTAGAGGTGGATGAGGGTTTGAGGGAGATGGGGGCTTAGTTGGGATTTGAGGCTGGCCCATGGGGGACTTGAACCTCAGGGATGGTGACTATTGTGCTTCCATCACCACCCTCCAACTCCAGAACTCTTCATCATCTGTCCCCATTAAACAATAACTGCCCATTCTCCCTCCCTGTACCTGGCCCCTGGCAACCACCATTTCACTTTCTGTATCTATGAATGTGTGACTGCTCTGGGTACTTCATAAAGTGAAATTATACAGTCCCACTAACCACTTCTGCTGCAGCAGTGAAGCTAAGGGATAGCCAAGATCAAAATGGGCTGGTCCTCAGGACAAGAAATGAGTTTCTAGTCTCAGGTCCATGGAACCATCTGCCCATGTCCAAAATGAGGGAGGTGTATTTGAACTGGGTGTGTAGGAGGCAATGATCTCAGTTTGAGAGGATGGGAATGTAACTGCTTAACACCTAATTTATCTTCAACCTCATTAATAAAAGTAAGATTTTTTTTTAAAAGGAAGTGACATTTCTTTTGTCATCTGTGTGGATCAAACTACACCTAAGACTTAAATTCACTGGGTGTGTCCACAGGAGGGCAGCCAGTACAAAGGAGGGGAGAGGCTGGTGTATACAGCCCATGAAGAAGGCTGGGTTGGTCAGGGAAGACTGGAGAAGAGGAGTCTCAGGAGGGATCTCTGATAGTAAATCCCCAAGGGGATGCCACAGACAAGAGGGAATAGATAGGTTCTGGGTGGTTCTTAGGCTTGCCTTCCTCAGTATCTGGAATGAACCCATTCTTTCCCCTGACCTCCCTGCCTTTCTGCCCAGATGCCCCATTCTTCAGAGCTCTGCTTGGATTCACTATCCTTGCCCCCCATTCCCCACAGCCTTCCCCGGTCCTTTAGTCAACAGGAAGAAACAGAAGCACTCTTTTGGCCCTTAAGTAAATGTTTCCTAGGATGTTCATTTAATATGCTAGTTGTGTGACTTTGGGCAAGTCACTTAACCCCTCTGAGCAGGGATAAGAAGCCCATAACATTTTTATTTTTTCATGTGTTGGCTGTCTTGCCAAAAAAGAAATGTTGTTTTTTGCTGCCTCTTTGATTCAGAAAAATAGGGATGATAAGAGTACCTACTTTCTTTTTTTTTAAAAAAAGATTTTATTTATTTAGTTTTAGAGATGGGGGAAGGGAGGGAGAAAGAAAGGGAGAGAAACATCAATGTGTGGTTGCCTCTCAAAACTGGGGACCTGGCCCGTAACCCAGGCATGTGCCCTGACTGGGAATCGAACCAGTGACTCTTTGGTTCACAGGCCAGCACTCAGTCCACTGAGCAACACCAGCCAGGGCAAGAGTACCTACTTTTTAGGGTCACAGTGAACATGGAATAAGAAAATGAACATGGAAGTCCTTGACCTAAAGCCAAGTACCTGGTAGGTGCTTTATAGATGGTAGCTGCTCTCAGCTCTCATTAACAGCTTTGTGTCTATAAACCTTATTTCCATGGGAGGCTGTGAACTCCCAAGGTGGTATCTGTTTTGTGTCTGCCCTGTCTTTCACATGGACCAGTGGTGGGGATGTGATATTTAGTGACTTTTATTTTGGCCTATTTTCTGTCTTTTATCTCATATCTGGCATCCCTTTCCCTTAGGAACTTCTTCCCTGTTGTCACACAGACATGATGGGTTGTTTGTTAAAGTCCCACTACTTCCACACTTGCTGCCCCATTGCCAGCAGGTAGGTGTGTGACCCAGACTGTACCAATCCTAGAAGCCCCTTCTCCAGCACCAGTGATTGGCTCAAGGGGTGGGCACATCACCCAAGCAGGGCCAATCAGAGGCTTTCCCTGGGATTGATATGTGGATTCTGGGAGGAGGAAGCCTCCTTCCTACTGAGCACACACTGGATGTTACAGTCCTGAGGCTTCGAGGCTTCCAATAAGGCATCTTTCCCACTAAATGTAGGAGTCAAACAAAGCAACAGACGGAAGAGGAATTTAGAGAGCATGACGGCAGCCCTGAGTCCTGATTTTGGCTCTCATTCCTTGGTTCCTGCCATTCTTCTTTCAGTCCTGGGAGCTGCAACAACATCCTACATCTATAACAGCCAATAAAGTCCTCATTACTCCAGTTGATTTGGTGAGCCTGACATATATACTTGGAATACTAAATGAACAGATGATCTACTAAATGATTAGATTTCCACATGGGGGCGGAAGCTGCTGTCCTGTGGCTACAGAGGGGAAGGTGAATATTTGGCAGATTATTGCATCAGGCAGACTTCGATTTGGGTCCCAGTTCTGCCATTCACCAACTGTGATCTTGGGCAAATTATTTGCCTGCTCTGAATTTGAGGTTCCTTATCTGTAAAATAGGCAAAATAATAGTGACTGCATAAGGTTGCCTTGAAGACGGAATAACATAAGGAACAAGGTATGTCAAACATAGTGCCCTAGGTTATGGTGGGTGGGGGGCAGAAGCTGGAAAAATGGTAGCTGTTTTTATTGGCCTATCATCCATTGTGGCTGAATGTTCAGGACTACGGTTGGCATGCAGGTCGGGAGGGAACAAAGATTCAATCTGCAAACTGAATTCACAGAAGAAGGGGTCCTGGCGCTGCCTGAGCCAGAGTGAGTATATTCAGGCTTCAGAGAGAGATGATAGAGACACCAGAGAAGCTAGCACTTAGGTGGCAGAGTTGCTCATATACCAGCTTTCCCACTAACCATGTGACTCACCAAATCTTCCCAAGCCTCAGTTTCCTCTCTTTGCAAATACCTTCCTGATTGTTGTCTTGAGGTCTAAGTAAAATGGTCCACATAATGTGTTCAGCACAAGGCTTAGTACAGACTGTAATATTCACAGTCTGTGAATATTAGCTTTTTAGTCGATATTTTGGGCTTAGAGAAATTTTCTGAACACAGAAGTGGGATGAGTGGATAGCACCATAGGCAAATTTTTCATGAGAAAATCCCCAAGTAAAGGAGGGTCCATACCTGAGTGTCCTAGGACAGGCCATTTCAGAATGAGGAGGAGATGACTGGATGGACAGTGGTGAGCTCATGTTTGGGGACATCTTCCTGTTCACTGTAATCTCCCCAGTTGAAGCAAGGTTCTCAAAAGATTTCCTACACTGGTTGCTTCCTCTTGTTCACTTCCTATCATGCCTCAAACCTGATAACCTAGTTTTGGCCATCCTGGCATCACTGAAATTGCCCTCACTGGGCAAGACCTTGTTCTTGTTAAGACCAGCGGACAGTTTTCCTCCCCTGTCCAAGGCAATCCCTTGATGGTACCTGACCCTGCTAAGTTTGTCCTGCTTCCTGGCACTCTGTCCTCTGTGGCATCATAACTCATTTCTCTCAATTCTCTTTCACCTCTCTGAGTGCCGCTGCTCAGATGGAGCAGCCCCTGGGCCGCTGGTCCCTTAAATGTTGGTGATCCATGGAGTTTCCACCTAGACTCTCTTCTTACTCCATAAACCTCCCCCCATGGGAGCTCTCCCACACTCCCTAGAAATATTTGACTTCAAATTTGCTATTTCCAGAAGAGACCTCTCCATACCTTCAGACTGTATTGCTGCCTGCCTGCTGGATGTTTCTGTGACGATGTGCTACAGGCACCTCAAGCTCAATGTGCCCCAGTAAGAGCCCATTGTCATCCCACTCCCCAAACGTATTCCCTTTTTGTCTTCCCTATCTCAGAGGATGGCGTCACCCTTCACCCCCAACACAAGCCGGAAACTTGAGATTACCCTAAACTCCCATTCTTCTACATCTAATTAGTCACTAAGTCCTATTGATTGTCCCCTCTGGATATTGTATAGACAGGTTTCTTCACTCTACTGATGACCAGGCCCTTTGTTATGGCCACTGGCTCCTGCATTAGCTGATGGCCAATTAACAGATCTGTCCACCTTCAGACTTACCCTGCAAATTCTACTGTTGTTGGCATTGGCTTTCTGACCTACTTGTTTGGTATTCATGCTTTTTCAGAAGCTTCTCATTGTCCATCTGTCCAGCCTCCTTTCTGTTGCCCTTTGCTCCCTCTGCTTCTGCCACACCGAGCTCTTTGCAGCTTCTCCCTACTAGCCTTCTTACACTTGCTCTCCTCTTGCCTGCTATGCTCCCCTTCTCACCCTTTTCCTCAAGATCAACCAGAACCTCCTGACTTCTCCCAGTGTGTAAGGTCCCTCTTCTGCACCACCACAGAACCCTCATCTGCCACAAATATAGCATTTGCCACATTAACGTTGCCAATGTGACTCTGACCCTCTCCCACTAGACAGTAAATTGTTGAAGAGCAGAGACCTCCATGCCCTTGATGTCCAGCACAGTCTGCTGTAGTCTGTTGTCAAGGTATGGTTTTTGACTACTGAATCTCTACAATAGTTACTTGTTTTACATCTTTATTAAATGTTCTAAAGATGACCTGAGATAGAAAAAGCTGGAGGGAAGGGGCAGAGCTCAGAGATCGGGGTGCCCCCCAAGATACATCCTAAGGCTTCACACTCCTCCCCTGAACCTCTAACATTCAGGCCCCACTTTCCTCATGAAAGACCTGTATACAAAGCCCTGCTGTGTGACTTAGACCAATCACATACCCTCTCCCTGCCACTGTGTCCTCTTCTGAAAATGGGATATAGGGATATTCCAGGAAGATGATATTTTGCAGATGATATTGTACATTCTCACAAAGAATCCTCAATTGCCATATTTTGACATGTATAATGCACACCCACTTTTTGGGCCAAACTTTTAGGGAAAAAATCTTTAATTTTTAAATTAAATTATTTATTTATTTAGATTTAGAAACAAAATTAATGATCATATTCTAGACCATCACTTTGCATACAGATATCGTTATTGCTTTCTGGAGTTACACTTTTAACACATAAGCATAGATAAAGAATTAAAAACATTTATACAGATACGGAATTAGTACTACCTATGTATAATGTACATTCTTATTTTTTTCCTTAAAAATTTGGGCAAAAAAAGTGTGCATTATACATGTCAGAATGCAGGTGGTCTCCCTACAGCCTGGGAGAACTGTGTTTTTGTTGTCCTCTCTGGCCTTCTGGGGAATCTCGTGCTGTCCGTTACCCCTCCCCCGCCCCCCTTTCTGTCAGCATCTGAACTTGCTCTCTCAACTCTCCCATCTTAAAAGTAAGATCCCACTGCCCTCGCTGAGTACTGTCTCATCTTCCTTTCCACTGCCAGCCCTACCCCAAGTGCCGTGCCTATTTCCTGCCTCTCTTTCCCCAGCTGTCACCCATTCCTCCTTGTTTTGTGCCCAGTCCACTCACTTCCACTACTCCCCTAACGACACTTTAAATGCTAAGTTCACTGCTGACCTCCCAGATGCTCAGTCCACGAGTCCTGATCTGACTTGTCTTCCCACTGTATGTGGTACAAACACCTCTCTTCCCTCAGCTTCGGGGACACCAAGCCATTCTGGGTTTCTGTTGGCTGCATTTTCATGGCTGGCTGTCAGCCTCCTCTGCCTGCTTTCCACCCTGCCCATCTTTGAATGCTGGCGTTGCTCAAGGCTCAGTTCTATGTCCTTTGTATTGTCATCCTCCTCCTTTCCCTCCATCACTTCCTCCTTTCTTATGTTTGCTGTTACCCCTATAGGGCCCCTCATCCTAAATACCCATCTTCCAGCCCAGATTCTCTCTAAGTTCCAGACTCTTGGATCCTCCTGCCTCCTTGGCAGCTAAAATTCAAAACTGAACTTGGAGTGTTTCCTAAACAGTTCTTCACCCTGTCTCCCTTATCTCAGCCGTTCTTACAGAAACTATGAGAATCTTCTTTTTTACCTTTTCCTCACCACCCACCCACATCAAATCCACATTTCTTCTCATTCTGCCTCCTGAATATGTGTCCTGTCTCAATTTTGCTGTCATCCCTTTGTCTGAGACACCATCGGCTCTCCATCAGACAATGAAATTCAGCCTTTACTGCATGCTTTCTGGTTCTCATTAAGGCACAGGTGGCAAACACAAGGCCCGCTGGCTGAGCCCTGCCCTCCACCTTGTTTTACCCCACCCAGCACTTGGTTTCTACTATGGCAGTGCTGAGCTCTCGCTAACTGTTAAGGAGTAGTTACATGTATACAGTCCTAAATAATATTCGGCCCTTTGAAGGCAACCACAGTGATGTGGCCCCCAGTGAAAATAAGTTTGACACCCTGCTTTAAGGTATTCGCCCCACAACAGCCACAAGGATCTCAAAAAACTTTGGGTCAAACATATCATTCCCCTGCTCAAAATCCCTCATGTGTTCCACATTTTCCCAAAGTCTCAAATTCTCACCATGTCCCCATTCTATGCGTGGTCCGGCCCCTTTAATTCTGTCAGCTCCCTTCCCTCTTTACCTCCCATTAGTCTCTGTGCTTTAGTCACATTGACCTTTCCATGTCTTGGATACACACATTTCTTACCTCTGGACTGTGGCACATGCTGTTCCCTCTGCCTGAAGGCACCCTTACCCTTTCTTCACCTGGCTAACTCCCACTCACCCTTGCGGCCCTGGTTTACAAATGAGTCCTCAGGAAAGCCTTCCCAGAGCCCTCCCCAAGACTAGCCCCTGTCCCCTGGAATGTCACGTCTGCTTCATTCCTTCCTAGAATGTATATCCCTCCTGTTGACTACAATACAAGTGTGCAGCAAATACTGACTGATGCCTGAGGAAGTCCAGGGTGGTTAAGCAACTTGCTTGAGGTCACAGCTATCAGTAGCAAGTCTCATGTTAAAATCTTTTAGGCTAGTTTCTGTGATTCTGCCATGGGGCTCCACAACCCACAGATTTATCAAAGCAGTGATCCCATCTTATCTGAGCTGCTGTACAATGGCCTGCCTTTATGCTAAACCTCTACAGCAGAGGCCATGGTCTCTTATTTGTCCATGTGTGTGAATGTTTGTTGATTGACTCTATTGATGAGGTGCCAAAATTCTTTTCCAGCTCTGCCTTCTTACCAAGCACCAATTTCATTTTTCAGTGCAGCTATGGACTGAATCTCCTCTTTATTTTCATCCTAGGTGAAAGAAATAGAAAAGTTAAAAAAAATTTTTTTGATATTTTAATATTTTTTATTATAAAAGAAAAGAGCAACATAAAACTAGCGGCATGCTTGACATTGTATTTAAGAAACTAGTGCATCGATATCTGATTTCATAGTAGTAGTTATAGTTCTCAGTGAGTTCCTCAAGGTGCTCATCAAATATTTTGGTTCTAATTTTACTCTTTTTTTAAAAAAATTTTTTTTAGAGAGAGGGGAAGGGAGAGGGAAAGACAGGGAGAGAAACATCAGTGTGTGGTTGCCTCTCACATGCTCTCTACTGACGGCTTGGCTCACAACCCAGGCATGTGCCCTGACTGGGAATCAAATCAATGACTTTTTGATTCACAGGCCCATGCTCAATCCACTGAGCTACATCAACCAAGGCTAATTTTACTCTTTTTTTTTTTAAAGGATTTATTTGTTTTTAGAGAAAGGGGAAGGGATGAAGAGAGGGAGAGAAACATCAATGTGTGTTTGCCTTGTCTCTCATATGCCCCCTACTGGGGACCTGGCCCTCAACCCACACATGTGCCCTGACTGGGAATCAAACCAGCCATCCTTTGGTCCGTAGGCCAGCACTCAATCCACTGAGTCACACCAGCCAGAGCTCTAAAAATAAAATTTTTACTAAAAAATAAATCAGTGAATAATCAAAAGAAATACAAAAGGAAATAAGAGAAAAAATGAAATGCAAGAGCCTAGAAATAGTTGAAGCAATGAGGTTTAGCCCCATATGGTCTGTGTACTGTGCTCTCATAAAGCACTGCCCCAGCTCCCCGATTCTGCTCTTTTGGGCCTTGGCTCAATTCCTCACTCAAACTCTTACCACCTCATCTGGGCTCTGTTCTGGTTAGGGGGGCACTTTCCTGAGCAGACTCTGCCTATCCATACTCTGGCTGACAGATCTGGGGGGAATGCTTCTACAAAGGTTCAGAGTCCCATTAATGATGGGAGTACATGGGCCTAGGGAGAGTTAGGAGTAGTGGACAGTGGTCTTCCCTGTTCATCCCACAACTTGGATTATGCCTGTGCTGACTGAGCCAGTCTGCAATTTCTGGCACAGCCAGAAAGCTGTGCGACCTTGGGCGGGCCATTGACTCCTCTTCTAGATGTAGAAGGAGAGGAGCAGGGACAGGGTACTGGACTGCTGGGGGGGTGAGGGCAATGTGAGCCAAACTGATGAAGGCAAATTGGCAAGTCTGAGACTGAACCCAGGAGGAAGGGTGGGGCACCAGGGCCAGGGCAGGACAGAACAGCAGGTTCTTGTCAAACACACAATTTAATTCTGAGGCAGTATTCTTGTGCCTGAGAGATTTTCAGCTTGCAGTGGTGTCATTTACAGATGGATTTGCAGCAGCAAATTACAAGTTTGTAAGCAACAGCTTCTCTGACGCCTTGGAAAAAAAGCCCATCCCTCTGTGAATTATAAATTCATAACTAACAGTGTTATCCAACTGAATGCAAAACAAATTCATTACCAGCTACATTATTCCATTGAATACCAAGTGAATGAACTGCACAGAGTTTTGTGTGGATCAGGGACATGTCCAGAGATGGCGACAAAACAGCCCTCTGCCCACTTTCCTCTTTTTTGTGTCTTTACAGTTGGGGGCACGTGAGAGGCAAGCTAACCCTGAATATAGGTAGAACTGATGGGTGTACGCTGCTTGGATAAAAAGGAGGCTAGAGGTTATGATGGTGATGGTGGTGAAGGTGATGATGGTGGTGGTGGTGGATGGATGGTGATGCCATGATGGTGGTGATGGTGAGGTGATGATGATGGTGGTGAAGGTGTTGTGCCAAAACAGACAACTACCCTGCTATCATGTGTGTACATCTTTTGTATGATTGCTGTGTGTTATCGTAAGACAGTATCTTGTATAAGCTCACATGCTTATGTCCTTGTGAGTGGCAGGACATCCCCTACAGATGGTATCATTCTTTTTGTTACCCAAACTACAGGAAGCTGTGGGTGCTCTGAGCAGTATAAGACCAGTATAAGATGATGGGCCCAAGTTTAGGCACTAGACTGGGAATTCCATGTGTCTCTTTTGTGTCCCAAAATGTTGCTCTCTTGGGACCAGGCCTCCAAGTGCTGAACCATCTAGGTGGATGTTCCTGGGTGTGTGTGTGGGGGGTGCTCATTAAGACCATGCCTATAGTGTGGAGGCAGGTAGGGGACTGCAGTGGGAGGGCTAGGCCATACTTTACACCCAGATTATCAGGTTCCATCTGACTCTATGTATTCCCAGTGTGGTCCCTGAAACTTGCTTTTCTCCTTTGATGTTTATTTTATTTTATTTTAAAAATATTTTGTTGTACTTTTTCAATTATCATATATCCCCCTTAAACTCCCCTTCCCCTGCTATCACCACACTATTTTCCATGTCCATGAGTCCTTTTTCGTTTTTGCTCGATTCCTCCATGCCCTGATCCTTCCCCTGAGAGCTGCCAGCCTGCTTACTGTCTGTGGATCTGTCTTTATTTTGCTTGTTAGTTAAGTTTGTTTATTAGATTCCACATATGAATAAAATCATATAGCATTTATCTTTTTCTGACTGGCTTATTTCACTTAGCATAATGTTTTCCAGGTCCATCCATGTTATTGAAAGGGTAAAATTTTCTTCTTTTTATGGCCAAGTAGAATTCCATTGTGTAAATATCCCATAGTTGTTTTATCCACTCATCTACTGATGGACACTTGGGCTGATTTCATATCCTGGCGATTGTAAATAACCTGCAATGAACATAGGGATACCTATGTTCTTTTGAATTATTGTTTTGGGTTTCTTCAGATAAATTCCCAGAAGTGGAATCCCTGGGTCATAATGCAATTCCATTTTTAATTTTTTGAAGTATCTCCACACTGCTCTCCACAGTGGCTACACCAGTCTGCATTCCCACCAACAACAGTGCAAAAGGGTTCCCTTTTCTCCAGTCCTCCCCAGCACTTGTTGTTTGTTGATTTATTAGGTAGTCATTATGACCAGTGGGAGGTGATATCTCATTGTGGTTTTAATTTGCATTTCTCTGATGATTAGTGATGTTGAACATCTCTTCATAAGTCTATTGGCCATCTGTATGTCCTCTTCGGAGAAGCATCTATTTGCCCACTTTTTAATTGGATTGTTTGGGGATTTTTGGTGTTGAGCTTTATAAGTTCTTTGTAAATTTTGGCTATTAACCCCTTATCAGATGTTCTCCCATTCAGTGGGTTGTCTTTTTATTTTGTTGATGGTTTCCTTTGTGGTATAAAAACTTTTTAGTTTGTTGTAGTCCCATTTGTTTATTTTTTTCTTTTCTTTTCCTTGCCTGAGGAGATGTATCAGAAAAAATATTGCTACACGCAATGTCCAAGATTTTGCTGCCTATGTTTTCTTCTAGGCTTTTTATGGTATCTGGTCTCACATCTAAGTCTTTAGTCCATTTTGAATTTATTTTTGTGTTACATAAAATGTGGCATAATTTCATTTTTCTTTATGTATCTAATTTTCCCAACAGCATTTATTGAATAAAGTATCTTTAGCTCATTGTATGTGCTTGCTTCCTCTGTCAAATATTAATTGACTATAAAGGCATGGGTTTACTTTTGGGCTGTCTATTCTGTTCCATTGATCTATGTGCCTGTTTTTATGCTAGTACCATGCTGTTTTGATTACTATGACCTTATAGTATAGTTTCATATTAGGTAACATGATTCCTCCAAGTTTGTTCTTCTTTCTTAAGATCACTGTTGCTATTCAGGGCCTTTTGGGGTTCCATAGAAATTTTTGAAATAATTGGTCTAGTTCAATGAAATATGTCATTGGTTCTTGATATGAATTGCATTGAATCTGTAGATTGCTTTGACATTTTGCATGGACATTTTGATGATGTTAATTCTTCTTACCCATGAACACACTATGTGCTTCCACTTATTCTTATCTTCTTCAATTTCTTTCTTCAGTGTCTTATAATTTTCCAAGTATAAGTCTTTTTTATCCTTAGATTTATTCCTAAGTATTATTCTTTTTGAAACAATTGTAAATAGGATTGTTTTCTTAATTTCCCTTTCTGATAGCTCATTATTGGCATATAAAAATGCAACTGATTTCTGGATATTAATTTTGTATCCTACTTTACTGAATTCATTGACCAGTTCTAGTAGTTTCTTGGTGGAGTCTTTGGGGTTCTCTATGTATAGTATCATGTCATCTGAAAATAAAGACAGTTTTACTTTTTCCTTTCCAGTTCGGATGCTTTTTATTTCTCCTGTATGATTGCTATAGCTAGGACTTCCAGTACTACATTAAGCAAGAGAGGTGAAAGCAGACATTCCTGTCTTGTTCCCCATCTTAAGGGGGATGCTTATATTTTTGCCCATTGAGTATGATGCTGGCAGTGGGTTTGTCATATTCCTTTTAAAGATGATTTTTAAATTTTTATTTATTTATTTTTAGAGAGAGGGGAAGGGAGGGAGAAAGAGAGGGAAAGAAGCATCAATGTGTGGTTGCCTCTCACATGGCCCTCACTGGGGACCTGGCCCACAACCTGGGCATGTGCCCTGAGTGGGAATTGAACTGGAGACTCTTTGATTTACCACCCATGCTCAATCCACTGAGCTACACCAGCCAGGGCTTTGTCATATTCCTTTTATTATGTTTAGGTATGTTCCTTCTATTCTCACTTTGTTGAGAGGTTGGGTTTTTTTTTATCATAAATGGGTGCTGGATTTTATCAAATACTTTTTCTGCATCTATTGATATGGTCATGTGGTTTTTATCCTTCATTTTGTTTATGTGGTGTATCACATTTATTGATTTGTGATAGTTATACCGAGCTTATATCCCTGGAATAAATCCCACTTGGTCACGGTGTATGATCTTTTTGACTCATTGCTGTAATCAGTTTGCTAATATTTTGTTGAGGACTTTAGCATCTATGTTCATCAGGTATATTAGCCTATAATTTTATTTACTTGTAGTGTTTTTATCTGGTTTTAGAATTAAGATAATGCTGGCCTCATAAAATGAGATTGGGAGTCTTTCCTTCTCTTGAATTTTTTGAAATAGTTTGAGAAGGAGAAATGTTAGTTCTCAGAATGTTTGTAAAATTCATGTGTGAAGCCATGTGGTTCAGGCTTTGGTTTGTTGGGATTTTTTTCATTGTTACTTCAATTTGACTCAGTATAATATGTCTATTCAAATTCTCTGATTCTTCCTGATTTAGTTTAGGAAGATTATATGTTTCTAGGAATTTATCCATTTTGTCCAGGTTGTCCAATTTATTGACATATAGTTTTTTGTAATATTTTTCTACATCCCTTTATATTTCTTTGGTGTCACTTGTTATGTCTCCTCTTTCATCTCTGATTTTATTTATTTGAGTCCTCTCTCTTTTTTCCTTGATAGTCTGGCTAAAGTTTTGTCAGTCGTATTTATCTTTTCAATGAGCTAGCTCTTGGACTCATTGATTTTTTGTATTGTTATTTTTTAAGACTCCATTGCATTTATTTCAGCAGTCATCACCAGTGTGCCTCCTGGTTTATCCACATGTGAATGTGGGACCACCTAGTTTACCAGCCACCACCTTGCCAGGCATCCTGTCCACGCTGACTGCCTGTGTCTGCCCATCCAACCAGTCTGGATGAATGTTTCTCCTTAACCCCTTGATTGTTGGACTTCCATACAGTTTGATTTTCTGGCAGTTTTGGCCGTTTTTTGTTTTTAAATTTGTTGTTGTCCTTCTTTTGGTTGTGCAAGGAAGCAAAGCTTATCTATCTATGCCTCCATCTTGGCCGGAAATCTCCATATGGTTTCTTTACACCATGTGTTTTTTTGTGTGCATTTAGACTGATACTAATTATTACTATTATAATATCCACACATCAT